>NW_012267368.1:2834327-2866556 GCF_000151885.1 Dipodomys ordii
GGGGACCCCCGCGTCCGGAACTGGACGGGCCCGGCGCTCCCACCTGCAGGGCGGGAACGTGGGGCACGGTCAAAGCCAGCCGAGATGTCAGAGCCTGGAAAACGGGTTTTGTTGTTGTTGTTTTAACTATTTTATTTCACCTTTATTTTATTTTTAATTCAAATGGGTCTGAAGTATGTATATTATATATATATATTATTCTATTATGTACATTATATTCTGTTATGTACTGTATATATTACATACACTATATATTATGTCTTATTCTATTATGTACATTATATTATATACATTATATTATTATGTGTATTATATTATGTACGTATATGTTAGGTACATTATATATTATTATATTATATTATTACATTATATATTATGTACATTATATATTATTCTGTATATTATTCTATTATGTACATTATATATTATTCTGTATATTATTCTATTATGCACATTATATATTGTTTTGTATATTATTCTATTATACATATTATATATTATTCTGTATATTCTATTATGCACATTATACATTATTCTGTATATTATTCTTTTTTATTATGTACATTATATATTATTCTGTATATTATTCTATTCTATTATGCACATTATACATTATTCTGTATATTATTATTTTCTATTATGTACATTATGTATTCTGTGTATTATTCTATTCTATTATGCACATTATATATTATTCTGTATATTCTATTCTATTATGTACATTATATATTAGTCTGTATATTAATTCTGCAGCAACTCAGCAGGAGGGGAGAGAATTTTCCAGCAAGCCAGGCTTGGCACTTAGCATGAAGTGGACATTAGAGAAAAGTCCGTGCTAGGAGGGCGGCACACGTTTTATCTCAGTGGTGGGGGCTCCTTTTCTGTTCCCTGCCCAGACGTGGGCTTTCCTGTACGACTCCCCGCGACTTTTACCCTGGTGACGGTGACAGCCTGTCAGGTGACAGGGACGGTCACCGTCGGCGCCTTGCTGGCTGGGAGAGCTGCTGGGCGAAGCGCCTCGTGGAGGTGGCCAAGTGTGCAAGTGTGTGTGAGCAGCCCACAGGCGTGAGTCCGTGCTGGTGGGGCTGTCTGGGGGAAGGACGCTTGGGCACAAGCACTGGGCTGGATTCGCTCTGCTCTGGTGTGCGCCCATGGGCAGAGAGGGCTGCTTGGGCTTCACAGAGGGCAGGGGACATCTCAGGGACTCTTGTTTCTGGTCGCCTGGCTGAGTCTCCAAAGAAGCTCCACAGGCCGAAGGACGGGGTGGTAGGGCAGAGGAAGGAAACTGAGGCCCTGGCACAGCATGGCACCGTCGGGGAACCCTGGGGAGCTGGAAGCCTGGGTGTGGAGTATGGGCTTTCCTGGAGAGCCAGGACTTGAACATGCTGGTCAGGTTTGTCTGGAACCCTTGTGAGCTCTTGCTCTGGTACTTCTCTCATTTTATTTTGATTCATTTCTGTCTTGACCACTACTGTGTTTCTCATTCTCCCCCCCCCCCATCGTCAACCTATTAGAAGTTCATGATTATTATTGTTAAATTAGGAATAATGTCGGCATTACTATATTTATTGAACAAACTAATGATATTAAGCATTCAGTGTGTGAACTCTGGAGATGTTTTCACCAGAAACGTTTAGAAACTTCATTTTTCTAGTGTTGTCTCTTACAATGGAACGTACTGACCATAATGCAACATTGCTCTGGTTAGAATATCTCCACTTTGGTGGAGACGCAGGGCTGTGGAAGATGCATTATTCACAAGGAGCCGCTCTGGGCTGGGCAGATGCAAAGTTTGCCCAGCCTTCCAGTGCAGCTGCTTTGGGAGCACTGGGCATACGCTTCTGTGAATGACCACACACAGGCTGCAGGGTTTCTGTGAATGACCACACACAGGCTGCAGTGAAGTCACTGCCCTGGCACTGGAGTGGCCCAGGCTTCGGCCCTTACTCTCCTATCTTTTCTTTGGGTGAGAACCAAATAGGCCGGATGGTACATTTCATACTTATTAGGTATGGTAAATTATGAGATAATCACTTACACGTATCTTTATATCAATCTGGTGTTTTCAAATTTGGTTGAATGGAGAGAGAGAGAGAGAGAGGAAGAAGGCGGGCTGAAGTCTGGTGTAGCAACAGGTATCTTTTCTATACTTTAAGATGCGATTTTGAAAATATTGGTTTTGGTACTTTTAGAAGCTTACATAGGACTACACGTGTAGCAAAAGAATTAAGTCTGTGAATTTTAAGACAGACAGTAGGTGTTTAGGGTGCATTATATTTTGTCATCTTCACAAAGTTGGCTGTCATCCATATTTTTAATGTATTGGTAGAAGTCATCCCTCCAAAGGAATTTGGAAATTGAAAGACAAACTTTTGTGTATGTGATATGTATATATAATGTGTATGTATACATATATATGTATATATATGTATACATACACATTATATGCATATGTACCTATCTTAAACATTGATCTTATGTTTATACTGGGCATTATACGGATTTGTTGGTTTTAATTTATAGCTTGGATAAGGATTTAAAATGATCAGCCATTTACTGATACTTTGGTGAACAATCATCATGAAAGCTGTGATAAGGGTATTTTTAAACTATTGCAAGACGTTATCTAAATGTCTAAATCAACTGTTGATTCTTTGGAGCTTTTGAAATTTGACCATTTCACAAATGTGAAAAAGATAAAACACACAAATGTTCTGTTTCTTTCAGATTATTTTGGCCCAAGTCAAAGTGTTATGATTACTTATATCAAGAAGCAGAAGTTCTTCTGAAAAATTTTCCAGTTCAAGCCACAATTTCATTTTATGAAGATTCTGATAGTGAAGATGACACTGCCGAGATGACCTGAAAATTAATCTAGTTACTCTGGAAGATATGCAAAACAGAAGGACTTGAATTTAGTGTACAAATGTATCATAATTGTTTGAAACTAATTTATTTGTATATACATTATTAATAAAATGAAGTATTTTGTAATTACTGTGGTACTTTGACCTGTAAGAATTAGATGTTAGGATTTAAAAGAGGTACCATTTGCAAGTGTCTTGACTGTATTAAAAACCCTGGGGGCCTACAAAGGATCATTTCAGCCAGGTATCAGTAGTTCACATCTGTTTGGTTTGAAGTCAGCCTGGGCAGGAAAGTCTGTGAGACCCATATCCAATTCACCAACAAATAGCCGAAAGTGGAGGTTTGGCTCAAATGGTAACACACCAACCTACCATACCTGGGGCAGCACTCAGGCTAAGTTCAAGTCCCAATATGGCACACGTGTGTGCGCGTGCATGCGTGCGTGTGCACCCACACAGAGGATAATTTTGGTCTTAGCAGTAAATTACAGATTTATCTTTATTTACTTGGTTTTTCAGACAATGACAGCCCTAACTTTTTCAAGGCAGGGTCTTGTAATATACCTCACAAGAAGAGGAAGAACACATACCAACCACATACTTATGTGTTTGGGAAGGTGGTGAAAATCCTTAAAGCCATTTTCTATCATTGAGAAACAAAACCCAAGCTTAGGGCTCTTAAATTTTAGGGATTACTAACAGGAAAGGACTCTGGGCATGGTTCAAGTGGTAGCTTAGCAAGATGAGGCTCTGAGTTCAGTACCCAGTACTGCTAAATACACAGGGTGGGGGGGGGAGGGGAGAACAAAGCAAAGCAATAAAGAACAAACTTTAATAATACTATTCCTGCCTTTAAGTCTTGTGGTAAGGGCTGGGAAGGTGGTTCAGTGGTAGAGTGCTTGCCTTGCATGCATGAGGTCCTGGGTTGGATTCCTCAGCACCACATAAGCAAAAAAGAAAAAAGCTGGAAGTGGCGCTGTGGCTCAAGTGGTAGAGTGCTAGCCTTGAGGTGAAGAGCTGAGGGACAGTGTCCAGGCCCAGAGTTCAGGCCCCATGACCGGACCTCCCCTCCCTCTGCCAAAAAAGAAAATCTTGTGGAAAAAGAGAAAGTATGTTCCATACTTTCTGTACTCCACTGATGGATCCCTAAATTAAAATAATATGTTTAAATGGGAGTGACTTACATAGAACCTTAAACAATGGAGCTCAAAAGCCAGAATATAAAAGTTTTTTTTTCAATTTTTGTCTGATAGAGCTAAGATCCTTGCCAAGTAGGAAATATAATCAGTATCAATTTTTGCCAGGCACTGATGGCTCACACCTGTAATTCTAACAACTTAAAAGACTGCGAAGTGAGGGATGAGGGTTCAGAGTCAGCCTGAGAGATGGGTGCCGGTGGCTCACTCCTGTAATCCCCGATACTCAAGAGGCTGAGATCTGTGGATCGCAGTTCATAGCCAGCCCAGGCAGAAAAGTCCATGAGAGTCTTATCTGCAATTAACCACCAGAAAACCAGAAGTGGAACTGTGGCTCAAAGTGGTAGAGCGTTTGCCTTGAGCAAAAGAGCTCTGGGACAGTGCTCAGGCCCTGAGTTCAGGCCCCATAACAGACAAAAACAGAAACAAACAAACAAAAAACCAAAACCAAAGCCAGACTGGACAGAAATATCTGATATTTTCTCTCCAATTAACTAGCAAAAAGTCAGGGTAGGGTGGGCTCAAGTAAAAGCTGGGTATTGAAATATATACATAAAGCATATATATATGTAAAATTAATTTCTGTATGTATAAAATATATGTGTAAATCAATTTTCTTTTTTACTTTTCTTTCCCTGCTTTTGATATTCTCATGTGAAAATTTTTCTTATGAGATGTGAAATGGTTTTCAGTGATTAGTTTTTCTTACATAGATTCAGAGAGGAGTAGTTCCTTAATGAGATAGGAAACAGACGATTTGCAAAGTGGAAGAAATATAATAAGCAATGTTCATGAAGTTCTTTTAGGTCATATACACAAAGAGCTCAACTACAAGTAGAACATTAGCCTCTAATATAAGCCACTTGTGGGGCTAAAGAGGGAAGACTGCAAGTTCAAGACTTTCTTGGGACAATTAACAGGACCTTATCTCAAAAATTGTTTTCTATAACCAGTATGCTAATGGGTAGAGGCAAGGATCTGAGGTAGTTAGCTAAGAAAATATCTCTTGAGGGCTGGGAAGGTGGTTCAATGGTAGAGTGCTTGCTTGCTTGCATGCATAAGGCCCTGGGTTCAATTCCTCAGCACCACATAAGCAGAAAAAGCCAGAAGTGGTGCTATGGCTCAAGTGGTAAAGTGTTAACCTTAAGCTGAAATCCTGAGGGACAGCGTCCAGGCCCAGAGTTCAAGCCCCGTGACCAACCGAAGGAAAAAAAGAGACAATTATTATGAATAGTTCAAACAATATGTTTTAAATATTTTAAGAAGAAAATTTCCCAATCCTATAGTTTTTCTCACATTTGAAGTATTTCTTAAGTACAATTGTTTTGTCCTTGGTATGATTATGTTAGGTAAATGTTCAAATAAGACCCTGTTCACTCAACACCATTTCATTTCTCCCAAAAAATGCTTTTACCAACTACTAAAGTTATTTCATACCAAGTAATCGCATGACTAATATCAAAGTTCAGTGCAGATCCAAACACTGCTATCTTTATATAAAGATATTCCCCATTTCATAGAAGTGACATTGAATCTCAGCTAGTTCATACATATTTTCTTATTGTGAGAGCTTTATGTCATGCTGACTCTAATCTTGTCTGATTACATCTCCAACTTACCTTATTCAGATATTAAATGACTATTTATTAAAAATGTATTCAAAAAGTGTCTGAACACCTACTATAGGTTAGGAATTGTAATAGTTACAAGTTATAGCTCCTCTCAGTTTCTGCCAAACCTTGGGTGAAGGTGACTCACACCTGAGAATCCTAGCTACATAGGAGGCTAAGATCTGAGGATCTCAATTTGAAGCCAGCTCAGATAGGACAGTCCATGAGATGCTTATCTCCAATTAACAACAATCCTAAAATACAGGCCAGTAGCTTGGTTAACATGTATTAGCAAGAGGAAGATGTACTACTGGAACACCATGACAATTGCCCCAGTTGTGTTGGTGGTTCTTCATTCATGAGTTTAGTCTGACAAAAATTGGCTAACTTGTAAGCAAAGATGGTGGGAAATAAGCAGAAATGTGGGGTCTTTCAATCAACCATTCCAAACTAGTGGCTTTCTCAAAGGAATTTTTTAAAGACTTCTTGATAAAACAATGGATTCAGTCTTGTGGTCAAGAGAAGGGTAAGGATTCTGCTGTCCTGAAGTTTCACACAGGTTCAAGATAGTGGCTGCTAAAATAAGGGATGAAGATGGATCTCATTAAAATAAGGCCATTAAAATGTGTTGGATGCACAGAAAGAAATAAGGCAGTCATATTAAGTACAACTAGAGAAGAATATAGTAAGGTCACTGGCACATACAACTGAATACAGACAAACATAAAAACTCCTAATATTGTTTCTGATAGGTTTTTTATTTGGCAAATGTGGCCATGGAGGTGAATAAGGAAGAAACATACAGACAGCAAAGATGAGGATCATCTCTGGCGTTCTTACTAGAGAGCAAGACTAAGGACATTCTTTATTGTAGGGCCTGGGATTTTCCCTACTCCTGCCCAGCACTACAAACCACAAAGTAGAAGACTTTTTTCTGATTTGTATTTCGGATTCACTACAAAATGTTGAATTTATGTGAGAGGGTCAGAGATGGAACAGATAACTGGGCTTTGTTCGCAGGCCATTGGACTTGGAGAGTTGATGAAAAGTAATGTATCTCTCAGTGAACTTGGTTGAATGCAACATGTAGATGACAACTTGGTTGTGATTTTTTTGGTTGCTGTTTGTGCCAGTCCTGGGGCTTGAACTCTGGGCCTGGGCACTGTTCCTGAGCCTCTCTGTGCTCAAGGCTGGTGTTCTACCACTTGAGCCACAGTGCCACTTTTGGCTTTTTCTGTTTATGTGGTACTGAGGAATCGAACCCAGGGTTTCATGCATGTTAGGCAAGAAGTCTACCACTGAGCCACCTTCCCAGCACCCTTTGATGCCATTTTTGTTCGTACCCATTACAAAGTGTATATGCTGATAAAGTTGATGACTGTCTAAATACCCTCGGACGAGTGTTGGTGTACTGGGTGAAGGGCCGCTATGACACTTCATTCAGCACCGGAGCTCGGGACAGCGGCACGGCCGGCGCTCTCCACCTGCAATCCCAAAGGCTTCGCTGCCCGCAGTGCTGAAGTCAGGGCAAGGAAAACTGAGCATGCGTACTCGCCTCGTCCATAACTGAGCGTGCGTAATCTCATGATCCCGCCTCCGACGTGTTGCGTCATGACGTCAGGCGACCCCGGAAGTGGGTCCGGGCTTGGCGTCTGCCCGGCCACGGAGCCGGAGCGAACGGCGCTGAGCCGTGCGGTGTGGACTCCGGGCAGGGCCGGGCCGGGCCGGGCCGGGGGTCCAGGATGCTGAACGTCCCGTCTCAGTCCTTCCCAGGCCCCAGCTCCCAGCAGCGCGCCGCCTCTGGGGGCCGCAGCAAGGTACGCGGGTGACCCCGGCGTCTCGGCCCGGCCGGGCCTAGTAGAGGCTCACGCCGGCCGTCCCCTCCTGTCACCCTGTCTGCCTCTCCCCTGACTCCTCCTGTCCTCCTGTCTGCCTTTCCCCATCTCCTCCTGTCCCCCTGTCTGCCTCTCCCCATCCCTGCCCCATGGCCCTGTCTGCCTCTCCCCGACCCCTCCCTTCCCCTGCCTGCCTCTCCCCATCCCCTCCTGTCCCCCTGTCTGCTTCACCCCATCCCCTCCTGTCCCCCTATCTGCTTCTCCCCATCCCCTCCTGTCCCCCCCGTCTGCCTCTCCCCATTCCCTCCTGCCCCCCTGTTTGATCCTCTCAGCCCCACTCTCTGATCTCCCCAGTCTCCAGACCCCAAATTCTTCTTCCTCCCCATCTTTCCTGTTGTTTTCATCCCTCTTGTCAGTTCCCTCACTCCAAATCTTTTCCCGAAGTGCCCACCTGTGGGACCAGCTCTGGCCAGGTGCTGGATGAAGGTCCTCAGACTCAGCCCCTGCTCTTCCCCATCCTCCCTTCCCTCATCTGGTCCTCCCTTCCAACACCTGCTACATCTCTTCCCACATCTGGGCCTCTCTCACCTTACTCCATCCTCCCCTCTCGCCTTTTGCTCTCCCCTGTTTGGGAGTGGTGGGTGAGGCCAGTCCCTTGCAGAACCGTGGTGACAGCCATGCCAGGGCGGGGACTTCTGGGCCAGTTGGGGAGAACCTAGAGGAGAGAATGTCCACAAGCCTCCCGTTAGGTTTAAGGATATTTCTCCAAGTCATACCATTTATACTGCCTTCCTCTAGTATGTGACAGTTTTAACAGTGTCTCTTCTACTTGTTACTTGCTGTCTCTAGAGCTGATATCCTGGAGTATTTGTTGGGCATAGTGACTGCTAGCAACAGGTGGCATACAGAAATATTTTACATTTGCAAAATTGGATGCAAATCCTGTCCTGGGTGCCCTGCAGTGTGAATGCCACTTGTTCCCACTGTTGGGTAGCCACATCTTCCTGATTCCTGTCTGAAACTTTCACCTGTTGAGTCACTCCTTTTTATTTTCATTTCTGGACTGCTTTTGAATCTTAGTGTCACTTCTTTCACATAGACTGGAGTTCTAATCTCAGATCGGTATGTGGCTTTAGGGAGCTGTACTTTTCATTTGCTTTTACCGCAAGGGTTTTTGAAGTGTTTACTGGTGACTGTGTGCGCTCTCTGTGTTTTCTGTGTTATTTCACTTAATTTTCACAGTGACCCTGCGATGGGAGCTTTTACTGTACCATTTCACAGAAAAGGGAAATTGAGTAAGAAATGATGTCTTAGATCATGAAGGCTTGTGATGTGATCACGTTTGTGACATTTCACTTATGACTGTGTATTTCTGTTATCCAACCTTGCAATCCTGCGTCCCTTCCTTCCTGATGTTTGATCTGTTTCTCTCCTTAATCTACTTTTCTAGAATTAGAATGTGAATTGCTGCTTTTCTCCATTAAAATTGCCAACTACCTTCTTTTGTTGGGCAATTTCAAACTAAAATGGCAATCCTCCTACTTTGTTTTCTCCCTATCTACAATTAGAGGCTCACTCATAATCCTAAGCCATTTCCAGCTTGGGTAGGAGATGAGGTCTCACTAACTTTTTACACCAGGTTGTCTCAAACCAGGCTATTTCCCACCTCCATCTCTGGAGTAGTGGTGATCACTGCTCTGAGCCACAGCACTTAGCTCTCTTTATGTCTTTGAGACCTGGTCACATTTCTTGCTCAGGCTGGCCTTGAACTTCCACTTTTCCTGACTCAGCATTTTGAGACGCTTTATCTTTTTAAATGGGAATAAAAATAATGAAATATCCTGAAGACAGGTAGTAGACAGGGGGCTGGAAAGAAAAAAACAACTCAAAGAAGCCAATTTTTCTTTTCTTTTTTTTTTTTTTTTAAGGTCCCTTTAAAACAAGGCAGAAGTCTTATGGATTGGATTCGACTGACCAAAAGTGGAAAGGACCTGACAGGTATGCAAGGCAGGCTGATTGAAGTCACTGAAGAAGAACTTAAGAAACACAACAAGAAAGATGATTGCTGGATATGCATAAGGGGTAGGTTTATTAAGTACTTAAAAAAATGTTGCCTGGGTTTTCCATTTACAGGGTCATGTAATCATTCTGTGGTGCTCATGCTACCTTGTGAGCATCAGGTAACACCATGTCCTGACTTTGGACAGTATTCCTTACATAACTGTGTTCATTTTGATGTAGAAAACACCTGACTTCTGAAATGGAAATTTTGTCTAGCATCTCAGTACAGCATTCCCTTTGCAAAGAAACAAGTGTTTGCCAGGAAATTTAATGCCAAACCGAACAGCAGAATTATCCAGAACACACAGTGTGTGTCACATCATTTTCCATCTCAGAGCCACATAATTGAGTTCTGTTGGAAAAGATGTGTCTGAGAACCCAGGGGGAGCCAGAAAGGCTACATTAAAGCCCAGCCTTCAAATCTCATTTTCAGCAAATTGTTTTTAATGTTCTTTCTTAGCCATGCCAGTTCCTGAGTTTTCTAGCCCATACTACATTGTAAATTTCACATTAGAATGAGAGTATCAGAAGAAGACAGAATATGGCTTTCATTATGGATGTGAAGTCAGCTAGATCATCCTAAAGTAAGATAGGCCCCTAATGCAGGGCAGGAAATTTATATTGGGAAATGCACAGGGACACAGTCATGTGGTGATTAAGGAAGAGGGATTGGAGGATATATGATGGATGTGTATGTGTGTGTGTGGGGGGAGGGTAATTGTGTGGTTTCATTTAAAGCCATGGAGTCCTGTGTGTGCTATGTTCTATACTTACTAGGTTAAGATACTCATCTTAACCTTGAACAGAATTCAACCTATAAAAGATGCAGTTTACCTGGGAACATTGGTTCAAGCCCAGAATCCCAGTTACTTGAGGTACAGAGATCAGGGGGTCACAGTTTGAGGCCTTCCAGGATATAAAAATCCTCAGACGTCCATCTCGGTGGATGGCTGGGCACATTGGCAATGCCTGTCATCTCCAGCTTCAGGGGAATCAAAGTGAATAATCTAATAGTGTCCTGGTTATTTTTTGGTGGTAATGAAGTTTGAACTGAGGCCTCACAGTTGCTAGGTAGATACGTTGTCACCTGACACTATTGGTCCCTTGTGGCACTGGTTATTCAAGACAGGGTCTCACTGCATGCTTGGGCTGCCTTGGGCTGCAGTCCTCTATGTGTGCTCTTCTATCATGGGCATGACCTGGACACTAGTAGACATTCCTTCTCCTCTCCCCTCCCTTTCCCTCCCTTCCCCTCCCTTCCCCTCTCCTCTCCTCTCCTTTCCTCTCCTCTCCTTTCCTCTCCTCTCTTCTCCTCTCCTCTACTCCCCTCCCTCCCCTCCCCTCCCCTCCTTTCCCTCCCACCCTCTCTCTCTCTCTCCTTTTTTTTTTTTATTGGTCGTGAGGCTTGAACTCTGGGCCTGGGCACTGTCCCTGAGCTCTTCAGCTCAAGGCTAGCACTCTACTACTTGAGCCACAGGCCACTTCCGGTTTTCTGGTGGTTTATTGGAGTTTCATGGACTTTCCTGCCCAGGCTGGCTTTGAACCACAATCTTCAGATTTCAGCCTCCTGAGTAGCTAGGATGACAGGCGTGATCTACTGGCACCCGGCCTTCTCTTCTCTTATCCTTTTTTTCTTTTTCTTTTTTTTTCCTGGTGATACTGGGATTTGAATTCAGAACCTTGTGCTTATGAGGCAGGCACTCTGCAATTTGAGGCACCCCTCTAACCCTTTTTGTTGTAGGTTATTGTTCTCATTGGGTCTCTTAAAGATTTTTTTTTTTGCCTTGGCACTCTTAGACTACAATCCTTCTACCTGTCTCCCCCACACTTGCTTATTGGTGGAGATAGGGTCTAAATGACTTATTGCTTAGATTGGCCTCAAATTGTGATTACAGATGTGAGCCACTGTTTCCAGCTTAGAGTATGAAGTTTTCAGTGACCATGATATGGAAACTTCTAGCAGGTGATGACATACCTTGTCCCAAGCTAGAACTCTTCAGCAATCCAGGAACATTCAGATGTGGTTCCTACCAGCAAGCTGGATCTAAGATTCTGCCAGGTGTGAAAAGATCCCTTTGTTTCTTACAGGGTTCCAGTATCCCACCCCCTCCTTTCCTGCTGCTTACCTGTTTACTGGCTGCGGGCACTGGTTCAAAGTGATTTCTCTTCTGTGCCTGAGTGCTTTGCTCGGGATTGGTGGAGACCCATTCTCCAGGAGCACTCCTCAGCTGGCCCAACTGCAGGGGCCTCAGCTCTGTTCTGCAAGATAGAGCCACTTCTGAAGACTCATATTCTATAGTCAGTGAGAGCTTATGAGAATCTGTATCCCCTCTACTATTCATTTGATATGTTGATGGGATAAAGGACTGCACTACTGTGCTGGAGTCCACTGTCACCTCAAATGACTTCAATATGTGACACCTCTTCCAGCAAGGTTGCTGATTTAAATTTCTTTAAAATTTCTATTAGGGAAATGTGTTCTAATCTGACAATAAGTAATCCTTTTCTTTTTTCTTTGGAAAAGTAAGTGTATTGTTTTTCCTTTCCTTTCTCTTTCTTTTGTTGGTGCTGGTCCTTGGGCTTGAACTCCAGGCCTAGGTGCTGTTCCTTTTATTTTCTTGCATAAAGCTGGTGCTCTACCACTTTAGTCACCACTCCACTCCTGGCTTCTTGCTAGTTTATCAAGGATAAGAGTCTCTTGGAATTTTCTGTCCTGTCTGATTTCAAACCTCAGTCCTCAGATCTCAGTCTCCTGAGAAGCTAGGATTATAGTCATGAGACACTGACACCTGACTTTTTTCTTTTATCTTTTTCTTTTGACAGAGCTTGTTTTTCATTTATCACGGGACAGTCTATTTAGACCTGCTGTCATGCGGAGGTAGTGGCAGTGAAGTTCTGTAGAGGGTTTTGGAGATGGTGGTAGCAGACTAGAGGCAGGATACACCTAGGTTAGGAAAATAAGATGTGTGTGTGTGTGTGTGTGTGTGTGTGTATGTACGTATGTGTGTTTGTGTGTGTGTGTGTTTCTGTGTGTGTTGGAGATAAACCTGGAGCCCTGAGCAGGGTTTCGGCAGGAAGTGAGGAGACAAATTTCACATTTTTTCTCTCATGCAGAATCTAGATTTTAAAAAAAGACATGAATGTGGGAGGCTGTTTGTTTCTAACGTTATTAATTAGAATTTAGACTTTGCAAAATTTATCAAGATCCCAGCATCAATTTGAGAGTATTATCTTCCACAAATGAATAGTTTCTATCCCATGGTCAAACATGTGCTCCAAGCTGCCACACCTTAGGAATTAGAAATTTAGGAAGAAATTAATAAAATCGTCATTGGAGACTTGTGAAGGTTACAAAACTCTTTCTAAATGTCGAGTAGTAGCTGGGTGCCTGCAGTTCACACATATCATCCTAGCTACTCAGGAGGCTGAGATCTGAGGATCAGAGTTCTGAGGATCCCAGTTTGAAGCCAGCCTGGGCAGCAAAGCCTGACACTCTTAGCTTCAATTAAATATCAAAAAAAAAAAAAAAAAAGACAGACGTAGAACTGTGGCTCAAGTGGTAGATGGCTAGTCTTGAGCCACACAGCTCAGGAACAGGGCCCAGGCCCTAAGTTCAAGCCCTACAATCAAACAAACATGAAACAAATAGAGCTTACAAGAAGCTCTGCCCAGTGGTAAACCTGTGATCCCAACTACTTGGGAGGCAAAGAAAGGAAGATGTCATAAGTGTGACACTAACTTTGGCAGAGTTAATGAGACCGTCTGAAAAACAAAATCAAAACAAAAGGGTTCAGTGCAAAGCTTATTTGAAGAAAGCCTGGATTCAGTCCTTCATACTATGAGACAAAACAAAACAATGACAGCAAATCTTGAACATGAGAGACTTGCTTAATAAAAGCCAGATGTAGTTGGGTGCCAGTGACTCATGCCTATAATCCTAGCTACTCAGATCTCTACTGAAATCTGAGGATCAGGGTTTAAAACCATCTGGGGCAGGACATTCCTTGAGACTGTTACCTCCAATTAATTACTAAAAAAAGGCCAGAATGAAGCTGTGGGCCAGGTGGTAGAGTGCTAGGCTTGAGCAAAAACACCTCAGGGTCAGCCCCCAGACTCTGAGTTTAAGCCCCAACACTGGCACAAAAAAAAAAAAAAAGGAAAAAGAGGAAAGAAAGAAAAAAGATCATGTGTAGTACAGAGATAATTACAAAGCATGAAGGGAAAGCACGCTTTTTTCAGGGGGATACATTGCACATTCAGGGACTTACTTTTTAATTGCTAGAAAAGAAAACTAGGATGGAGAGAAAAGAAAGAGGCAGGAAAGAGGTCTGTAGAAATGGACCAGTTTACTTCAGGGCTGCTGTTTAAGTCTCCTGATTGGGAAGTTATTAACACTGCCATTAAGGTATCTCGGGCTGCAACAGTAACTGTTTTGTCATTATTAGGTTTTTAAAAAGAGGTTACCGAGCAAGAACCACACCACGCACGTGGTATTCAGGTAAGGGGTAGGTTTATTCATTGTTCTGGCTGGCACCAGACATGTTGACCCTCCATGCAGCTGGGAAAGGCCTGGGAAAGAGTTGGGAAAGAGAGAGAGCTGGGAAAAGAGAAGAGAGAACTGGGAAAGAGAGAGAGCTGGGAAAGAGAGCCACTGGGCCTGGGCTGGGCCTTATCTAGGGTATGGGCAGAGAAAGGTGTGGCCACATCAGATTCAGATGTGACCTCAGCGGATGCAGATGTGACCTCTTCCAGGTGTGCCAGTTGCCTAGGTAATGCAGGTACTGGGCGGAGACTTTGCTGCGAGGAGGGTGGAGTCTGCTCGCCATCCAGGAGAGGACCTTACATTCCAGCCTTTTAATAATCATGAAATAGGGCGCAGATTCTCTCTGGCTACTTCCTGCTGACAAGGAGCATCGACAATAGGGGTAAAAGGCTAGAATTTGGACCCCTCCCAGAGAAGGCAGCTAGCAGCAGCTGTCCTTTGGTGGCGTGAGTCCTTAGATGAAGTCTGGAGAAGTCTCATGGGGCATTGAGGGGCTGGAAAAAAAAATACTAGAGAGCAAATAAATGGCAAGAGGAAGGACTTGGGGCTGAAAAATGTTGGTAGAAATGTCCCTAGCTACTTCTGACATCTGGTGACTAGGTATAGGAGAAGTCAGGTGACAAAGGCAAGAATATAAATTCCTGTTCAGTTAATAGGTAGACAGGTATGGACACTAGATGGGCAGGTTTCTTACTTCTATTGACCTCCGGCTCTGGTTAATTTGGAAAGGGCAGGCACAAAGTAGCTGATGTGACATCATCTCTTACTCCTCTCCATGGTCCCTTGTTCCCCAGACTGGCTGAGTCTAGGTGCTTGTTGCTGGGATGGCTTGTCCCAGTTGGTATTCAAGGAGGATTGAACTCAAGGCCAGGGCACTATCCTTGAGCACTTCTGCTCAAGGCTAGCACTGAACCACTTTGAGTTATAGTACCACTTTCAGTGTTTGCTAGTTCAAAATAAGAGACTTGAGCCATGCTTCCAGCCTGGCTCTTTACAGGTTAGTTGGGAGATGGAGTCTTAGGGATTTTTCAGCTTGGGCTGTCTTTGAATTGCAATCTTTGCCACGAAAACCCTTTATTATTTCCAATTAAAGCAACAAGGAGATCAAATGGAATAGAGCTTACCTGGTCCTTATCAAGAATTGGCCAAGAAATATTCTGCAATGACAAAACTGGTTAGATGTGAGAATCTTAGCATAGATATGCCCAATATTTTAGAATCACGCAGTCAGTACTAGAATACACAACACAAAACGAAAAAGGCAAAACTCAAAACCTAAAATTTTGACAACAATGTTTAGACATCTTTGCTAACAAAGCACATCAGATGATTGGGCCTCAGCTACCAGCCAGGGTCTGTGAAAAGAGCAAGTTGTTAGCAAGGTACATTAGAATAGATGGATGGAGGAGTAGTAAGCTTGGTGGAAGGGTATGGGTCAGATGGGGCAAACCCCTTAACCCACCATGTGGCCAAGATGGCGAACTCAAGATGGCAAATTTCTGAAAAAAAATGCACAGAAACCCTGAACAAATAGATCAAGCCTAGTTTGGCTAGCCTTTGGGAGAGAACCTAGAGGGGGGTCCCTGGGACCCAGCCTGTGTCACACTCTTCAGGGCACAAGACAAAAAGTTGTAGAAAAAAGGAGAGAAAGTTGAACATGATTAGCAGGGAGAGCCTAAAAGTAAACAGACTTCTACCCATGTACCATTGCAGAGGCAAAAATTGTCTAAATCTGAAAAACAGCAAAAAATTAGGTGCTCTGGCTTTCCAGGGAGTGCAGGAGGCATTTCAGAGGGGTTTCACGGCACTGGAGTGACACATAGCACCCCATTAAAGGCATAGGAGAGAAAAAATTTGTGAGTGAAGGAGGGCTTATCGCATGGAAGCGGTGTCCCAACTTGCCACCAAGCCCTCTAGGGAGGAGTAACTAAGCAACCAGAGTCAAACGTCCTGGTGACCGGCATTTCAGTTAAAGGCCTAGCAGGTTCTCCGGCGTGGTACCACGTCTGAAGAGAGACTGAGCGGCAGAGAACACTTAGAGAGTAGTTCACTCACCAAAATGTAGAAGCGTGGAGGTGGATGTAGAGGCCAGCAGTGGTATTGATGCGCTTTGTCTGCAGCAGACAGACCAGTTCGCAAAAAGGCCGTCAGAACTATGGGTATTCCTCAGAGCAAAAAAGGGAAAACACAAAAACAAAAAACAAAAAGAAAAAAAAACAGAGAGGAATCCCACCTATCCTGACTTTAAGCCCTTCCCGGGTTTTGGCACCATTTATGTTAGTTTTTTAAAAAGAGGTAGCCAAGTAAGGACAGGACCACACATGTGTATTCAGGTAAGGGGTAGGTTTATTCATCGTTCTGGCTGGCACCAGGCCATGTTGGCCCTCCATGTGGCTGGGAAGGGCCTGGGAAAGAGAGCTGGGAAAGAGAAGAGAGCTGGGAAAGAGCTGGGAAAGAAAAGAGAGAGCTGGGAAAGAGAAAGAGAGAGAGCTGGGAGAGAGAGCATCTGGGCCTGGGCGAGGCCTTATCCAGGGTATGAGCAGAGAAAGGTGTGGCCACATCAAATTCAGCAGATGTGACCTCTTCCAGGTGTGCCAGTTGCCTAGGTAATGCAGGTACTGGGCGGAGACTTTGATGCGAGGAGGGTGGAGTCTGCTCGCCATCCAGGTACAGACCTTACAGTCACGACTTGCCATGCGGGATTTATGAACGTGGTAGTGTTGTCCATCTGAGGAGAGTGGGGTGTGCTCTGGTTCCGGTGATCCAGTCAGGAAGGAAGGAATGTGGTGAAAGACTAAGCATCCATCTGGAGGGCTGTGGGTATTTCAGGTTTTGTATGCTGACACAGTCAGCTCTTCACATACCCCAGAACGCCGGTGGTTGAACCACATGCAGTTTCTGTCCCAGATGCTAATGTGTGTTAGAGATCTTATTCTTGAGAAACTCTACAGCTCTGCTCAAGACTTGACTATAGAGGATGTTTGGATCTCGTTCGGAACACATCCTCTGTCATAAAAAGCCTACTAGGAACCATGTGATCCTAATTGTTAACGCTCATTTGTGGTTTGAAAAATTAAAGACTGGAAAAAGCCCTAAATTTTGATGGGCAAGGAGAGAGGTAGGGTGGGGCCCAGCTAGTTTTTCTTAAACTCTTCTTTGGATGCCTGCTGAAAAGTAGTTTTGTAGATTCCTTGTGCTTGCTTCTAAGCAGTTTCGTGAAGAACTCTGGGACTGGCTTGTTATTTTCTAAAATTAAGTTGGTAGAAAAATTGTAGTACTTTTCATAGGTCTCAAATCCAGCCTCCTTCCTTCCAAACTCATTATGATGAACATTTTAAGATGATTTAAATTCATAGATGCCATCATGTAAACAGGAAACAGTCTTCAGTATTAAGAAAAACAGTTCTGTTGTTGTTTGAAAGTTCTCTCTCTCTCTCTCTTTCTTTTTGCAGATGTGGGGCTTGAACTCAGGGCCTGAGTGCTGTCCCTGAGCTCTGAAACACCCACAGCCTTCCAGACTGATACTTTTGCCCAAGGCTAGTACTCTACAACTTTGAGCCACAGTGTCACTTCTGGTTTTTGAGTGGTTAATTGGAGTCTCATGAGGCTTATTCTGCTGGGGCTGGCTTTGAACCATGGTCTTCAGCTCTCAGCCTCCCGAGTAGCTAGGACTACAGGGGTGAGCCAACAGTGCCTGGCTTTAAGTCATTTTATTGATAATTTTTTTCACCCTTGGTTCCCCCTCCTTCCCCGCAAGACTCCTTTCTGTTGAAAGCTAGTACTTTACATGCCAAAGCCCCAGTCCACACTGCAGCTATACCCCACTTTCACCTTTGCCAGCTTCAGAGGTCCAGCCTTGGAGGACAGGGCATTGGATGGAGAGTAGGTAAAGAGTGGACAGGAAAAAAGTGATGACAACACTGACCATGATTCATTTCTGGATGTCTTCTAAGACCTGCTAAAACTCCCAAACTCAGGTCAGGTATGTGCAGGCTTGAATTCGCATCACAGGCTGCTGGGATGTGTGCCCTATTAGTGGCATCCGCCTTTTCTCCACCAGTAACCAGCAACCCTGCCCATATAGCAGTGCTGGGGTTGGTCCCAGCCTTCCATCACTACTGGTGTGGGCCCCTCTGACTTTATGTTGTTGAGCCCAGCTCCTCATTCGGGTGAGAGGTGCGCTGTACTGCTCCATCTTTGCCTCTATATCATCTTCCAGTGCGTACAGGTTCTTCAAGTGACTGTTTCCTTGCTGGGTCATGTGTGACAAAGTGGGCCTTCAGCATTGATGGGCCTGCAGCATTGATGTAGACATCAATGTGTACTTCTGGAATGTGAAGGCTCCCATGTTTTCTGCCTCTGACTGTGGGGTCTCAGGTACCTGCCCAGCCCCTCAACTGACAGGTTAACTTGTGACCTTACAAGCACAGTGGAACTTTGGTTTCTTTATAGCTCTTGATACTTGGAAATAGCAATTAATTCAGTAAAATTGATTGGGAATAGTTTACTGGTACTTAAAGTTGCAGCTTTTGCAGTTTTTAAGAAGTTCACTGGAGTACAATTTCCCTTGCTTTGAACAGGGTATGTTTATAACGTCAGCCCGTACATGGAGTATCACCCTGGTGGAGAAGAGGAGCTCATGAGAGCAGCGGGAGCGGATGGCACCGATCTTTTCGATCAGGTGAGGGACTGAAAGTTATAATTTAAGGAATTGGCTTACTACAGTGGAAGAGTGCTCATAGATTGAGCCAAGTGACATTTATAGAAAGAAAGCAAATAGTTGCATAAATTTCAGATGTATGGTTCAAATTGTGAAATGTAGGCAGATGTTCACAAGTAGCAGCTGTTCATTTAGTTTGCTTTTGAATCATTCAAAACTAGAGATGGTTTCAAATTGTTGGCCTGCTGTTTGCCTTCCCCTGCTGGCAAGTGCTTACTAAGTCATGATTAATTTTAATAATGATGAGAATTGACTTCCGGAAAGTAGTGGTGATTGGAAGGAATGCTGGAGTCTGCCACCAATTTGCTGAATGTTTTTAAACAGTTAGCTTGGCTTCAAAGTTCTTGGTCTTTGTACATTTGTGAATTGCTACACATACAATGCCTGCATCATTGTGCTGAATCTGTGTATCATATAGGGATAGGATGAGGTTGATTAATACACAAAAAAGTCATTTTTTACCAGACTAAAAGGAGAGATTCTGTGTGGCTGTCTCAACAGATAATTGAATTAGTAATCTTATGCTGTTTGCCTCAGGATTAGCTTTTACTCTTTTTAAAAGCTATACAGAATGTATAGCTTTGATTACTATATTTGCTATGTTGTTATTCTATGATCTTTTACAATGGTCAGAAGCAGTGAAATTTGCCTATGTGTAGCATATCTTATTTTGTATTTTAGTACTAATTAATTAGGTGAGAGTACTGGATTCAGTACAAGATACCTGAATCAAATTGAGTTGTATGTATTTATTGGTTTACATTGTTTCTGATCAGCTCTATCTTGGTTATTTATATTCTATTTTCTCATTTAGTAAGGTTTTATTTAACCAGGTTTCCAGAAATATAACTTATTTTGTATTTAAAAGTCCTTAGATGTGTCTAAGTATAGAACTTTTTTTGCTGTTAATATTCCTTGTGGATTGGAGAAAAATCATCTTTACATATTGTCATAATGGCATTCTTCTGTCAGCGTTCTTACTGTTTTGTGTTGTTATTGTTGGTCGTGGGGCTTGAACTCAGGGCATGGTCTCTGTCCCTGAACTTCTACCACTTGCAGTCACAGCTCCACTTCCGGTTTTTAGGTAGTTAATTGTAGAGTCTCATGACCTTCCTTGCCCAGGCTGGCTTTGAACTGCAACCCTCAGATCTCACCCTCCTGAGTAGCTAGGATTACAGGTGTGAGCCACCAGTGCCCAGCATCCTTACTGCTTTTTAAAAGGCAGCTTCCTGTTATCATTTGTGATTTGTCATTACCTAGCAATCCAAGCCTGCTAGAAAAGTTTAGGAACTTTTGCCTGAAAGGTCCTCCACATATTTTTCCCTCTTATATGTGCTCTGTAACCTTTGATGTTGAATCTCTCCTGTAAGAAGAATCTGCATTAAAATGTAATCTTGTTGATATTCCTCAGTGTTCTGAGTTTATTTGGGCCTTGTTGAAGGAAGACTTGTTTGGGAGAAGTCATGGCATCCATGAAACAACACACTTTAGTTATTGTGTGCTGCATTTCCCTGGGCTATAATGAGACCAGAGCTTAAATTATTTATGACTCTTATTCTCTGTGGAAGTAAACAGCTATGTTCTGGAGATTGTGGTGAAGCCTCTTGAGTCTTTCATTGTAAAACTTTTTCCTTTTTGTGCTGGCTCTGGGGCTTGCACTCAGGGACTTGGCACTGTATCTGAGCTTTTGTGTTAAAGTTAGTGCCCTACACTTTAGTCACAGCTCCACATCTGACTTTCCTTTCATGGTTAATTGACGATGAGAGTTTCATGGACTTTCCTGCCCATGCTGGCTTCAAACTGCTGTCTTCAGATTTCAGCCTCCTAAGTAGTTAAGACTAAAAGAGTGAGCTGCTGGCACCTGGCTTGTAAAACTTTGCATATCCCCCATATTTGAAGTCTACAAAGCATACCCAATTTGATAACTTGATACTCTTTTTATTGTCCTACTACATCTCAGATGGTCTTTGACCTCTTGTATTTCCAAATACATCATGAGCAATCCACTTACCTATTAGCATTTCACTCTAGTATATCTTCAGTACCAATTTTCACTTTTTTCCTGTCTGCATCTATAGGTAGGGCTTGAAGTAATCTTCATTTCCCATAATGCCCTGGTATCAGTCTCTGGCTGATTCCAATGTGGTGTCTCACACATGACACCTTTTCTTCCTTTCTGTTGCCTAATTCAGGTCATCATTACTCTCTCTAACTCTGCTCTTTTTTTCATCTCCCTTTTTTTTTTTTTTTGCAGGCATGTGGCTTGAACTCAGGGCCTATGTGTTGTCCCTGAGCTTTTTTGCTCATGGCTAGTCTCTACTACTTTGATTCATACTTCCAGTTTCCTGGTGGTTATTTGGAGATAAGAATCTTACGGACTTTCTGGCCTGGACTGGCTTTGAACTGTGATCCTCAGATCTCAGATCTCAATACTGTCCAGTTGTTTTCATCTTAAGTACTGATTTAGGAAACATGTGAGCTAGATTTGTTTTCTGGAAGATGACATTTTTTTTACACATTGTTACAATTCTCAGTGGCTCACTACTGGCAGTGGGATAAATTTAGTTATCTGCCTGGCATTTGAGGCCTTAGAGCATGTCAGGGTAGCTATTCTGCTTTGGGAGAATTTAAGTGCCTGCTGCTTCTGAGCATTCCCATGTATTTATAACCCCATGAGTTCCTTGGCCTTCTTCAATACCTTCCTCCTTTGTCTTCCGACCCCCTTCCCATCTCTCCACCTCCAGAGGCACACACTCACATCTCAGTGATTCTCCCTAGATATTTGGAAAGTGAAATGTCAGTTTATCCTAGGAAATGTACTTGTTTTTGTTATGTATTTAATATATCAAAGATTTTTATATTGATATCATTTGACCTGATTATTTTATTGTTTTTGTTTATATATTATTTGACAAGATAGCATATTAAGATTTTCCTTTATTGATATTTTCACTTTTGTATTTTTCTAGTTTTTTGCTAATTAAACCATGCTATGATATGAATAGCCTGGTAACTTGTATCTTTGTGTGTATGCAGATATCTTCTCAGACAAATTTCCAAGTCTGAGTGATTTAGCTATATATTTTAAGACGTAATGCTTATTGAGAAGGTGACTTCCAGGAATGTTTAAATTTAATTCCCCTCAGCACTATATGACAGTACTACCAGTTGTTACCCTAGAATGAATGATCTTGCTTTGTTCATTTTTTAAGAAAATTTTAAGAAAATGAACATTTTAAGAAATTTTAAGAACACCTGTAATCCTAGCTACTCAGGAGGCTGAGATCTGAGGATCGTGGTTCAAAGCCAGCCCGGGCAGGAAAGTCCATGAAACTCTTTATCTCCAATAAACTACCAGAAAACCAGAAGTGGTGCTGTAGCTGAGGTGGTAGAGTGCTAGCTTTGAGCTGAAGAGCTGAGGAACAGCATCCAGGCCCAGAGTTCAAGCCCTATGACCAACCAAAAAAAAGAAAAAGAAAAAAATTGTAAGAAAATGAACATTTTAAGAAAATGTTTAAATACCCAGGTCTGAAAAAGTGGCTTATTTATGAGTTTCAGGAATGATAAACAGCCTTTCTGGAGAAAAGCTCCATTCATTTGCAAACCAATAGATTACTTATATATCTTTCTTCAGGATCGCCATCACTATTTAAGAGGTTTTCTGTTTTAACACAGAGATTATAGATAAGACAGTTAGAGAATCAGATTTAAGTAAATTACTTTTTTTTTCAACTTTGTGAAGAATATTTTTAAATTCCAGCCATGAATTTATGATGGTAAGAAATATAATGATCGTTAATATCATTTGAGGCTCCTGTTTTGGCTAATACTAAGATTTTGGCCAGTAGATTTATCCATTGCCAAATACAGCATCACTGCATTATGAAGTTAACTGTACACCAGGGAGCAGACTTTGAGTGTGCCAGCGGTCTCTAAGGATGAGCCCTCCATGGTCTCTGTGCTTGCCAATTTCCTCTCCTTTCTGGTTAATTGAATCAGCTTCAGAGTGGTTTAAGAAGGTTTTGTTTAGTTTTGCTCACAGGTCAGTAGGAATGGCCTATTGAGTTAGTCACATTGCTTGTCTGCCCATTTATCTTCATCCCAGGTTCACCGTTGGGTCAATTATGAATCCATGCTGAAGGAATGCCTGGTTGGCAGGATGGCAGTGAAGCTCACTGCTCTGAAAGGTAAGTAAGTGGAGCTGGTGCTAAACTGGCATTACTGAGTGTGACACATAAGTACTGTATGTGTGCGCGTATGTGTGCGCAAATATGTGTGACTGGGGCTTGAAGCTAGAGTTGAACCTTATCTCCATGGCCTGATAGTCCTGTGATCTTTGGGCCAGTTTTCCCCTCTGAGTCTCAGTTTCCTAGCCTATGCAGTGATTCGTGGGCTAGGAGTACACAAGAAGTATGAGGGGTGATGAGGAAACTTCTTTTTGTTGCTACAGATAAGCAGTGTTATATATGCCAAAAGTTAACACATTTAAACATTAGTGTTTGGAAGTTCTTTTGAACTAACCTATGATTTGAACCAACCCCTTTTATGTTTTCACTGTCTTCCTTTCACTGATCCAGTGCCAGCAGGAGATAGGAAGGATCCTAAGTAAAATTTGTAAATGACTACCTTTCCTTTTCCTCCATTGTTGTGTGTCTTCACAATCCAGCAGTAAAGATCATGTGTTCTGCTGTGATCAGGAAGTATGCTAGGTTCCACAGTGTGTCCCACAGGAGAGGTGAAATTAGTAGAGTACTTTTTGTTTTCTTCCTAACTCTCTAGAAATAAAAGAGAAGTAATCCTCAGAAAGCTTCATCTCATACAACCCCATTTTAAAAATGAGCTGATTAATTCATAAGGGCATCCCAAGATTTTGATAAAAGGCCAAGTAGAAGCAGAAATCAAAGCTAGCTTTGAATCCAATGTTCCCAAACCCTTTATAGATACAGGATCTTGGAGCCACTCAGACATTTTCATGTTCACACTGGAATGGAAGACAGGGTGGTGGGTCCATAAAAGGCAGAAAGTTGGAACAGAGACCTCTGTGTATGGCCTGGATTTTCCAGGGTGTTTGATCAGTGAAATGGGAAGAGAGATGACAGAGAGATGTTGGACTATAGTGTCTTGACTGTCTTGATCTAGTTTACAGGGCGATGGGGAGAGGAAAGAGAAGGCCTCCTATAGCTGGGTGCTGGTGGCTCACACCTGTAATCCTAGCTACTCAGGAGGCTGAGATCTGAGGATCAGGTTCCAAGCCAGCCCAGGCAGGAAAGCCTGTGAGACTCTTATCTCCAGTTAACCACCGGAAAACTGGAAGTGGTGCTGTGGCTCATGTGGTAGAGTGCTAACTCTGAGCTGAAGAGCTGAGGGACAGCACCTAGGCCCAGCATTCAAGCCCCACGACCGACAAAAAAAATGAAGGTCTTCTATAAAGACTTGCTGCCTGATGCATGTGTCAGCCAGCACAATAGCACTGGATTTTTATAAAACGCAAAAGCTAGGAAATGCTGTCAAGCCAGCAGAGCAGCTGGGAGCTGTTGAGCTTTGTCTCCATCAGTTGGTAGCAGGAGAGTTACAGGAGGGGGAGGAGAAGCAGCTTTCTGATTGGGTGAGAAAGAAGGGCATTCAGGGCGTAGAGACATGCGACACCTTACACAGGTTGCCCCTTTCCTTTAGGTTGAGTTCTGTTTTGCATGTGTTCATTCTTAAGAAGTCAGCATCAACCCATCCTGGTAGCATTCTGGAGCCTTTCCTGAAAACAGCTTAAGCACTTTGTTGCTTAAGGAGTTTCTGTCTAGGGGTGCAGGTCATAGCTGATTCTCCGTATGAATTCAAATATACCACCTTTAAGTTTGGAATAAGAGTTTGGATTAAATACAGCACCTCAAACCAGGAATTTAAATAGTTTCATTACAGATTTCCCAGGCTATCTGGTAACTAAATCTGTATGCATATCTTTAAATGGAAGAACATCGTTTCAACCTGAAACCTTCAACATCCCCATAGGTGCAAATCAGTTATTAGTGCTCAGCAAAGAATTTGAGATCATATGGGGAGACAAATAGCAGAACTTCATTATTCATATCCAGATAAAGCACCAGGCATACGATGTACTGTCAAGCCCCATCTCAGCCCTTGATCCTGTGAACAGGACCAACCTGGCCTTGAACTCATTATCCTTCTGCCTTAGCTTCCTGAGTGCTGGAATTACAGGTGTATTATTGTAACCCAACTTCCCAGGGCGAAATGAGGCACCAACACTCAGTTAATTGGGCTAGGAATCTTTATTAGCCAGGGGACTGCTCCCTACTGTATCAGAACAGTGAAGAACCACAGTAAAGTCAAATAACCTCAGGGTATTTGAAGGCAAGATCCATAGGGGGGCCACTCTGGTGGTTGTAACCCAGGCAATTAGCCATCAAAGTAAAGTAAGGTGGATGAGCCTAGATAATTTCTTGTAGACATCCTGGTGCCTAGACCAGAGATGGGGGCTGTGCACCCAACTCCAAGGCCTAGAGGTAAGGCATGCCTTCCTTTGAAGTGCAGGTACCTGGCTCAATGGGGAGTGAGCTAGGAGGGCTTACTTTAGAGAGATGCTGATGCCATAGCCTTAGGAAAGCATTGATTAGCTCCCCAAATGGCTTAGAGGTGAGACAAGCCATCCTTAGAAATGCAGATGTGAGTTGTTGCTATCCTGAAATTCTTTCTAGGTTGTAACACTGGTAATTGCCTTGAATATGTGCATGAATGTCTTAATGTACTTCATAGTTTCAGCCAGCTTAAATTTGCAATAATGTTTACTTTCAAGTATTAATACATTCATTAACAATTCGTTATCAAATAAAGAATAGTAATTAAGTATCATTCTTTCTATTATTAACATGTATATTTTATTGAGCAAAATCTAATGAAGTTGGTTTACTTTAGCCTAACTGATCTTATATCCTGGAAAAAACTTGGGGTTTATATGTCCAGGGTTTATATGTCCGCCAAAGAAATGAACTGAGGGAGCATGGCTCAGTAGTAGAGCTTCTGCCTGGATTCCTGAAGCCTTCTGCCTTATCTCTGGGGTGGGGGGTAGTATATGTGTGTGTGGAGGGGGGGGGCAGAAAGGGAGAGAAATTACCCAATTTATTAGGGGGAATAAAGGACCAAAGAGTGTGGGAAAGTTCAATGAAAAGACACTGACATGGAGAAATGTCTTGGTAGTCTTCAGAGATGAAGCTGACTTATTTAAATTGAGTAGCCTCATATCTGTTCTCAAGACTTAGAAAACAAAACACAAACCCTTCCAGACTGAAGGGCTGTTACAGTTATATCAGTAAACTATCCCGATATTTTCTTAATCTATTCTTTTCTGACTTCTCCCTGCCCGCTCTCCCCGCCATTCATCACTCTAAGACTATCGTGAGGAAAGGCGAGTCTTAAATGGTAAGTGATGTGCTTGTGTCATCAACAGTGAATCAGACTCATGCTTTCACACAGGAGTGTGTCACAAAAATGTCAGCAAGTATCTGAGGCTCTTAAGATTTGGCTCCTGGACATCTTATGTTGCTAAGTCTATATATATTTATTTCCATGTGTGACCTGCCTGCCTTTTGTCATTCCAATGGCCCCTTAGATCATACAGGGGGACAGACTCCTTTTGAGTTCCAGTAAGGACCCAATCTCTTCAAATGGACATATATCATTAAGTCAGACCATGTGTTGGGTGCCAGAATATACTCTCAGCCTATTGTGCTTGCTCAATTATTTTACTTCACCCTGCTTTTACCCAGGA
Source organism: Dipodomys ordii (assembly GCF_000151885.1). Classification (NCBI taxonomy): domain Eukaryota; kingdom Metazoa; phylum Chordata; class Mammalia; order Rodentia; family Heteromyidae; genus Dipodomys; species Dipodomys ordii. Next base: position 2,860,937 of record NW_012267368.1, read on the forward strand.
GGATGTTGCATAAGCTTGCTTTGCAGGTGTTGAAATCAAGATACATTCTGTGGCAGAGAAGTTATTTTGTTCTAACAAGTTACATTTTTATCACACGTTTTTATCACGATACTCTTTAGTTTTTCTAAAGATTTTCTGGAAATTCTTTTTGTGTTCTCCCGATGGTTGAGAGAAAGGAAACAGTATAAGACAACAGCTCTGACACTGAGCCTTTTTTCCCTACCTGAATCTAAGTTTATTCGTTTACACTCAAGTATATCTGGAGAACCTGCACTATTTCTAGTACTAGAGTAGTGCTTGGACTAGCTGAGGAGATAGACAGTTTCCGTGTGTACGTTATAACAAATTATATCGCTACTGAGAAGAACAAAGTCTTGTTTTTTTTGTTTTTTGTTTTTTTTTGGTTGGTCATGGGGTGTGAACTCTGGGCCTGGGTGCTACTGTGAACTCTTTTCTCAAGGCTAGCACTCTGTCATTTTGAGCCTCAGCACCACTTCTGGTTTTCTGGTAACTATTGAAGATAAGCACTGACACTGAGCTTAAATCCAGATTTTCTCGTCATAATCAAGTCAGACAGTTACAATCCAAGCAGAATTCACAGACAGTTTTAGATTGTCATGTACATGTTTTATTAACATACTTTGAGACTTAGAAGAGAATTAACAAGATCTTAGATAATGAGACTTCCTTTTATTAACATACTTTGAGACTTCTAAAAGAGAAATAACAAGATCTTAGATAATGAGACTTCCTTTTCTTGCTTTTTGTCATAAATTCTTGTGGTGCTGGGTTTTGTTACCTATGGTTTTACAGTAAGCATTTCTCTTTTTGTCTCCACTGCTGCTTATTCACAGCTTTGGCCTGGTTATTATAGCTCTGAGGCTTCCCTTAGTTTATCTGCTTTGCAGAGTTGCATGGGAGGAGAAGGAAGCAGAAGGAGTGGTGTGTAGCCTTAGGCCTCATTATTAGCCTCACTCTAAGACATTTGCTGGTTGTACATCTGTGATGGCTGCTAAGCACGCTGTAAGCAGAAGGTTTTGTGACTGAAAAAAATCTCTCACGTGCCAATGAACTTCAGATTATAATTGGTGACTTCCTATTGGAGATCTCTAAGATCACCAGAAACTCACCACTCATTTTTTTTCTGCATAGTTTGAGAACTAGCAATATAATGGATGCATTTAATTTTAGTCATTTAGGAGCAATACTTGGGAAAAATAAACTGACAATATGTACAAACTGCATAAAACATTAAATACTTAATGCTTATAGGGAGAGTTCTTTCATATCTCAGAGCTTCAGTGGAGGGCTATGTTGATGAGGACCCTGTGCAGGCATGAGTAAAGTGGGAAAAGAACACCACCTTGCTGAGTTAGTGGAATAACGGGAACTCTGGAACACTGTAGTAACAATGTTAACTAGTATGCCCCCACACTGAGACACACTGAGTGTAATTGACTCCCCCGCTGGAAATAACCCCATCAATAAGAGAGTGCATAAATTATGGTGTATTAATGCAGTATGATCATATTCAATAATAAAAGCGACAAATTACAGATACAAAATATGTGTTTGAACAACTGTTGTGTTGTAACCATGTGTTTTAACATATGTGGTGTTGAAACCATGTTGCTTTAACAACATGGTTAAAAAGCTCTGGGTTTGATTTATTGCTATCAATCATAAAAGAATTGTAGTCTATAATGTTGGGCCCAAAGTCCAGACCAGAAGAATATATTTTATGATTTCTTTATATGATTGCAAGAACTAATGATGATGTGTAGTTAATATGCACTAATTAAAAAGTACTAATCCTAGTGTTAAATAGAAGTTTCAATAATGGTTCACTTTGGAGGAAGGGCAGCAAGGGGCAGGGCATGAAGTTGGGTCTGGCTCCAAGAGTAAGTTTAAGTCATGTAAGTTCCTTGAGTAGCTCATTTGTCGCTTATGTCCTTTTGTGTAAAAGCCCAGTGAGAAGTTAACTGGAAAGACAAGCTTTGAGGTGCTGTGTAAGTAAGTTATGGCTGTCACTTGTGTTTCCTTGTGAAGGTTTGCTTCCGAAGAGGCCAGCGACAGATGCGCCTGCCATGGAAAGTCCCTCTTCTCCAAGGTAGACACCTTCCTTACTTTACGTTTTTAAAGTTTTATCAGTTTTACACAGAAATGCAAACATTTAGGACAAGAAAGCTTTGGGGCTGATTTATTGCTGCCTATTGATCGGTACTTCTTGACATGTGTCCTGTGGTGCCTCACTTGCCACGTTTCCCTGGAGTAGGCACTCTTCCATAAATGTCAGTTTGAAGCTGGGGGCCGGTGGCTCAGGCCTGCAATCCTAGCCACTCAGCAGCGTGATAATCTGAGGATTGCAGTTTGAAGCCAGCCTGTATATAAAAGTCCATGGGACTCCTTGCTCCAATTAAACCCACAAAAAGCCAGAAGGGGAGCTGTGGCTCAATTGGGTAGAGCACTACCTAAGACCTGAGTTCACATCCAAGGACTGGAAAAAAAAAGTCAGTTTTCAGGAACTACAGAAGTTTGATCCCTTTTAAATAACCCTTTATAAATGATTTATTAAAAATATATATTCTTGATAGAAAACTTGGAAAAATACAAAGAACTATAAAGTAAAAAAAACACAACACTTATAATCCTACTGATCTTAGATGTGTATCTTGACATTTTGACTTACTTCTTCCAGTTTGATTTACATAGTATCTATTTCCATATTATTCTACTTTTTTTTTTGGTTGTGGGATTTGAACTCTAGGCTTGGGGGCTGTACCTGCGTTCTTCAGCTCAAGGCGAGCACTCTACCACTTGAACCACAGCACCGCTTCCGGTTTTTTAGTGGTTTATTGGAGATAAGAGTCTCACAGACTTTCCTGCCCAGGATGGCTTTTAACCATGATCCTCAGATCTCAGCCTCCTGAGTAACTAGGATTACAGGCGTGAGCCACCAGCGCCCAGCTTATTCTACTTTTATAATACTGACATTACAACATATTGTATGAGTTCTCTCCTGTGTGATTAAATGCTCTGTACAACCTTTTTTTTTCATTCTGTCATATGACCATACCACGATTCACTATTTTAAGTGGAACTATTTTAAGCTGGAACTGAATACTAATTGTCTTTAACTGTTAACACCACGTGAAGCGGTACAAACTTGTGTTATAGTTGTTCTCTGCCCTTTCTCTTATTGCCTCAGCCCCACTGCAATACCATTCTAGCAGAGCATCTTTCTATACTTGATCACAGTTTTTTTGTGAACAGTTTTAGTAAGTCATGGGGCTAAGAATGCCTTTTCAAGTTTTAGGTATGGTTGCCTATGTGCAGGTATTAAGTGCAGAAACAGTACAGAGGTCTTAGTTTTACCTTAACTTTATTGTTGATCCATTAAACAACCTTGATGAGTTAATTTCTTTGGGATAAGGAGTTAATAAGCTTGCAGATTTCCTTAACTAGCAATGTGTATTCTATTATAATCTGATCAAAGAACGATTTAATAAGATGAACAGCCTTTATAAAAAGTATCCTTTATCTGTGATTTTATTTTTCAGTCGTGGGGCTTGAACTCTGGGCCTGGGTGATGTCCCTGAGCTCTTCAGCTCAAGGCAAGTGCTCTACCACTTGAGCCACAGTGTCACTTCTGGTGGTTTATTGGAGATAATAAGAGTCTTATGGACTTTCCTGCCCAGCCTGGCTTTGAACTGCGATCCTCAGATCTCAGCCTCCAGAGTAGCTAGGATTACGGGCATGAGCCACTGGTGCCTGGCTATCCATGATATTTTTTATTCAAATACATAAAAGTATGTTTTAATTTGAAAATAATGTTCAGCTATTAAGATGGTAACATGTTAAGACCACTTTTAACTTAGAAAAATTTAACCTAGTGAGATATAGTTTTTCTCCCTGTAAATTTTACACACTTGATCACTTGATGATTTAATATATGTCAGTAACTTTGTCATTTATTCACCTTTATAGCTACGACTGGTTCCAAACAGACTCTTCAGTTACCATCGTCATATACACAAAACAGAAGGTAAGCATTTCTTTAAAAGTCAGAAAGAAAAAAAAAGTAATACTCACTAAATGTTAGCCACATGCCTGTTCATCTTCCCTTCCTGGTTTTACTCCTTTGCTCCTCACTACAACTATGCCAAGTTATTCCTGCTTCATAGAGAAGCAAGAAATGTCAGTAATTTTCCCAGAGTCCCATGGTGGGTTGTGGTGTAGCATTATTTGGAGCTCAGGCAGTCTGGCTGCTGCCTGGAAAGAATGTTCTTACCTCTCCAACCTTGTGTTACCTCAAACACTCGAACGTTTTTATGTGTTTTTCCATGATTGTTTTTTTGAAACATGAATGACAAAAATGAATCACATTAACTTCACCATAAGAATATATTTCCAGAATATAAGTTTGGGTTAGAGAGAATATACTGCTATGGCTTAATATGTGTGAAACCATAGATAGTGGTCAGATGCCCTTTGAAACGAGTCAGAGAGATTCTCTTTTGTTTATGTAAATAACCCCTTTTATCCAACACTGTCTTAGATGTCAGGGATCTAGTAATGACCCAGATTCAGAGAGACCTGGCTTTTACCAGCTTACAGCCCCACTGGAAAACTGAGCAAATACATGCCTAACTCACATTGCCAAGCTCATCCTTCAACAGCTGTTGTGGTTCAGTAACTAAAAACCACATAGTGTTTAAAGACAAGTTTAGACGGCTGGGAATTTTGGAGAATTGCTACTCCTTCTGTGGTAGCAGAGCCACATCTGAGCTAGTGGGTTCCTCTGACTCACAGCAGGACTGAACATTCTGTAGGCATGTACTGCCTCTGTCCACTGTAGCCCAGGCTGCGGCATCTGTGCTTGTCTGCTTCCCAAGTCTCTACATCACGCAGTAAGATGGGCAGGTGTAAGGACAGGTTCTGTGTGGAAGTGATGTGTTCAGTGCATGGTGTACAAAAGGAAAATAAGCAAATACAAGTATCTTGATTTCTGCCCTGATTCTGTTTTTTTGCCACCTTGTTTATTTAGCGGGCACTGTTGATACCAAATAATGCTCTAAAGGAGTCCCTAAAGTTTATGACTCAGGAGTTAGTGGGTAAAGTATATATCAAACAAATATGTAATGAAAGTTGTGATATGTTCTTTGAAGAACTGGATTATGGTGTGGGAGTCCATAAAACAGTATCCTAAGAACGTCTATTGATCACCCTAAAAATAGTTTTGTACAAGTTTTAGAGAAATTTTACTTCTTAATAACTCTACCTTTGCTTTCTGTTCAAGGATATCAGTTTAGAATCAATAATCATTGATCATCAGGATGGTTCCTTTAGAGCAGAAACAATCATGAAGGATTATTCATATCTTATACATATTGGTAAGTATCTTATTAATGAGAATGTTGTTGCCTTTAATTGTGTTTATTATTTGGTATAAAATCTAGGTGCGGAAGTGGCGCTGTAGCTCAAGTGGTAGAGCGCTTGCCTTGAGTTGAAGAACTGAGGGACAACGCCCAGGCCCAGAGTTCAAGCCCCACGACCGACAAAAAAAAAAAAAAAACTATAATCTAGGTGCTAGATGACTATATTATTTTATATCCTATTA
>NW_012267368.1:2866606-2908343 GCF_000151885.1 Dipodomys ordii
AAACTATAATCTAGGTGCTAGATGACTATATTATTTTATATCCTATTATTGTCATTTTGGATTTTCTTCTTTTTTTTCATTTTGGTATGTGTGTGGCCAATACTGAGTCTTACATTCAGGGCCTTATGTTCGTGCTTGATTTTCTTGCTAGTGCTCTACAACTTGAGGCATGCCTCTCATCCAGCATTTTGCTGTTTAATTGGAAACAGTCTAGAGGGCTTCCCTTCCCTTCCTCCTCCTCCTCCTCCTCGGGTGGCTTCAAAATGAACCCATCAGGTCTTAGTTCCCTGAGAAGCGAGGATTACAGGTGTGAGCCACCCTTGACAGGCTGAATTCTGCTAGCACGTGGCATTATGGTCTCACCCTTCCACGCTTAAGCAAGTAGATGTAATCAGAATGGATGATGTTTGTGGGCCTGGTTCTGGTAAGTCTCTTCTGCTAAGCACTTACAAGAGTCTCTGGAGACGTGGTGGCTGGGCTCCAGCGCAATGCTCACTGGGAGGCTCCCACTCACCTGCTCCTTGCCTGCAAGGAGTCCTGAACCACAGTTTTGTATTGCCTCCTTCAGCTGCCTCTGATCATGCTCAGACCCAGCCAGACAATTTAGTTAGCCGTTTTGAGGGATTCCAGATCGATTAGAGGAGAGAAACCAGTAGTAAACTCCAGAATCAGCACTCCATTTTTCCTCTGATTCCCAGCCATATGAACTCTAGGATTTTATCATTTGCTCCTTTTATGGCACGATGATGATATTTTATGGTTAGAAGGAGAAGCAGCACACACACACACACACACACACACAAAGCAACAACAAGAATGTAATCCTAGTGCTTTTAAACATACGTTCTTCATGTAGAACATTTCATTACTTTTGTAAAACAGGCTGAAACACCAGACTCGAGCTCACTTGTGTGTGCCTTACTTTGCTGTGTTAGTGAAGAAGTACCTTTGGTTCTGAATTTAGCCAGCATTGATCTTTTTTTTTTTTCTATTTTCTCCATTCACAAGATTCACCAACTGCAGATCATTAAAGCTCTCTTTTAGAAAGACATCCTCCTCCTGGACATTGATGAAAATGAACTAAGCAACTCAAGGGCAGAGATGGGAGGGAAGAAAGGAGGGAGGATAAGAGAGGGAAAAAGGGAACAGCTAACACTTAAGCAAAAGGAAAGAATGTGTATATCACCCAACGTGGAAGAAATAGTTGTACTGTCAAAGCTCATAGAATTCACAAACTTTATAGACCAAGATAACGACAATCTGCCTTGTGAAGGTTAAAATGTGTTTGTAACTTTAACTACATATCACTATCCCACAATACTGTGAAATTTGTGAAATTTATATAATCATTTCATCTCATTAAAAATTATTATTAAAAAAAGAAATACATCCTTCCCCAAAGGTTTTATATCTCTTTACTGTTAGCATATGGTAGAATCACCTTCATGGGTGGTCTTCATCACCGTGGAAATGTGCCTGTTAGTCATTGGCACTGTCACCATGTCTCGGTTGGTGAAATCCCTGGGCAGCGTCAGCTGTGCTTTGGAATCCTGCGTCACTAGTCTTCCTCATATTGTAGCTGTCCAGTCCAGCCAGAGCCATAACTGGAGTTGTCCCACAGCCGCTGTGGCAGGGACTTCTCACAAGTGAGTGTCCCCAAGGATGGGATTCCAGGGAGGGCCAATAATCTCCAGGAAGCCCTGAGTGAACATTCATGAGGGAAACTCAGCACAACGTGGCTGCAGCTTATCTCCAAGGCCGACATTGGAAGGAGGGATGTTCTGTTGTGTGCAGTGAGGGGTCAGGTTGCTGGGGTGATGCATGGATTTGAGAACTTTGTCTCTGGAGACTAGCTATTGTTTTAAACAGTGTTTTGGATAACATCCTTTCTCAGTGCCTGGAAATACATGTATCCGTGCCCCTGCTGGGGTTCAACCCACAGAGGAAAATGGTTAACTGGCCGGGTCACAGGGCAGCCATGATACTTTGTATTTCTTGGTCAGAACAGAGAAAGTGGAGCAACAGCATACATGAACAACTAAGCAAACCTCAGTACAAATGAGAAAGGCTTGGTTGCCAATAGTGAAAGGGAAAGGTTGAAATAAAGTAACTTTTCAGTGTCAGGTGACTATATTAACATGGTGAAATTTAGAAAAAGTATTTGCAAAGGTATTTCTTGTGTTTTCTCTTTTAGAATGTTAAGTTCCCCAGGGGCAGAGGTTTTCTTTTTATTGGCCATTATATCCATCTTACCTGGGAAGTATCTGGTTATACACAGATGCTCAGGAATTTGTTTTTTAGGATCAGATGGATATTTGCCTCCTGAGAAAAGGGTGAGAAAAAGTGAGCTGGATTGGGTGTGGCCTGCTCACATGTAGTGGGCGCTCGTGCGCACATGCGCGGGTGCACACACACATACAACCAGCCACTCACGTGCTAAGTACTGCTGTCCTTCCTAAACTGCTTGCTCCTTTCTTCTAAGGTATCAGTCAGGACTAATGTGGATTGGCAGCTTATGGGCAGTTGAGTATTTATCCCTCAGTTCATAGGGAGAGAAATAGAAAAATGGAAGAGATATATTTTCAAAAATTGGATTTTCAGTTATTATCTCAGAAAATGTTTCCTAATTGTTTTTTTAAGGATTTTGAAATAATATGTTAAAAATGATTTTAGCTCGGCACCAGTGGCTCATACTTTGTAATATTAGCTGCTTAGGCTGAGATCTGGAGAATCAGGTTCAGAGTTAGCCTGGGCAGAAAAAGTCTCTGAGATTCTAGCTCTAATTAACCAGCAAAAAGCTATTCTGAAGGTATTACTCAAGTGGTAGAACGTCAGCCCACACAAGCTTGAGGTCCTGGGCTCAGAGTCTTACATAGTACTCACAGCTGTATGAATTGATTATAATGAAATGCTTTTTTTTAAATCACAGGGCTAAGCCATGAGGTTCAGGAAGACTTTTCTGGTAAGCTACCAAAAAAAAAAAAATACTGTTTATGTTCACACATGCCTAAATATATACCCACACATCATTTATCTTAAAAATATACTCCTTCTGGTCTTGCCTCCCCAACCCCCCATTCTTTGTCTCTGTTTATCTCATCTCCTTATTTTTCCTTTTTCTCACCCTTAAGAAACAGTTCCTGCTGGTTGCTGATGGCTCATGCCTATGTTCTTGCTACTCAGGAGGCTGAGATAGGAGGCTCATGTTTGAAGCCAGCCTCGGTAGGAAAATCTGTGAGACTACTATCTAATAAAACTACTTAGAAAAAAGCTGGAAGTGGCAATGGGACTCAACTGGTAGAGTGCCAGCCTTGAGAAAAAGAATCTCAGGAGCAGTGCATAGACCCCCTGAGTTCAAGCCTCAAGACTGGTACCAATAAAAACAAAACCAAAACTAAATAATTCCTGCCTCCTCTCTCTTCTTCCTTCCTTCTCTCTCATTTCTACACTCTCTCTCACAGCCCTAGCTGGGTATGTTTTCTTAGATGATATGTTTATGTGGCTTTGTTGATAGCCACTAAATTAAGAATGGGCCTGCACACACACACACGGGCAACTCCTCAAGTTTCCAGGACATTTCACTAGGTCAGAATGCCTGCTGCAGATTCAGAGACAGCATTGTGCTTCAAATCAGTGATCATTTAATTGAATTTTTTTGGCTAATCTACTTTGAAATGTTAGATTGCTACTAGGTTCTGAGTTTACAGTGGGGAGAAGCAGATCCATTGAAGAAAATAGCTTAGAAGTGGAGTGCTTTCCTAAAGGACACAAAACCTTAGGTTCAGTCCACCCAGAAGGTGAAATGTTTTCTATCTTGTATCGTTAAAAGCATGTGTAATCATTCAAGTTAAAATCAATATATAGAAGTCTACATATATGTATGTACACATATATACACATATGTACATATATAGCCATGTATTTGTACATATATACACATATATGTACATATATAGATACTAAAATATGTATATGGTTACTAAAATATATATGGATACTAAAACGTATATATACATATACATATACACACATAATATACCTACATATATATTTTGGGGGGGGCGGTCCAGTTGTAGGGCCTGAACTCTGGGCCTGGGCGCTGTCCCTTAGCCTCTTCAGCTCAAGGCTAGCACTCTACCACTTGAGCCACACCACCACTTGGGCTTTTTTCTTTTTGCTTATGTGGTGCTGAGGAATCGAACCCAGGGCCTCATGCATGCAAGGCAAGCGCTCTACCACTGAGCCACCTTCCCAGCCCACCCACATATTTTTTTATGTGTCTATCCTGGGGCTAATACCACTTTGAGCTCTATTTGGCTTTTTAGGTTATTAATTGGAGTTATGAGTCTCATGGACTTTGCTGCCTGGCATGGCTCTGAACCTTGATCCTCAGATCTCAGCTTCCTGAGCAGCTAGGATTGCAGGCATGAACTATGGGCACCCAACATAAATTTTTTAAATATGTATATTTTAAATACTAAACTATTTTAATCATTCAAAAGTAAGAAAATCTAAAAGGCTTTTAACTATCAAAGATTCACAGATACTTTACTAAATTCTATATTTACTAGGGACCATTCTAAAATAAGGTGGATTAATGTAATTCTAGTGAATATGTAAACAATCTTTTCTCACAAAGTATCGGGATCATTGTATAAAATCAGAACATTCTGACTGTTTGCAGGGACTTTTAAAATAAATCCATATATTTAGTATTAACAATACAGCTGGAATTTTCTCTTCTTTTCAGTGCGGGTTGTTGAGAACGTGGGAAAAATAGAGATTATCCTTAAGAAAAGAGAGAATACTTCCTGGAAGAGTCTTGGCCATCCACTGGAGATGCACCTTTCATTTATTCCAAGGAAAGATAGAGGTGTGCTGTGCTCTGTTTTGTTGTGCTTATGGGTGTTGGTGAGGCTGGGATAGCAGTGACAGAACGGTGGCATGTAAGGATGTCATGGTGTTTGCCAGAGGGTCTGGTGTCTCTCTCCAGGAAGTCCTGAGGGGAACGTTGTGTTTGCAAAAGGGCTTTTTATTTCTGTTTTTTTTTGTTTGTGTTTTTTTTTTTTTTTTTGCAGAGGTTGAATTTCAGATTATACTGTGTAATATGTAGATTTCACAAAGATTAGGTAATACCTTGAGTGGAGAATCCTAATAGTGCTAGACCATTATACAAGCGTTCATTCCTTCATAATCATTTCAATTAAAGGTGCAGAAACAGTTTATGTGTATGCCTTAGATGCACATCTCTTTTTACTTTTTCTGTGAAAGACACATTTAATAATTTTCTGCTCAAGTAAACAAAACTATGTGCAGAAAAAGCAAATGTTACAGTGTTGAAATATCACAAGGAACGCATCCTGTGTTTTCTCATTGGCCTGGCAGCACTTGCTCCATGTGTTCTGAAGTTTCACAGTGATGTGTCAGCCTGTGTGTCTGTTCCTACCCTTCATTCGTCTACATTCATCCTTTGTGATCTTTGAGATCTCTATTGTTTGGGAATGGTGACCTTCAGTTCTAAAACTTATCATTTTGCTTTCTCCCTCTCTGTTCTGTTTTCTTCTTTCTAGATGTTCTTACTCTACACATCTTTAATCAGTCACTAAAGATCTTTTCTCTCATTTTGAACTTCGTCCTTTGGTTCTGATTTTTAGTGACTTTTTTGATAAGAGTCATGTTTCTCTACTGGAGGCCTGCAGGTGGAGAAGGTTCTACAACCTTCCACTGCTGCTTCCTCAGCCATGGGATTTCAGGCTTGCACAGTTGCATCTGGCTTCCCCTAATCTTGTTAATTTCTAAATTTATGTTCTGTTGTTTTAGAATCCTATTCCTGCCTATTAAATTTTTTGGGGGAGGGGTCCAGTCGTGGGGACTGAACTCTGGGCCTGGGCGCTGTCCCTCAGCTCTTCAGCTCAAGGCTACCACTCTACCACTTGAGCCACAGCGCCACTTCCGGCTTTTTTTCTTTTTGCTTATGTGGTGCTGAGGAATCGAACCCAGGGCCTCAGGCATGCAAGGCAAGCGCTCTACCCCTGAGCCACCTTCCCAGCCCCTCCTGCCTATTAAATTTTTAAGAATTACTAATAATATTGAAGAGTTTTCATCTCTAATCTCTCTGTCCCCAGATTTATTTGTTGCATTACGTTTTCTTTTTTCTTTCTTTGGTGGTGGTAGCACTGGAGTTTGAACTAAGGACCTCACACTTGCTAGGCAGGCACTCCATCACCAAGCCACGCTTCCAACCCTCTTCTACTTTGGTTACTTTTGAGACCTGGTCTCAGTCTCTACACTCTTCCATTGAAGATGGGAAGGCCTCTAGCTTTTTTCTATTCTGATGGAGTCTCAGGGTCTCCTGCCTGCCATGATCTGCCCTATCCCAGCCTCCACTAGTGGGGATAACAGCTTAGCATTGTGTGAGTACTTTAGAAAGTATGTCGTTTATTAAATGCTTTTCACACATAAAATGTCTATTGTTGTAAAGAAGGAATTATTTAAGAAGTGAACTTAAGAAAGAGGCTTTAATTCCTTAGGACATAATGGTTTGCTTTCCAGGTCTGTACTACAGGAAGTGCCAGCTGGTGTCAAAGGCAGTCGTCACTCCTGACACAAGGCTGTTCTGTGTGGCACTGCCTCCATGCACTCATCTGCAGGTGCAGGCCGGGCACCATGTTTACCTCAAGCTGACCATTGCAGGTGAGGCACTTAGCTCTTTGGGAAGTCATCTTCAAATGATTACTAAGTGTTAGCTGGGCTCATGTTGGTCCGCACTGGGTTTGTAGATGCAGTGCCTGGTTACCGTGTGACACAGTTACCCTAGGCAGAGCTCGTTCCAGGGGACTGTGACTTATTACTGTGACAACCCTGAAGGAGCAAGGTGAGGGGAATGCCTGTGGTCCTCCGTACGGACCACTGTTGGAGGCTTCTATCCACTTCAGTTAGCGGTCACTGGGGTCTATCCCTTATAAAGTTGGATCTAGATAATTTTAAGAATTTGATCAATCTAAATTTTCTGGTTATCTGTGCCAGCAGTATAAGAAATTCTAAAACTGTATTCCTTGCTGTGAAAATTCTTTTTCCTTGTTTTCATCCTGAAATTACTTGTTTTAAATACCCTTCTTAATGGTTGCCATTATTTGATTCCTCTTTAAAGCTGTGAAAGGTAAAATTCCCATCCCCATCACAGTATTTTCAGCAGCAAGTCTAATGGACTCCAAGCCAGGAACTGGTAGATGTGCTGTGTTACCACGGCACTAATACCGGCTTACATCCAAGAGCTGGTGTCTCTTCAGTGGACTTAGTACCAGTATACTTTACACATGAATTAATATTGTACCTGTCTAGGAACCATGTACTGAATTTTGATCTTTAAAATGTTTGGTGATTCTTCTCTTTGGAATTTAGTTATTTAAAATTAAATTATGCATTTTCATTTTACCTTTAAAATATAATATTTTCTTGGAAATAGTTGAATTGGTATTACTTTCATTTATTTACCAAAATAGCATATGTTAAAGTGTTAAATCAATTCAAATAATAAAATAAAAAATTAAATTCCTCCCTTTCTCTCTCCCCCAAACAATAATTAAAAATTTGACATACATATAATTAAAATTATTATATAGATATCTTATTACATCACTGTGGAAAACATTTGATGCCTTTTTTCCCTTCTTTTTATTTATTTATTTATTTTTGTGCCTGTGCTGAACCTTAACCTCAGAGCCTTGGCACTGTCCCTGAACTGCTTTTGCTCAATGCTAGCACTCTACCACTTGAGCCACAGCGCCACTTGTAGCTTTTTCTGTTTATGTGGTGCTGAGGAATCGAACCCAAGGTTTGATGCATGCTAGGCAAGCACTCTACCATTAAGCCACCTTCCCAGCCCCTTTGATGCCAGTTTTGTTCTGACCCATTACGAAGTTTATGTGCTGATAAAATTGATGACGTATTTAGATATGTTATCATCTTTTTTATTTTAGACCATATTTAATAAAAATAGACTGTCTATACGATGGGAAGGTTTTGCTCTGTTAAAATTATTTCAGCAGGTATAAGAAGTATACATATATATATATGTAGTACGTAGATACAGAGCATATATTTAGAATTATGTATGCATTAATATAAAATGTATAGTCATTTGTTTAAACTTTGTGTGTTGCATCTTTTATAAAAGCTTTTCAGGGTTTTGGAATTTAATGTCTTTGTCTTGTTTTTTTCTAGGTACAGAAATAGTGAAGCCATATACACCTGTATCTGATTCCTTAGTCTCAGAGTTCAAAGAGCCAGTTCTTCCTAACAATAAATACATTTACTTTTTGATCAAAATTTATCCTTCTGGACTTTTCACACCTGAGCTTGATCGTCTTGAGATCGGTGAGTAATTCTGCAGTTGCTAGGCCTTCCTCAGGCTCCAGATCCAGTGGCATGCCCTCTAGTTGTCTCTGTGCTGGCGTCTGTTAAATCTTAACTCAGTTCCTCTACAGCCCACGTCGTCTTCCCTGTCTTCCCCATCTGTGCTATTTACAGCATGCTGTCTTACTTCGTTTGGAAACCTGCACATGTTGTTCTTGGATCGTTCTACCAAGTTCCATTGAATCTGCTTCCCAAGGAGTTTTCCTTATTTCCTTTCTACTCCTTTGCCACCCTCTAAAAGCTTGCTGATCTCTCCTATTGTCTCTAACTAGTATCTCTCTGTTTATATGCATTTTCCACTTCTTTCTCTTTATCTGCCTGGAGAACAGATTTAATCCTATGGCTCTGGAGCTTTGACATCTCTCAAGGGTCCCCATTGCTGGTAGTGATTCAGTTTCTTTGAGGCTGCAAAGACTTACATGATCTCTCCAGCTCATCTCTTGCTGTTGAGAAACATTTGTGTTATTTGAAGTTCTATAGAGTTGCTGTCCACGTTGGTAGGCACATGAGGTCTCTCACTCAGCATCTATCCACCCTTCTCCTGTCAAATGCCCTTTTGTAAATATACAAACTGAATATCATTTTTTTTCCCTGTCAGTCATGGGCTTGAACTCAGGACCTGGGCACTGTTCCTGAGCTCTTTTGCTCCAGGCTAGCACTCCACAACTTCGAGTCTCAGCACCACTTCTAGTTTTCTGGTGGTTCATTCAAGATAAGAGTATCATTGACTCTTTTCTAAAAGCCTTTTGGCACACACATTTAATCGTGGAACTGGGGAGGCTGAGGAAGGAAGATCAAGTTGGAGCCCCACTGAATGCACGTACATTTCTTACTTATAATACCTGAGTATAAGGCATACTTACATTAATTTCCAGCTTCCAGCATGGCAGGCAGCACCCAGTAGGCTTTTAGAAAATGTCCCTTCTCCTATTTCTCCCTGTGTCTCTTTCACTGTTTTTTTACCCAATGGAAAACATGTCCTCTTGCTAAGGTATCATTAGCGGTACACTGGGATGCATCACTGAACTCTACACATAAAGAAAACGTTGCTTTGAGGAAGTTAACTCCAGATAGTAGGGGTCAACTGTTGCTCAGCTGCCATTTTGACATGTGCACTTTAACGTCTTGTGAAGCTGGTTAGCATTTGGTTATCCTGCCTGGCTCTAAGCAGCTTGGGGCTGGGTTAGGGATAGGGGCTCCAAGCTAAGCTGGGAGTGAGGGCATACACATTTAATCCCAGAATTTGGGAGACTGAGGCAGGAAGATCAGGTTGGAGGCCCAACATGGGGAGATACTGTTAATAGGATGGATAGAGAAATATATATACAGAGGGAGAGGGAGAGGGAAAGAGAGGAAGTTCATGCTGTGGAATGTTTTTGTTTTTGTTTTTGTCAGTCATGGGTCTTGAACTCTGGGCATGGGTGCTGTCCCTGAGCTTTTCAGCTCAAGGCTAGTGCTTGAGCCACAGTGTCACTTCTGGTTTTGTGGTGGTTAATTGGAGAAAGAGCCTCACATATGTTCCTATCTGGGCTGGCTTTGAACCACGATCCTTAGGTCTCAGCCTCCTGAATAGCTAGGATTACAGACGTGAGCCACTGGCACCTGGTGCTGTGGAGTTTTTATTACATATCATCTGCTGTTTTCTACAAACATTCTGGTATTCTGGTCTCTTTCAAGCTGTGATGTTTCTGTTACTTTGAATTCTTAATTTATCAATTGCTACAAATTTCTTACTACCTAGCAGTGTAAAAGGAAAAAAACTCTGAATATCCTAGCATTTGAAAATAAACTAGAGAATTTGAAGTTATTTAGAAATAAGATGCACAGTTTTAGTTCTTGTTTTTAAAGTTGCACTGGCAAGTTTTAAATGTACCTTGGCTGTAGTTTTCTTACTTCTGCTCCTCCCCGCCCCAAGCCCCAATTCCTCACTGAGTACCTTCTGGACTGGGAGACAGCATTCTCCAAACATAGCTCACTGCTTTCCCAGCCTGCCTTGTTTTCCTAGGAATGAAACTCAGCATCGCTTTCTTTGTTTTAATCAGGTCTTTATAAAAGCTTCATACAAAAAGTACTAACACACGTACTAACACAAAGTTTTTGAAAACATTTCTCCCTACCAAGCCTATCAGTAGATGACCAAGTTTTTCTTCTGTATATTGTACCATGTGACACAGATCTACTTTTGAGGTGCCTATAATATACTTTGGTAGTCAGTCCTATACTGAGCATTTGTGGATTAACACTTTTAATGATATGTAAAGTTTTGGCTTCAGCTTGTTGGAGAAGAGAATTGTGGGAAACAATGTAGTAAAATATTATTATAATGACTTAATCCACACATACTGAGAGGCCTAGGTTACTCTTGAATTCCTGATACACCTTAAAGACTGCCTGTGTGTCTGCAGCTTAAATAGCCATGGTGTTACCTTAACTCCAGCTACTTTTAGCCTTCTCAGTTTCCCTTCTGGTTTTTTGTTTTGCTTTGTTTTTCTGATTTAGCTTATATTTCATTGTTTAGGAGATTTTGTTTCTGTAAGCAGTCCTGAGGGCAGTTTTAAAATATCCAAACTCCAGGAATTAGAAGATCTCTTTTTATTGGCAGCTGGAACAGGCTTCACACCAATGGTTAAAATTCTGAATTATGCTTTGACTAATGTACCCAGTCTCAGGTATGTAATTTTATCTCTAATTACTGTTGCTTGTGAGACTGTTTTATTAACTTAAGGTATTCTAAATTGATCATTTGCTGGCCATAATAAGAGTATTGTCATTCCCTCATTTATCATTTCTTACTCTGCCTTCTTGAGTCCTAGTTAGTTATTAACTTGCTTCTTTATCTTTTTTCAGTTTTTTTAAAATAATTTTGGTTATCTATATTGTATTAAAAAAGCATTCACCTTAATTCACTTTAGTATCTCCACTTGCGCATATTTGAAATATAATTAGTTATGTTTAATGAAGTTTCTTTTTCTTTAAAGGAAGATAAAGTTGATGTTCTTCAATAAAACAGAGGATGATATAATTTGGAGAAGACAATTAGAGAAATTGGCATTTGACAATGAAAGGTATTGCATTGGTATTAACTCTAAATTCATATATTCATATCTACATAGTAAGTACAAGCCTTAACTCGTTTGGTTGAAGCTTTGAATTGATCAGGAAGCTGCCTCTTCAAAGAAAAAAGTAAACTAACATAATTTTCTAAACATAAATACTGTTAATATCCCCCTCAACCCCTTAAAATGCTGTTTGTAAAATCTATGTAATATATCATTTAAATGTACATTATACTGATTTGAGGTTCATTGAAAATATTCCAGTGGGCACATTTTCTTAAATGATGGGGTTCAGGTAAAGAATGTGATGAGGGTGGGTGAGCAGAGACAGGGGACAGGATTTCTTAGAGCTGATACCCACTGTGGCTTTCCCCAGTGGCTTGTTTTGTTAATACTCACAGCCTTAGCTCAAGTATCCTGGGTGCCTCCCTAAGAAATGCTGGTATGGTCAATAGAAAACAATTCTAGTGTAATTATTTGTCTTTCACTATCCATTGGATTAATTTGTAGGTTTATAAGCACATTCTAGTTATTACAAATAATAAAGGAAACCGTGCAGCCTATGTTTCTTTGGGTCTGGCTTACTTTGGGATTACTTTGAGTAATATAATTTTTCCAAGTCTTTCATTTCCTTACAAATGAGGCAACATCATTCTTTCTGATGGAGGCATAGAATTCCATTGTGTGTGTATACCACATTTTCTTGATCCATTCATCCACGGAGGGGCATCTGGGTTGATTCCATATCTTGGCTATGGTAAATAATACTGCAGTGAACATGGTTGTCCTGATGGCTTTAGTGCTGGCTGGTTTGTGGTCATTTGAGTAGTTGGGATTATATGAATAAAGACATGAGGGCCTGAGTGTTGAAGTGTTTTAGTGACAAAGCAGAGTCTCGTTTTCCTCCTAGAGTTTGTCTTTAGCCAAGAAAAAGAAAAAAAACAACAGGAAAATAGAGGCCCTAAGTACTCTGAGATGCCCATCTGTGGCAGTAAAGAGTCACTGCTTCTTAAGCAAAAGAATTCACAAGATTGGAGCTGGGTTTTTAGGAGAGCTAATAGTAGTATGTGGCACAGATGGGAGTTAGGTTAGAGAAGTGTTTTCACAAGAGCTCTCGGGGCCTGATGTGGATGTGGCAGGAAGAATGCCAGAGTTGGGGAGTGTGTGCCATATGGCAAAGAGGAAGGGAGAGGAGGAAGAAACAAAGTGTTGGATATACAGGCTCTGCATATGCTTCAGAAGGAATCTATATGTATTTCAAGCCTTTTCATCTCCTCACTGTCATTCTAAAATAATTTTCCTTATCTTTAAATCGTGGGATTTCCCGTCAGCATCTCAGTTTATTAGTACAATACATTTTCATAAAAAATGTTTCTTAACAAGAATTATTTCCTTCCATTAACATTTTAGACCACAAAAGCATTCACCAGAAACACATGCATTTTCTCTTTTTCTTCTTCTCCTTCTGTTTTGTCCCTGTTGCTTTGTGTCTTGTGAGTTACTTGGGTTTAGGTTCAGGTAAACTTTTCAAGGATCCCAGTTGTTGTGACTACAGGAGTTTTGGAATGGTTCCTCTCATTCCCTCTCATGTTTACAGAGACCTAGAGCTACTCCTTTTTACCCTCCGAGAGGGAGGAGCCCATGGGGACATGTGTCCCAACACTCGACAATGAGAAACCCTTCTCATGCATTCTGATGACCCCTTCATTCATTTCCTGCCCTCAACTTGGGGTCAGTCCTGCTTCACTGTAGCAGTTTCCTCTTTCTGTGAAGGGGATAAACAGGATATGAGCCCCTCTCAGTATCCTTAAGTTGTGTCTCTGCCGTCTATTTGCTTTTTCCTCAAAGTAGCTAAAATTCTAGCCAAGGGACCATTATGTGAATAGATACAAAATGCAAGAGCAGTTTAAGCTGTTTATGTAAAGATCTCAATGGTTTCTCCTCATATATGTACATGCCTGTAGAAAATATGCCACTAACCATCTTTTTTCCCAAAGAAAAACATACAAAAGTGAAAAACTTATGAATGATACTTATTGCAGTTTATAGGGACTCAGTATTGATTTTCATATTTTAACAGTTTTATTCCAGTGAAAAGTTCATTGCAAATAGAGGTATAAGAGACCGTATCTATTTTTTTTTTACTCAACCAAGGCACTTTTCTTTCTGTGTTTTATCCAACTGTCTATGTGTAATTGAAAATTTTTTAGAACAGTGGCTCTGTAACTAATTTGGGGGTCCCTTTGAAAATCTGATGAAAGGTTATAAAACCTTCCTAGAAAAGTGCACTTACTCACATGTAAATGAAGTCACATTTACATATGTAAATAAATTAGTGACAGTGAATTGCCTTGTATAAACTAAAATGATAGCTTCCAGACCTTACAACCAATTTGAGAGAGGTGTGAACCAGAGATTGAAATTCACATGCCACTGAACCTGTAAAATGGCTCTTCACTGTGATTTTTACCAGCATGTAATTAATACAGTGTGGAGTGTGCTGGGATCTATCCTGAGTTAAATAAAAAGGCCAAATTACTTAGCAAATATCATGTGCCTGTATTTTTTTTGCTACAGCTTTTCTTCTCACCTATTCAGGTCTCTGGTCAGGGTCATATATTACACTGGCCTCTCGGGGAGTGTCTTCTTGAATTTGAAATGTGCTAATAATGTGTTTAAAATAATAGAGTTTTAAAAACTGGTTCTTTTCCCTAGATTTGATGTTGAATTTGTTCTCTCAGCACCTGCTTTGGAATGGAATGGCAAACGGGGACACATTTCACCAGCTCTTCTCTCTGAATTTTTGAAAAGAAGCCTAGAAAACTCCAAAGTCCTCCTGTGCATTTGTGGACCGGTGCCATTTACGGAGCTTGGAACTGGGTAAGTGCCGGCCGGGGCGAGAGTGAAGGTCTTCCTCAGGTTCTTACACTTGTGCAGTCTGTTAGAGCGTAGAGAAACAAGAACAGTTTTAATCTTCATGCAGGTACAGGGTAGAGAGTGTATGTGTAGTATAAACAATGTAGAGAATAAAGTATATGAGAGGAATTGCGTAGGATGCAAACGCGCCATTACTTTATAGGAAGGACTTGTGTGCCTGCCCCAGACCGGTCCCCCCTCCTCCCAGGTGAGCTGAGGACCAGTGCCCCCTCCTCCCCCAAGTGACCAGAAGACAATCCTCCTACCCCCCAGGTGAGCGGAGGACAGGGGGTCACTGCATTGTCACCTCACACTGTCCATATTTGTCATTTTGTGTGAACAAACAACAGCAGAAGACGCAGAAGCCCCACTCCCCTTGTTTAATAAAGAGAAAACAGCTTATAATTACTAAGGATAAAATGGTTGTGTGATGAGGGGTGGGAGCCGCATGGTGAGAAAAGACCCGTGCTTCGAATGGTGACTGAAATGCACAGCCAGAGGAGATGGAGGGGGCAGACACTTTAGTCAAGTGTAGAGGGAATCCGAAGATAGACTGGCTAGGCTAGAGTGAGTGAAGGCCCTCACCTGGGAGAGTCAGCTGGAAGGTAGGCGGGGCCCAGATAGTGAGAGCCTTGCCTGCAGTACCAGAGCTCCCTTGGGATGTGGCCCTCTGCCTGTGAGCCCAGGAAGCTGCCAGCTGGGGGTTCAGTGCCTGCCTCCCCATTTAAATCACTCACTACCCAGGAAGTGGAACCAGATAAACAACATTTCCCTGCATGTGAAATGCTTCATCTGGCAGCAGCATGTGACTTAGTAAACGTAAAATAAAAGCTGCTTGTTTTCAGCAGCATTTTAAACAGAGCCATTTCTGTGAGGTTCTCTCCACCTATACTGTTCTCCAAAGTGAACTGCATTTCAGCAGCTGTGTCTGTTATACCTGTTTAGGAAGGAAGAATGAAGGTAGACTGCTAGAATCAATTCCTTATTTTGAAAACTGTTGAATAAAGAGACATAGAAATCAAGCATCTGTTCTGCCTTTTCTTTATGAGCCAGACTTCTAGATAACTATATAACAAGCAAAAATCTAATGAACAAAAAAAGGATTTGAATATTAGGGAAAAAAGTAGAATGTCATCAGTGTTTGCTAGAATGTAGTAAGAGAGGCAACTGTGTATTATGTGCCATTGTGAACTGGCTTTACCAGACAGAATTAAGCCTTCATGAGGCTCCAGATACAGTTATTAAATGTGGGAAATGAGGGAACATGGGAACATGTTACCAAGAAACATGACAGAGATACTGCAAAGTAAGGGCTGTGGTGGGGTCAACAAATAAATTTGATTTTTTGCAACAAATATTTTGTAAGATGTGGTTGGGGATGGAGGGATGAAGGAAGGAGAGAAAGATCTTACAGATCAAAATATACCTAAAAGATTTATTAGCTGACTTTAATGAGTATATTGCAATGAGTAAATTGACTCAAACAACTTAAAAAGTCATGACATTTATGAACAAAGGAAAATTTGAACACTGACTAGGCATTTGATAATATTTAAGAATTATTGTCATTTTTTAAAAGTAAAAATTACATTTAAAAGATTGCCTAATTAAGTGGAAAATGAAAATGAACTGTGGTGCAGAGATAAATTTTGTTCTTGTTTCTTCATCTTTTAATATCCCTCGCACTCTGCACTTGTTTTTCAGGTTGCTGTACGATCTTAACTTCTCCACAGATGAGATCCATAGTTTTACGGCATGATGAAGACCTTCCATTGTCTTCTATTCAACCAGGTTATTTTCATCTGTGATGGACTGAGATTTTTTTAAGTGAACATTTTTGTATGTCCTAAAGGTTAACTAGAGTCCAGGCTTCCATTTCTTAAATGAAATCCAGTGTTCCCTCAGTACAGGTAACTTCTTGGTTTTTTTACTACTGATATTTAACCTGGACAGCCAATCATGACAACAGTGACATGCAAGATTCTTTGTTATGGGTTACAAATTTCCTTATATTCAGATTGTATCACTGTTCTACTATATCACTTGCCAATGGTCACTTTGATTATGTTTCTATGCTATTGTATTATTAGCAATACGTTCTATTTTACTCAGGAATTGATCATTTATGTCTTTGTTGTTAATATTAAAATGTGAAATATGGTAATTTATTAAGTGACCCAAACAATTTTTTGTATGTATGGCATTGATGCAGAGTAGAATAAAATTATACTTCAGTACTTTTTAATTCTTGTTTGTAGAAATGTGGTGGAATACAACAACACTGGACCAATGTCTTAAAGGGAATTGAGAGGTGCCAATACAACGTGTTGGAGACATCCCCCACACACGCCATGTTGGGCCGGGCATGCTGGAAAACATGAGATCCCTGACAGCTGTTTGCATTCTTAGCCAAAGCCAACAGCCTCAGAACAAAGTGCATTTTCACATTTCTAGCATCCAGTTCATGGCCTAAAATTATCATCATGGAGTGAGTTGTTTTAATTCTCTTTTTGAACAAATCTAAGCCCGCTGGGAAAGGAGCACATCTCACCCTTGATGGCTATTTTCCCACTGCCTTTGTGGCCGGCAGGTGGGCAGGGTGGCCTCCTAGTAGGCGTGCGGCTGCTCACTTTCTTGGGTGCTACAGCAGCGGAATGCAGTCCTTCCCACCAGGGTGCGCAGCACCCTTGCTGTGGGCTTTTCAGTCAGGGCCACTGAGTGTGGAGGAGGTGGGGTCTGCGTAAGCCAATGGGGACTCACAGACACTGAGCAGGAGGGGCCCCTTCAAGAATGGATCATTTTCCTCTCTCTACTCAGACTCCTTTTCATCCCAACTAAACCTGCCCCAGCATTCTGTGTGCACCAGCAACTTGCAGCGAATGCAAGATGTTAATGTTAGATCTGGAATTTTGAGACATCTTGGGGAACACTTCAAGTCACAGGCATAGGTGGTAACTTCCTGAGCAGGTTTCCCAGTAACTCAGGTGATATGGGTGGGGCGGGGGAGGAGGGGTGTTGGGTTGGGAAGGACTGACTGGGGTTGCAATGAATTAAGAATACTTTATAGCACTGGTACCAGTGGCTCGCACCTATAATCCTAGCTACTCAGGAAGCTGAGATCCGAGGACTGTGGTTCAAAGCCAGCCCAGGCAGGAAAGTCTGTAAGACTCTTATATCCAATGAACCACCAGAAAACCAGAAGTGGTGCTGTGGCTCAAGTGGTAGAGTGCTTGCTTATGATGAAGAGCTCAGGGACAGTGCCTAGGCCCAGAGTTCAAGCCCCACAACATTCCCCCCCCAAAAAAAATTACAGGACAAAGACAACAATTACTAGAATAAGAGACCAGCTATCTATCTGACAAGGGATTAATATCCAGGTCATAATAAAACAAACTCAAAAGGAATAAATAGCCTGTCAATAAAGGGGCAGATGAATTGGACAGATACCATCAAAAAGCAGCACAATGGCAAAGACACATGAGGAAACATTCAGCATCTTCAGCTATCAGAGAAAGCCAGATCAACTACATCGGAGTCCATCTTGCCCCAAATAGTGTGGCTCTCATCAAGAAAACAAAAAACAAATGTTGGAGATGATACAAGGGAAAGGGAACCCTGGTGTGCTGTTGGTGGGATTGTAAATTTAGGCTAGTCACTGTGGCTAGTGAATTTAGGCTAGTCACTAGTCACTTCTCAAGAATATATACCCTGAAGAATCAACATCAGCTGTCTGTAGGAACATATTTATCATGTCATTTTAAAAAACTATAGTCAAGCTATGAAATCAATATAACTGCTCATCAATGAATGAACAGATAAAAGATATATACAACAGAGGGATGGGAAGGTGGCTCAGTGGTAGAGTGCTTGCCTTGCAGGCATGAGGCCCTGAGTTTGATTCCTCAGCACCACATAAACAGGAAAAGACGGAAGTGGCGCTGTGGCTCAAGTGATAGGGTGCTATCCCTGAGCTCTTCCCAGAGTTCAAGCCCCACGGCCAAAAAAAATGTGTGTGTGTGTGTGTGTGTGCACAACAGTATTAGTCAAAAGGAAGAATGAAGCCGGGCATTGGTAGCTCATGCCTATAATCCTAGCTACTCAGGAGGCTAAGATCTGAGGATCACGATTCAAAGCCAGCCGGGGCAGAAAAGTCCATCAGACTCTTAACCTCCAACAAAAAACCACTCAGAAAACCAGAAGTGGCACTGTGGCTCAAAGTGGGTAGAGCACTAGTCTTGAGCTGAAGAGCTGAGGGACAGTGCCCAGGCCCAGAGTTCAGGCCCCATGACTGACCAAAAAAAAAAAAAAAGGAAGAATGGAATTAAGTCATTTGGAGATGAATAATGGAACAGCTCTTGAATGGAAGTTTGGGGAGGAGGAAAGAAGAGTATGAAAGTAAATGGGAGATTCTTAAGGCTGGGGAAGGAGATAAGAAAAATCTCCCAGAAAACAAAACAGTAAAAAGATACATTTGATAAGGTTATCCATTTTTCCTATAAAATTAAAAAATTCTCTAAGTGAAGTTGATGATCTATGCTTAAAATAACAAAGAGGAGCCACGCTCATGACTTATTCTGAAGGCTGAGATCTGAGGATCATGGTTGAATGCTAGCTCAGTTATGAAAGTTCCTGAGACATCTATCTTCAGTTAACCAGCAAAGAGCTGGTGGCTCAAATGGTAGAACATATGCTTGAGCCACTGAGACTTAATTCAAGCCATAGTGCCAGCACTATGTGCACTTATCAAATAAGAGGAAGAATGGAGATGGAAAACCATAATGAAGGGTTTTGTTGCTTTTTTCAGGTATAATGGAAACTTTAAAGGTCAGGTATAATGGAAACTTTAAAGGTGGTGTGTGTGTGTGTGTGTGTGTGTGTGTGTGTGTGTGTGTGTAAGGTATAATGGAAACTTTAAAGGTGGTGTGTGTGTGTGTGTGTGTGTATTCTGAACCTGGGGCTTGAACTCAGAGCCTGGATGCTGTCCGTGAGCTCTTCAGCTCAAGGCTAGTACTCTATCACTTGAGCCACAGCACCATTTTGTGGTTTTCTGGTAGTTAATTGGAGATAAGAGTCTCATGGACTTTCCTGCCCAGGCTGGCTTTGAACTATGATCCTTAGATCTCAGCCTCCTGAGTAGCTAAGATTGCAGGCATGAGCCACCAGCACCATCTTTTAAAAATGTTTTATTGAGGAAGAGTTTGCAGACAATACAATGCGTGTTAAAAATCTATTTAACAGGTATGTTTCCATGAGTTTGACAAAGGTATGTACTCCACCATAATAAAGATGCCAAGCCTTTCCACCAAAAAGAGTTCACCATGCTCTCAGACAATCCATCCAGGCTCTTCTCTGGCCCCAGACAGCTGCGGATCTGCTTTGAGTCAGTGCAGATGAGCTATTTCCTAACTGTCGTTCGATAGAAATGCCATCATCTAATATGTTCACATTTGCCTCTGGCTGGCTTGCGTCCTTTCTGGTTGTGTTCGCAGGTATTTTTGTCAGTGATTACCAAGCGGCACTAGCTCATTTCTGAAGATGACCGACTCAGCACTGCAGTGAGCTCTGACCTCTGCTGTCCCCACTCAGGCAGGACACAGACGAACCACTAGTCTATACACTCGTCAGCCCAATCTTTGCCTCCCCTATGTGTCCATCTGACACTGGACAGACAGGCTGTTATCCTCAGAGTTCCCATGAGATGGGCTTCCAGGAAAGGGTCTCGATGCTGGAAAGCTACTTGTCTGCCTCTGTTTCCCCATTCCCTCCTTCACACACGTAAGCTTCAGGCCAGCAGGGACTTTGCCACTTGTTGAGCCAATTGGACAGGGGAGGGATGACGAAGGTGGTGTAGAAACCATACCTCTTGTGCTTCAGATTCGATGTTCATTCAATTCTGTGGACCCTGTGAGGATCTCACAATTGTTTCTGTGTGTTCAAGCTTTCAAAAAGTTTTCTATTGGCCGGGTGTAGATGGCTCACGCCTGTAATTCTAGCTATTCAGGAGGCTGAGATCTGAGGATTGTGGTTCAAAGCCAGCCCAGGCAGGAATGTCTGTGAGACTCTTATCTCCAATCAACCACCAAAAAACCAGAAGTGGTGCTGTGGCTCAAGTGGTAGAGCATTAGCCTTGAGCTGAAGAACACAGGGACAGCGCCCAGGCCCAGAGTTCAATACCCACTACCGACAAAAAAAAAAAAAAAAAAAGAATTCAACTCTGTGGCTAGTTGCTATGGGGGGAGAACCTGAGACTTCTGACTACACCCCTAGGGCTGGCTTCCCCTTCTATGCTCACATCACTCATGATTAAAGCGGCTAAAGTAACATTTCAGTCGACAGAATTCTCTCTCTTAGCAAACAAGCTACAAGATAGTAAGAAAAAGAAATAAGAGGAATGTTTCCCCTACTTTTCGTGTGTGTGCTGATACTGGGCTTGAACTTGGCCTCTTACTTTTGCTCAGCTTTTTTACCTCACCACTGGTGCCACTCTACCACTTGAATTACACCTCTACCTCCCTGTAACTTTCTGCTAGTTAGTTAACTGGAAATAAGAGCCTCTCAGAATTGTCTGCCTGTGCTGTCTTGGAATCTTGATCCTCAGATCTCAACCTCCTGAGTAGCTAGTATTACAGGTGTGATCACCAGGGTTCATCCAGCTCCTGCTACTTTTTGCAAATCCAGTCTCCAGCAATGAACATTTCTAGATGACCTGAGGTGTCAGTTAAATCAGGTTTAATTTTTGAAAGCAGTAAGTCAGTGTTTTTCATAGGGACTCAATTAGCTCTTTAAATGCCGACTAATAGTTGGGTCTAACTTTTTGAAGCATAACTGGTAACTGCCTGGAGCATCTTCTAAGAATTCTCCCCTCCCTGAAAGGACAGAGACAGTGAGAACCATTTTGCAGTTTTGCAGCCAGTTGCATGCTGTATGCCTGCTGAGTGGAAAGGAAGGGCCCAGCCCAGCACCTCTTTCCAATGTTACAGCAACTTGTGGATGGCCATTCTGCTCTGGAAGGCAGGAGGTGTCCCAAGGAAAAGCACTGAGGTACAGGCCGAGCTAGCTGCCATGCACTGCAGAGAAAACGAAGGATATGTGAATTGAGATTACTCAGGCATCTTCTAAAAGATCAATGCAGTAACTGTCACTGTTGAAAATGACATTTTTTTTCCTAGTTTGGCTGATACTTTTTTTCTTTTGCTATTGACAAAGTTTAACTCTTATTGAATTCTTATAGATAAGAATTCAATAAACTCTCTCTTTCATGATGAGTTTGATGGCTTTCTTGTGCCAGAAGACATTTTTATGGGATTTTTGGAGTTATTAATAAGTGTGACTTTTGATTCTGTACAATTTTCTGCAATCAACATGTGGAAGATCTGTACACCTTAGTGAACCCATCTTACCAACACGTGATTTTATAAAAATATGCTGGTGGAATACATTGCCCAAATGCATATTCAACATCCAAGATAGGCAAGTAGATGGTCATGATCCAAAGTATAAAATGGTTGTTATTGCTTCAGATCCAAATGAAATTCCCATAGTTCAGACCCTCCTGTGCTCTGGGTTCTAATACCACGTAAGAGGTCACTCCCCCTTCCCTTTTCTCTATGAAGCCTGAGGACTTTTGGGCGGGGGGTCCGGTCGTGGGGCCTGAACTCGGCCTGGGCGCTGTCCCTCAGCTCTTCAGCTCAAGGCTAGTGTTCTACCACTTGAGCTATAGTGCCACTTCTGGCTTTTTTCTTTTTGCTTATGTGGTGCTAAGGAATCGAACCAGGGCCTCATGCATGCAAGGCAAGTGCTCTACCACTGAGTCACCTTCCCAGCTCCTAGCCTGAGGATTTTTAGTCACAACAGCATACTGCCACAGACTGGATGCACACCAAAGAAGAAAATCCCAGTGTTAAACCAAACAGGAAGATGTACAAAAATGTAAATTGATGCCACTTTTGGCACTGATTTTTTTTGTTTTAGAAAACAATTTTTAATAATGTGGTTTTGAACATGAAATGGATTTATATTTAATCAGTTGACAAGTGTTTTAATGTTCTAAGTTTTATTTCCTTTTCTTTATCCTTCCCTCCCTCCCTTCCTCCCTCATTCCTTCCCTCCCTTCTGTTTTATCCTTTCTCTTTTCTTTCTTTCTGGCCCTGGAGCTTGAACTCAGGACCTGGGTGCTATCCCTGAGCTTTTTCACTTAAGGCTAGGACTCTACCACTTGAGCCACAGCTCCACTTCTGACTTTTTGGTGGTAATTTGGAGATAAGAATCTCATGGACATGCTACCTGGGCTGGCTTTGAACCCAGATCCTCAGATCCTCCACCTCCAGAGTGTCTAGGGTTATAGATGTGAGCCAGGCTCCCATCCTTGCCTTCAGCCTGGTCTGCTCAGCTCCTGTTCCCACCCCATTCACCCTGACTCCTGGCCTCCTTTGTTTGATGTGGATTTCCTTGGAGAGAGCCCAAGACAGGGAAGAAGGGAGTGAACTCAGCTTCTTGCCCAGCCTCTGCACCTCTTAGCTGTGCATGCGACTTTGGACAGGCTTTCAACCTGTTAGTACCTTCATTCCCTCCACTGTTTGGTGGGATCCTGAGGGTCCTTATGGGAATTCTGACAGTGAGTCTTTGGGAAGTGAGTAGAATGATGCTGAGCACATGCTCAGTGATGTCTGCACACATGCCCACTGAAGACACCACAGCCTGGCTTCACACTCAGAGCCCTGTCGGACTCACGGTGAGGTCTCAGGTACCCCTATCTCCCCCGGGCATGCCTGCCTGGGAACAGCTCTCCTGAGCCAATCCTTGGCTGGCCACAGGTGGCTTTGGCTGCACCGTGAGATAGACCACCTACCCAGAAAAGAAAATGTCTGCCTCTGGCCAAGTCAAACAGACAGCTGCATGCCCATCCCAGCTGTTCCAAAAGCATCCATCCTCCTAAAAACACAGGAAGAAGGTTGCAAAGAGCATTCTCAAAGAACAGCAATTCTCACCTAGGAAAGCAGGAAAAATAAGCTTGTGGCAGGAATAGATCATTCTGGATTAGGTTACAAAGCCTGTGTGGTGAGTACAAGTCACTTTAAAGGTGTCAGTGACTCTTCTTTCTGGTGTACAGTCTCTTAGGACGGCTGACGAAGCTTGTCTTCTGCAGAGAACCCTAATCTGTGGCTAGAAGCTGTTCAAGAGGCTTGGGTAATTATTATGAGTTTGAGGTAGTCTCAGTGGTGAAAGCTTCAAATGGCTTCTAATTGGATTAGTTGAAAACCTTTCTATTTCATGTGAAATGACCATACCTGGCGTGTAGGTGAATTTAATTTTCTCTAAGGTTCTCATGAGGATAATGTTCGGCCACAGAGTTTCAGTGAAGGAAATATCCTCTTGCAAAATACCTGGAGGCCTAGGTTTGATTCCTCAGTACCACAAACAGAAAAAGCCAGAAGTGATGCTGTGGCTCCAGTGGTAGAGTGCTAGCCTTGAGCAAGAGAAGCTCAGGGACAGCACGCAGGCCCTGAGTTCAAGTCCCAGGATTGGCAAAAAAAAAAAAGAAAAGAAAAGATTAATAAGTCCCATATTATTCACCTTCTTTTTGACTGGTAAGAGAATGCTATTAACTTGAAAAGCATTTAAAAATCGGTGGTTAGCAACCAGAGCCTAGAATGGCTGTGGATGGTTCCAGTGACTGGGCACTGGATTTCAGAAACTGGTTGTGTCTCTCTTCCTGGGGGGATGATAGAGTAAAACACCTGCACATCCAGCGTTAGTGTGAGAGCTCAGCACAGTGTGGGCTTTTAGTAGAATGGAGCTGGTTGTTTTATTCAGTCATCTATCATAGCTTCCCCTGCTTCCCCCACCCCACAACGTGCTCTGACACAATAATCACCTGGGGTGTTTATTAACTATACAGATTCCAGGGCTTGCCTCAGCCATACTGAGCCTGTGTCTCTGGGGTAGGGGACGGAGTCTGTTCAACAAGAGCCTAAGGGTCTAGGGCACTGGGAAAACTCCAGAACTCCCTATATACCTAGGCTTCAAATTTGAGAACACACAAGTATCGTCTTGTTCAATGCACACTTGGCATCTATCTGTACTCCAGAGGTTCTGATTAGGTCATGGAATACAAGAAATTGCATTTTAAATAAAGCACCCTCCCACTTTGCCCCAAGACTCTGGGACAAAGGGCTCCCAGCCTGTCCCTTGGGCAACCCTGCCCACTGTCCTACCCCAGGAGTAGCCCAGAAGAACGTCTGTGGCTCTGCTTCTGCTAGGAATTGATGGAGGAGATGAATTAGAGGGAATCACTCTGTGGCATTGGATGCCAGTGGAGGGACTGAAATTGGTCACTTCTTTGTGAGGTTCTTTGTCATGTGGTTAGAAGTAACCAGTGGAGTATGCGTTTGATGTATGGCAGATAATACCTTTGTAAGCTCTGGTTGCTTGGTGTGGTTTTGTGTCCATAGGGAAAGAGTGTATTTGCCTGACTCACTGAGCTCTGGGGCATTTCTGGTGTGAAGAAAATTGAAGGCAAGCATGAGAGCTGCTGGGGCTGGTGGCTCACCTCTGTAATCCCAGCTACTCAGGAAGCTGAGATCTGAGGATTGTAGTCCAAAGCCAGCCCAAGCAGACAATTGGAACAAACTCCTACCTCAAATTAAACATCAAAAAGCTGGAAGTGCTGGGGGCCGGTGGCTCACACCTGTAATTGTAGATACTCAGGAGGCTGAGCTCTAAGGACTGTGGTTTGAAGCCAGCCTGGGCAGGAAAGCCCGTGAGACTCTTTATCTCCAATTAACCCTCAGAAAACCAGAAGTGGCACTATGGCTCAAAGGGGTGGAGCACTAGCCTTGAGCATGTTCCTGGGTGTCTCAGTGATGCCATCTGAGATCTTCATCTTCTGCTTGTATCGCTCACCTGCTGTTCTGGTGTAGACAGCAGATTGCAAGCTGATCCTTTCCATCATTTCCTGTACCCACTGTCAAGAAGGGCAGGGACAGACAAACAGAACTGAAAGAATGCCAATCTAGCACTGACCTTGCATCAGGATTTGCAAAGCAGGCCTAGCTCTTCAGAGGCCTGTCAGTTAGGAAAAGGTAAAAGCCAAGAACAGTAAGATTACGGAGTGCTTGGCCACAAGCATGAACTTCACGTATGTTTTATGTAATCGGCACAGCAGCACTATGAAAGAAATACTGTTTAACATCCCCATTTTACAGAAATGAAAACATGATGCCGCACAATTAAAAGGGGCTTTCATACTTTTTATTTTTTTGCCAGTATCAAAAAACTGATGCCTTGCCAGGCACCAGTATCTCATGCCTGTAATCCTAGCTACTCAGGAAGCTGAGATCTGAGGATCAAGGTTCAAAGCCAGCCCAGGCAGGACAGTCTATGAGACTATTATCTCCAATGATCCACCAAAAAACTGGAAGTGGTGCTGTGGCTCAAGTGGTAGAGCACTATCATTGAGCTGAAGAGCTGAGGGACAGCACCCAGGCCTAGAGTTCAAGCCCCAGGACTGACCAAACCAAACCAAACGTAACAAAAAACTGAAAAAACCTGATGCCTCATGCTTGCTCAGCTGGCTTTCTATGCTTGAGCCACATGTCCAGCCTGGCTTTTTTTTTTCTTTTTCTTTTTGCTGGTTATTTTGGAAATAGAGGCTCTTAAGCTTTTCCACCTGGACTGTCTTTGAACTACAATCCTCTGGTCCTCTGGTAGCTAGGATTGCAATATGAACCACCAGCTCTTGGCTACCTCTGTGTTCACTCAAAAATCATCTCAGAGAGCAAAGTTATAAACATGTGTATCAGTTCAGGAACACGGCTCCCCATGAAATGCAGTGAACATCGTGGGCTGGAGAGTTCGTAGAGGGGAAGGTATTGTGGTCATCTTTACCAATGGACCCAGCTGGAATTGTCTGTAAGTACACTTTGAGTGTGAACAAGCCAAGCTGGGTTGGTAGGGTTGTTTTGGCTGACCTGGCTCTTGACAGCCTGTGAGTATTTTGTGAAGAACTGGAAAAGGGCTGTATCGTTATCAGATCAGTTCGAAGAGAATGGACAGGATGAAGCAAGGAATTCTGTTTGGTAGAGATCAGAGGCCAGGGAGGTCTGGTGAGATGGCTTAGTGGGTTCAGTGTCTGTGAATTCTGGGGTGTCCATGAGCAGCTACTTGTCTGTTACTTTGCCTGATGGAGTGTGGCATTACTTTTCGGAAGTGGAAAATAGAGTGCTGGGGACTGATTTCCTGCCACTTGCTACTGGTGTCTCTGTTTCCATGGCAACCGGTTTCATCAGCTAGGCTTGTGAGAGGCGAGGGGGGCGGGCAGTTACTCCAGAGACAGCCCACTGGGGACTCTGGTGATTTCCAAGGGAAACACTGACAGCTCTGTGGGCGAAGTTGCTCCTGTTGCCATTGTAACAGTGCAGCAGATGCAACTCTACTGCGAGCATTTCTAAGGAGCCTGACCAGGATGGACTCCAAGGAACTTCCCGACCTCAAATCCTTACTGGAGGGAAGTCCTGCAGGATGTGTGGCCTGTGGTGGCTGGGATTAGTCTTTCCTGTTGGCTCTACTGAGAGTGAGCTTTGTCCAACCTCCTTTGGGGTTTTAATCAAATCAAACACACTCCAGTTGTGGAATGAGACAGGTGCTGAGCGTGATGACCAGGGTCTGCCTCTTTCTCAGGCATGGAGACATGGGCTTTGTCGGAGACTTGGTGGGGGAGGAAGCTGGTTCATGTGCCAGGGCTCAGGGGCCCTTCACCCTCCCCCCTGGGACACACACCCTCCCTCCTCTCACTGTTGTCATGGTGAGCCACCTCTCCCTCCTGCGGCCCTTCCTCCCCACAGCTCCATTCCTAGAATGATGGGGTGTGGCTCCCACATCCATCTTCTAGACTTCTCTGTAGAGACAGTGAGTGGGCATTGTGCTCCAGATGCTGGCGGCTTTCCCGGTGCTTGCAAACAAACCTTACTAGGGTCATGCCTTTCTATGCGTGTGGATTGGAAACACAGGTTCTCTTGGCTTTTGAGGTAAAGCATCTCCCCGGATTCCTGCAGGAACAAGAGCTGGACACACCGTTCTGTGCCACAGGCTAAAAAGGGACAGCAAGGCTGTGTCTCTCTGATTCTGATATTTTTCCCCTCTTCTAGTGCAAGATTACCTCTTACCTTTACCAGGGGTATCTGTCATCTATGAATAGCATTGAAATGATGATTTACTTTCTCCTTCTGCCATTCTCAATGGAATGTCTCACTTTGAAAAATAGTCTTGTTCATTAAATAAATCATGACAGGTGACATATTCATGTGAAGAAGCTGGAAAGGAGGGGAGCCTGTGGTCTCCTGCATTTCTAGCCCCAACCCACTAGAGAAATCAACACTGGACACAGAACCAGCTTGTAAATGTCTTAGCTGGGCCTTTTAAACTTTCTCCTAAATCTAGGAAGGCCTGTCTTCCTGCCATCAACATCTATTAATTCGTTGAGACACTGTAAAGACTTTGGCCACAATGAATAGAATGCTATAGACTTTTGTTGGTTATTCTGACTCTTTGACAAAGTATCTGATTGTAACGATGTACGGAGAGGAAAGGCTGGTTTGAGAATGGCTTCAGAAGTCTCAGCCCACGTTTATCTGTTGGCTGTGGCCCCAAGGCAAGGCAATGCATCACCGTGAGAACTTGTAGCAGATGGAGACGTTCACATTACTGCATCTAGAGAGCCAAGAAAAGAGGGAGAGGAGGGCTTGGGGCATCAGTATCCCTTTAAAGGTCACCCCCCCCCCTTCTATCAGGCCCAATGTCCTAAGAATTCCCTTGCCACTCAGTGGTGCTGGCAAGTAGTCCCTGGCCTACAGAAGGCTCATAGAATCATCTGGAATATGACAGCACAGACACATGTGTTTCTTGTTAGCTGCTTGCAGCCTGTCGTGCTGACAGTTTTGTATGGCCCGGATAAGATGTTACAAATATGCAGAAAATGGGTTCTCTACCCTTGTGCTAGGGACTGGGGACAAATCTTACAGTACATGTTATCTGTTTTTTGGAGGGGAGGTGGACATACAAGATCTAAATTATAGCAGTCACTATTCATGTTGTGGCTGAATTTGCCTCTGGAAAAGTCACCATTTGGTCTGATGTACATGCCAGTCAAGAAAAACGAAAGACTCCTTAGATTAACCTAAAAGAACTACTATTTTATTTTTGAGGAAGAGAGTAATGATTCATTTAGGACTTTAAAATTTAAAAACATTTTTTAAAAAATCAAAAAAGGTCGGGTGCTGGTGTCTCACACCTGTAATCCTAGCTACTTAGGAGGCTGAGATCTGAGGATCATGGTTCAAAGCCAGCCCAGGCAAGAATGTCTGTGAGACTCTAATTTCCAATAAACCACTAGAAAGCCAGAA
The DNA here is from genome assembly GCF_000151885.1 of Dipodomys ordii. NCBI lineage: Eukaryota > Metazoa > Chordata > Mammalia > Rodentia > Heteromyidae > Dipodomys > Dipodomys ordii. The sequence continues at coordinate 2,895,393 of NW_012267368.1, forward strand.
GTGGCACTGTGGCTTAAGTGGTAGAGTGCTCACCTTGAGCTGAAGAGCTGAGGGACAGCACCCAGGCCCAGAGTTCAAGCCCCACGACTGACAAAAAAATAAATTAATTAAAAAAGGGCTGGGAATGTGGCTTAGTGGTAGAGTGCTTGCCTAGCAGGTGTGAAGCCCTGGGTTCTATTTCTTAATACTACAGAAACAGAAAAAGCTGAAAATGGTGCTGTAGCTCAAGTGATAGAGCACTAGCTTTGAGCAAAAAGAGGCTCAGGGGTGGTGCTTAGGCCCTCAAGCTCCAGGATTGGCAAAACAAACAAAAAAGTCAAAGAACAAATTTTTGGCCTAACCAAGGACCCTTGGTCCATGCCTGTAATCCCAGTGCCTTAGAGGGCTGAGACCCAGAGGATCATGGTTCAAGGCCAGCTCAGGCAGAGAAGTAAGTTTGTGAGACTCTATATCCACCCCAGTCCTTTCTTGTCTCTTGATTTGCTTCCTGGCTTCTCTGAGGTGAGGAGGCCTCTCCACCACGAACCCTACCAGACATGCTGTGCAGCCACAGGCCCGAGGGCAACCTGGCCGATGGACCATAGACTGAAACCGTGAGCCAGAATAAACCTTTCCTCCTTTTAAGTTGTTTATCTCAGATGCTTTCCACAGTGAGGGAAAGCTATCATCTTCTTGGCTGGCAAAACTAATACCAAGGAATTTACTGGGATTGCCTTTGTGGCTTTGTATAGTCACTTTGGGGGGACAGTCCCATAGATGCTTAAAAATGTATTCTTGAAAGGGGTGACGTTGATCAAGATGCATATATTCATAAACTGCTTTGTCAAATGGCAGTTTCTTTGTACAACTAAAAGATAGAAAAATGTGCTCTCTACTTTCTGGATGTGGAGTATCTGTCATTGCATCTCTTATTATATTATTATTAATAATAATTATTATTTGCTGCTTATGTCTTCTCCTATATCATTTCTTATTTTTTTGCCAGTTTATATTTCATGGATTAAAGGATGAAGAAGAAAGTTCTCTTTCTAGAAACATGAGTTTTGTTGCCCTCTCTGTTCTTGCACTTTCTAAACATCTCTGATATTTGTGCTTAAATAAGTATTTGTAATTACTATATAGCGGTTGAGTTTCAGAATTAGAAAGTCCCCTTCATGGTCTCATTTAATGTTCTTTTGATGGTTCTCCATCTATTCTGAGATCACAGCCAGGATTCTTGTAGCCTTTAGTTTGTATTTACCTCATATACTACAAACTACTCTTCTTTTTAATCATTCCAAATTGTTCTTATTTTGGCCTTTTAGCTTGGAGTTGTATTCTCCTTTTTATCTAGTTTGCAATTCTTTTAAACATACATGTCACGGGGTGATTGGTCTTGTTGATTTGCCAGCCACCTAAGGGCTTAATTTCATCATACTATTTATATTTGCTATTTCTATAGTTTTAAAACTATTTCACATAGTAATGTGCTTTTGTGTTTTACATTGTAGAAGAGTCATCTGATGTTTAGGAGACAGCATTTTGTACTTATCTCTGTAATTATAGCTACATAATACCCTTAGCACTTTGTTTTAGAGACATCTCTTTTCCCTACATGTTTCTAAATGTTTCCCTTAATTCTCACAGCTCCCAGTTTTACTCAACAGTTTTTTAAAAAATATTTTTAAATGAACTTTACAACTTGGGGGAGGGAAGGGAGGAGTTGGAGAGGTAGTAGGGGAAAAACAGAGGAGGTAATAATGCTTGATAAGAAATGTACTACCTTGCTCATGTAACAGTACAGTATTTTTACAATAAAAACATATAAAATATTTTTAAAAGTATTTTTCCTTTTGTAATTTATACCTTCTGCTCTGTCACTTCACTTTATAGTCTTAAGTGATATCTTTCCCTGAGGAGTAGTATACATTGTTGTATTCTTTTTCCATTTCCCTATTTCAATCAATGACTATTAAATCTCTTTTATATTTCCAAGAATATACCATTTACAGTTCTTGTTTGCTGGAGGCTGTAGTAAGTCCTTTTCTTTCCTTTGTTGGTAATTCTGACTACATGCTGGGTGCTTGGTGGTTTCTTTCTAATTGCGGTCAGCCTTTGAAGGAAATACATTTCTCTTTCACTCTCACTACCTTACTATGTCTATTTCAGTTTACTTTTGTTCCCTCCAATTTCACCTTGTATCTATTTCTAGATCTATCTAATGCTCTGCAGGTTCCCAGAAGCCCAGGCTTCATGTCTGTCTGTTACTTTGTTCTTTCTGGTTCCATCTACTCCTATTTTAGGGATTTCCTGGCAGAGGTGGGCAGCCCCTGTGCCCTCCAGACATACCAAGGCTTGTAAAATCATTTGGTACCTGATGGGACGGACACAGATATTTCTTTTCAGCTGCTCTTGGTGTTATAAATATCCCCACATTCCTTGGTAGACAAAAGCCCACCCACCTACCCTCCACTTACCCCCAACAGTGCTGTGATGTGACCCCATGGGGTCATGTGCTGAGCGTTTAGCCCCAGGCGGTGGTGCTATTTGAGGAGGAGGTGGAAAATTCAGAGGGGCCTATCTGCAGAGAGCAGGGCCTGTGAAGACCTTCCGATGCCTGTGAAGATCTCTGGTCTCTTCCTCCTTCTCTCTGCTTCCTGTCTGCCATAAGGTGAGCAGCTTCTGCCACATGCCCTGGCTGCCATAATGCTCTGTCTCACCAGGGGCCCAGAGTTGTTGCAGAGTCTGGACTGAAACCTCTGAAGCCATGAACTAAAATAAACCTTTCCTTATTCAAGTTGATCGTGTCAGGTATTTTGTCACAGTGACGGAAAGGCAAGTAGTTCTCAAGTTTCAGTCCTGGTTACTTTTCCATCCAATCATTCACATTCCACATTTTAATTACACTTTTTTTTCCCCTGGCAGAACAGGACTAAATTATTCAGGTAGTGCCTGCAATGCAAATCACTCATGAAATTATTTGGGGCAAGAGTACTCTCTTTTTAAGGAAAGGACAGTGTTTGACAAATATGAACAAAATGTAAGGTCATTCTTTATGGGATTTTATTGGGGAAGCCTTGACGTTAAACTTACATGACCAAGGAGAGGCCATAGTAGTGTGTGGTCAAGGGGAAGGGGGTAGATGAATGAAGAGAGGAAGCGGTGAAAATGCAGACACGAATCCAATGTATATCCTACAAATTAAGAGTGAGGGAAGGGGTGGGTTAAAGAGGGAAGGGGGAGAATATGTGAAAGGCTGACATTGATCAGGATGCATAGTATTCATCAGATGCTTTATTCAATGGAAACTCCTTTATACAATTACTTAAACATAATAAACACAATAAAATAAAACTGTAGTAGCTATAACAATATATGCATACTGACCTCTTTAAGGGGAAATATACTGATACCTAAATTACTTCAAAATGCATAAAAATAAGATGAATTGGCAGGTAGCTAGAAAAAGTTAATAGGTAAGTGGCTTTACATGGTAACTCTGGCTTTTGCCAGCAAAAGAGGCTTTTGTAAAATTTGCCTTCTTGCTATTAACAGATCCCCCATCCTCCACACACACAATGCAAGAGCTCATAAGAAAAGGCACTGTGTAAAATCCAAGTCATTGTGTAACTCAGTTTCAGATTCGTTTTGTTGGTTTGTTTTTAACAACTTTAGCAGAGGGTTCCTGGGGGCTTAGTGCCAAAGGAATTCACTTGCTAGGCTAACACTCCACCACTTGTGCCCCTCCAGCCCTTTGTGCTTTATTTTCCTGGTGGGTCTTTTTATTTTTGTTGGGCTAGTCTTAGACTGGGAGCCTCCTCTCTCACCTCACAGATATCCGTCTGTACCTAATTGGTTCTTATTTTTCATTTTTGTCCTGAAATTTCTTACCCAATTGTTTATTTCTTCCACTCTTGGCCTTAGAAAGGGAAGAACACAATACACATAAGACATTATAATCATGTTCTTTTCAGAAACAAAACATAAGATTGGTTTTTAATCATTTAGGACCTGAGGCAGAATTTCCTTCAGTTTGTTGTGATTTATGTATTAAAATTCATAGACTCTGACCTAGAAAAGAATGAAAGATAAGACTAAAACCTCCTTGGTCATTTTCTTTTTTCCTTTATTCCTCCACAGAGTCACAGATTTGGGAACTCGTTTTACTGGAGGACAGGAAATGAGACAGTGGTCTGAGAACTTTCCCAGCATTTAGGCTCGCTTACTGCTAATCAGATTGAACAAAACGACCACCTAGTTACATAGAAATAATTGATATTGGATGGCACTGTAAGCTGTGTGGCCTTGGACAAGTGAGGTCACTACAGGAACCAGGAATTTCACCAGCAAAGCTTTATTCAAGTCTTTATGACTGCTATGGAAAGATCTTCCTCTGCAGGCCACAGACCACACCCTGGGCATCTCTTCACTGTTACATCTTTGTGGCTTTGAATCATAGCATCAAAATGGTGGATTTTTGTTCTAGGGGAATGGCACTCAGTTCTAAAGATATTTTATGGAGCTCCACGAGGAAAGCACGGGCTGCTTAGAACCACTCAGGTTAGTAAAACATGAGGCCATAGATGCAGATGTGTGCCAGGGGCCACAGCTGGAGGGGAAAGGGATGGGAGCCATGGGTGATCCTGGGCTGTTTTACTTCAACTGGGGGTTCTACATAGCACACGTAGTCTTACAAATACCACACCCTATCCAAGGCTATGGAACCAGTTATATAGCTTCAGGTGTTTCCTTACCAAATCCTGATTCTGTATAAACACAGAGGTTGGAGAAGAAGCACCGATGGAATATCTTTTCCCTAATTCTGCATTTCTTCCACACTGTGAATTAAAGCCCTGTGTGTCCATTAGGATGAAGTTTTTCCTGCATGGCTTGCTTCTGGACTGTGAATGACACTGAACCGGCAGAGGTAAGCTGGGAAATTGGAGATCAATTGCCTTGTGTTCACAGTCGTGAGCACAGCAAACGCTGGCCATGAGAAGCAGGCTGGGCGTGAGGTTCCTGTAGACATGGCTGCCACAGCCGGGGCCTCAGCCCCTGACAAAGCCAAGCTGGGAGTATAACCGTGATGCTAGCTAACTTGTAATGGCGTTTGTCATTGGTGTGGGCTGGGGAGTTTCCTCCAAAGCCCGTGAGCGCTGTCAGCAGGCACTGCGTGTTCCTCCAACCCTGCTCCAGCACCGGAGCCTGGCTGGGCTTGGGTTCAGAGCGGTTAAGAAGGCACAATGTCCTGCAGGATGTCCACGGCAGGATGTCCTGCACAGGTGCTCCACGAATGTCTCAGGAGTTACTGGCTGCTCATCTGCTTGAGATATTCTGAATTGATCTCTGCTTCAGTATTTCCAGGTCTTGTCTGTTACATGGAGTCCCATGCATATTTATGGTCACGCACTAGAAGATGCTTCCTAAAACGCTTTTTGTCGGTTGTGGGCTTGACCCATGGAAGGTTAGGAAAAGGAAGAAGGGAGGGAGGGGGGAGGAAGGGAGGGAGGAAGGAAGGAAGGAAGGAGGAAGGGAGAGAGAAAGGGAGGAAGGAAGGAGGGAGGAAGGGAGGAAGGAATGAAGGAAGGAGGAAGGGAGAGAGAAAGGGAGGAAGGAAGGAGGGAGGAAGGGAGGAAGGAATGAAGGAAGGAGGAAGGGAGAGAGAAAGGGAGGAAGGAAGGAGGGAGGAAAGGAGGGAGGAAAGGGAGGAAGGGAGGAAGGGAAGAAGGAAAGGAGGAAGGAAAAGAGGGAAGAAGGAGGGAGGGAGGGACAAAGGAGGGAAGGAGGGAGGGAGGAAGGGAGGAAGGAAGGAGGGAGGGAGGGAGAAAGGTGGGCAGGAGGAATGGAGGAAGGGAGGAAGGAGGGAGAGAGGGAGGAAGAAAGGGAGGAAAGAAAGGAGGAAGGAGGGAGGGAGGATGGAAGAGAGGAATGGAAGAAGGAAGGAAGGAGGGAGGGAGAAATGAGGGAGTGAGGAAGTAGGGAGGGAGAAAGGGAGGTAGGGAGGAGAGGAAGGGAGGAGGGAGGGAGAAAGGGAGGTAGGGAGGAGAGGAAGGGAGGAGGGAGGGAGAAAGGAAGGAAAGAAGGAATACTCGGCGATTTTTTTTAATGACCACTGAGAGGCCCTGGGTTCAAGCCCCAATATTAGCACCCCAAAAAACGTGTCAGACTTAGTGGAGTCAGCGCGAGTTGCCTGCTCTACGCCTCTGGAACAGGCTGCGCAGGCGCACAGCGCTGCAGGCCAGGCAGCAGGGCGGGGCCTCCTCTCTCTCCATCTCCTGGGCCAATCACTGAGCCTCTCTAAGCCTCAGCATCCTCATCCTTAGTAGGGATAAGAGCTGTTGGGCTTCCCTCCAGCAAGCATCCTGGGGGCCAATGAGAAGACACCTGTGAAACATTTGGGAAAACATGTCAGGTGCTTGTCAGTGCCACAAAGGCAGGGGTTTTGTCTGCTTTGTTCCCTCCTCCATCCCTGTCATCAAACAGAAGCCTGCGCTGTGATCAGTGCAAAGCACCTATTTACTGAGTGAATGCACACTATGAAGAACTTGCCTTTTCACTTTAAGTTATTCAAAATTATGTTAATTGATTCCTATTTTCCAAAAGAAAGACACTCATTTTTGTTTTGTATAGCCTCCCAAGTGAGTCACTGCATTTCATAATCTTGGGGGTGGTGGGGGAAGGTTCTATTTTTTTCAATATCTTTTGGGTTTGAACCCAGGGCCTCACTTACTAGACAGGTATTCTACTACTTGAGCCAGGCCTCCAGCCCTTTTGGTGTTGCTTATTTTTTTAGACTCTCATTTTTGCCAAGGACCAGCCTTGAATCACGATCCTCTGACCTGTGGTCCCCTGTGTAGCTGAGATTACACATTTGAAACCACTATGGTCAGCTATTTTTAAGATGACATCTCACTAACTTTTGCCTTGGCTGGCCTCAAACTGTGGGGTCCTCTTGATCCCCAGCCCTTGAATGGCTGAGATTACAAGCATGTGCCACCAAACCCAGTCCTTCTGAGGGAGTTGTTCTTTGTTTTTGGGTGGTACTAGGGATTATACTCAGGGTCTCTGGCTTGCCAGGCAGGCACTCTATTTCTTGTGCCATGCCTCCAGCCCCCTTTTGTTTTGGCTAATTTTTGAGGCAAGGTTCTCAAAAGGTCTTTATCTCCAGGCCCGTGTGGGCTGGGCTCTTTTTACTTGTGCTGCTAGGGATGCCCAGCTCAAGTCACCATGCCCAGCCACTGTGCCTCCCCCAGCCGGGGCAACAGACAGATGCCATCAGCTCATCATTGGTTGAGATGGCGTCTCAAAAGATTTTTTGTAGCTCTTACTAGCCTTGAGCCACAATCCTCCCATCTCTGCCTTCCAAAGGTTTGAGCCACTGCCCCTGGCAAGTGGCAAGGGGTCTTAAAGTCTAATAACCATCCTTGCAGTCACCTGAATGCTCTGGACCTGCCTTGTGCTTGTCTGTCCTGCTCAGATGATAGCCCTGGGCAGCATGTTCTGTGCCACCTGGCAGAACTTCCCTTCACCTGCCCCTGAGGCCAGAGAGCAGCTCAGGACTTCTCCCCTCCCAGCCATCAGATGTCTCGTGTCTAGATGAAGTCTACTATTTCTTGCTCAAAAACTTGAAACACAGACTATGTTTCTTCTCAATAAGATAAGCAGAAATGTTTGATTTGAAGCAAAAACTCCTTTATTGTATATGTCTATTGTAAGTCTTAGCAGCCCCTGGCTAATAAAGACACACACTCATGGCCTCATCTACTGGTAGACATTGGAAAGGCCTGCAAAGACACAGTTAACATTGAGGTATAGAGAACATGTATGCTTTGTGTTTTGTAATAGCTGCCATTGTGTACGAAAAAGATAAGTATCATTGTAGCAATACGTACAGTAGAAAAGAGCCCAGAGTCTCCCAGAGTACCTACCAATAATAAGCTATTAAATGAAATGCTCAATGAAGTACTACTGCTTGTCCACTGTGGTGGTGTATAGTCTGTCATCCCAGCACTCAGGAGGCTGAGACAGGATGATCTCAAGCTTAAGGAAAACATAGGTTACACAGTGACATCCTATCTCAAAAGAACAAAGAAAGCTAAAATCCTGAGCTTGTATAATAAAACAAAAATGCCTATTGTGCAGTGTAATTATTTAAACTCAGTATTCTAATGTATAGGTTCTATGCAAGTACTGTGTAGGTACTATGTAAACAGCTTAGCTGCTAAGTCTAAAAGTAAAAACAAAATGCTACCTCTTACTGGTGATTTTATGATATCCAAAGAACATGTGACTTCCTTTTCTTCCCTTTAGTTTTCAATAAATTGTTGACATCTAAATAAAAGCTAGCTGGATGCTGCTTGCTACTCAGGAGGCTGAGATCTGAGGATCACGGTTCAAAGCCAGCCAAGGCAGGAAAGTCTGTGAGACTCTTATCTCTAAGTAATCACTGAAAGAGCCAGGAGTGAAGCTATGGCTCAAATGGTACAGTGCTAGCTTAATACCAGTCCCTCAAAGTAAAATAAAGCAATAAAATAGTTTTTTTTACTACTTTGTTACAATATTTCTTTCTGAGATTATATGCACAGACATTCAGACATACAAGCTGACCACTGCATCACTAGCCATCCCCTTCATATTGCGTTTCTACAGAATAGAGGCGTGCATTATGTTGGAGACCACAATACAATGTTCAGGGGTAACTTGAGGTGGGACAGGAGTGGGAGCATTCTGTCAGCACTAGGCCTGCTGTCCCTCCCTGGGGAATTATGGTTCTGCAAGAACAGGACAGGAATGGTGACCCTCGGCTGTTTTGTTTGCATAGCAGTCATTTGTATAGCAGTTATTTGCATAGCATCAATTTGTATAACATTCATTTGCATAGCACTTGGCTTGGCCTAGAGGAAGAGCTCTGAGTATTACTGGCTTCTATGCCCAATTAAAAGGGCAACCAATGGATTCAAGTGTGTGTGTGTGTGTTAATTTAACCAATCAAGGCAGGCCCAAGGAAGTGACCAGAGGGCAGGACTGTGGCTGAGAGGTCAGGCCAGCTCTGACAGGCAAGGCCTTGAGGGCTTTCCTACCTGCTGCTGAATGGTGACCAGGAATGAGGGCTAACAAGAGGGTGTCGAATGTTCTGGAAGGACATGGGCTCAGAGGCCTTCAGACCATCTTAGTGTCTCCATGAGCAGTGGGTGGGAGACATTTTGGGGATTTCCTCTAGAGCAGCATGTGCTCATGATGTCAGATACTTGGCTGGACCAGGAGGGAAAGGCAGCTGCCACTGGATGGTGGAGCTTGGTAGAGAAGCCAGGCCTCATGGCTGCGCAGCTGGGGTGGAGGACAGATGGGGCCGTGTGCAGAATGAATACATGTGGTCCAGCACCCACATAGCTGTGAGCAGCAGTGGCAGCTGGCCTGAACATCTTTTTCCAGTTTAGAATAATACCAACATGCCTTATCATGGCTAGGATATAATTTAAAGAAGAATAAGCCAGACTGAGAGGAGGTCACAGCTGTTAAACTGAAACAAGGAAAATACACAGAAATTCATGCCATAAGGGCACCAGTGCAAACTTGAGAGAAAGAAAGATGTGTGTGTGTGTGTGTGTGTGTGTGTGTGTGAAAGACAGGACTTTGTGACTCCATGAGGCTCTAGTCTCTGTCTGTCTGTCTCTCTGTATGTGGGTCTGTCTGTCTGTCTGTTCCTCTGTGAGTGAAGTGCATTTGAGTTGACATTTGTAAGTGGTTTGATGCCATCCGTTCAACTGATCACCAAGCAGGAACTGAAGCACATGGGAAGCTCAGTAGATGTTTCGCCTGCCTGGTGCCATCCTTGTGAGTAGATGTCCGCACTGTTCTATTGGGAGAACAAGAGGACCAGAAGGTGTGAGTGAACACCTGAGCACTGTTGCTGTTCACACAGTGAGACCCGGGAACTCGGTGTCTGGTAGGCAGAAAGGGACTATACCATGCGGGTATAGACAAAGTTTATTAAAACATCACATGCTTATATAGGGCACAGGGGCAGAGAAGGTAAATCACAGGACAGGCATGAGGCAATCACAGGACAGAAAGTTGACCTTCTTGGGGAATGTGGATGGTTAGCAACCTTGAATGGGTGATGGGAAGGACTTATTCAAGATGATGGGAAAGACTTGTAATAAAAGAGGAAGCAAGGTGCAGGTGAGGCTCCATTAAAAAATACAAAAGGAATCTTGAGGCATAGTTCTACACAATTAACTAGGAGGAGCATGAATGGCACTTCCTGAAAACACACTTGAGTCTGGCACTGGGCGCAGGACCTTTGCCCTGCATGGAGGAAGGGGAATCATCCCCCCTCCAGGAATGCATGTCAGCATACACCCTCATGGCCTCCGACAAGAACTAGAGGAGAAGCAATGGGATGGGGAATAGAAGGAGCCCACTGAGAGACATGCCTGCCTGACCTAGGAACTTGCAAGTGAAAGAGCTGTGAATCTAGTCAGGAACAATTGCACTAATTCGCAAGAAAGCAATGGTGCAAAACCAAAACAAGCAAGTGAAATCTAATTTAAACCGGTGTCCTAAGAAAGAGGAAAAAATACAGTAAGGGATAGCCTTCAAATTACCTAAGAATAAAATGAGTAGAGAGAGATTCATGCCCTGTGCCTGGCTGGCTGCAGCCTGTGCAGCTCATGCCTGAGGGGACCCAGCGTGAGCTTTGACCCATGTCTCCTCTGAAAATCCAAGAGCTGAAGGAGAACACTGTGGCCTTGGTGGGAGGTCTCCTCCCTTGAGTAACATTTGGTGTGTGTGTGTGTGTGTGTGTGTGTGTGTGTGTGTGTGTGTGTGTGTGTGTGTGTGCCTGCCTTTCATTTGGATAGGTGGTAGATTATTCTATCCTCTAGAGAAAACAGTCAAGTTAGACAGGTACCCTGTGATATTATATAGTTAACAATGGAAGCTAGGGTCATTTTTCTTCCTGGTTGTTTTCTTTGGGTGGCCCTGACACAAGCCAGATTTTCTGGCTCAGACATGTTGGGAATGAGCAGGCTTGTCCTGGGCTAGAGCAGGTCTGTTTTCTGCTTCCACACAGTCCTGCTGCTGTAAGTTCTCATCAACTGGAAAGCAAATGCCACGCTATGCCTCGGGCTGACCCTGAGCCTCTGCTTTTCAGACCCTGTGAATGGCCAGCTTGCCAGGCCTGAGCCCATGTCCACATACTGTCATCTGGCCAGGCCTGAGCCCATGTCTACTTACTATCTCAGTCCCTTCCTTGACTCTCTCCAACTCTGCATCTGTGCCTCTGGCTTTCTCCTAGTTCATTTTTCCAGGTCTTTCTATGTTACTCAGACCCTTGGGGACTGCTGTTTTACTGTTTTGTGTGTGCATATATATTTTTCATGAAACAAATGAAACAGAAGGCTTCGTATGTTTTCATATATATATATATATATATATATATATATATATATATATATATATATATATATATTCCACAAGGACTCCAGACAGAACAAGAATCTCACCATTGAATGGGTGAAGGGTAAATAAATGCATTTTTCCCCAAATGCCATTCAGGGTTCCCCCCCTGCTTTTAACATTCTCTTGCTTTATTTTCTTACTATTTTCTCTAGTATGTTATTTCATCAGTTATTTTCCCTCTCAACCCTACCTTCAAATATTTTTGTTCTTTTGGATCCTTGTTCTCAATCAGTAAACATATCGGAGTCTGTTATCTGAAACTAGTGAATAAAGACTCCATCCTTTGGAGCCCAGGGTGTGCGGGAGCTGTCCTTAGTGCTGAATTGAGCCGGTGCAGTTCCTACTTAAAGGAATCAGATCATACACAAGCAATCAAGTAAAGAAAGCTCTTGTTACAACTCTACACTGGATTGCCAGTGTTGGAAGACCTTCCATCCCAGCCTTCTTGAGTCACACCACTCTCTCTCTCTCTCTCTCTCTCTGTGTGTGTGTGTGTGTGTGTGTGTGTAGGGAGCTTGAACTCAGGGCCTTTCTAGATTGCTTGGCTTTTGCATTCATGGCTCACTCTTTACTACTTGAGCCATGTCTCCAGTTCTGGGTTTTTGCTGACTTACCAGAGAGAAGAGTCATAGATTTGTGTGCCTGGGCTGGTTCTGAACTATGATTCTCACATCTCAGCCTCACTTTTCTGCAGATGAAGCCCAAGGTGTATGGAGATTCCCACTCCCAGGACGCACCTCAGGGGCATCTGCGTGGGCTGCAGCATAGCACAGGTGCTTAGAGTGGCCCTTCCCTGGGAGTTGATTTCTCTGCAGTTGCCATCTTGAATTCCATCAAGTCTTTGTCTTTCCATTTTGAGTTGGTGCTCTTTGGTTATACCAGAGGCTGGGGGATTTAAATAAGAGCAAGTTTTCTCCTTCTGGAGTCTAGAAGTCCAAAATCAAAATGCCATTTCCTCTGAGGACCATAGGCCAAGGCTGTGTGCTGGGTTCTGCCCTTGGCTTGCAGAACACAGTCTTGTGACTGAGCTGTGTTCTTGTGCCTAAGGAGTTTCTCTATTAATGCCTTCTTCTTTGTCTTCCATGAACACTAGGGCCAGGAACTAGAGAAGAGGAAGGAAGGGGTCCCAAACCCCCCTCTAGGGCAGGCCCAGCTGACTGCTTTCTTTTACTAAGCTCCATCCCCTAAGGGCTGAACTATCTCCTGATAGCCCCTCATGCTACAGGCACAGCTTGACACTCACAGACCTTGGGGGGGGGGGAGGGAGACACAATTGATATACATGATTACAGCCTCATCAGACGTTTTAGGGGTTTTGCACTTGAGGCAATGGGAAGCCATTGAAAGGATTAAGCAGAGCAGAGGCAAGAGCCATTTGCTTGTTCCAAGGAACCCTGGCTGGGGAGAGGAGACCGGGCCACAGGGGTTGATAAGAGTAAGACCAGAAGAGAGCAGGAGGCCTGAGGAATGGGCGGGGCCAGCCAGGTGCTGGCGGCCTTGCTGCCTCAG
>NW_012267368.1:2910878-2918054 GCF_000151885.1 Dipodomys ordii
TGATCCTCCTCTCTGTGTTTCTCATGTCACTGGGGCCCGCAGGGGCACACACAACCCAGCAGTCACTCCCTCATCGCTGAGACAGCAGGAGGCACCACTGTGCCGAGTCGTTGGCTGAGATGGAGTCTTGAGAACTTCTCTACTCTGGCTGGCCACTAACCACGATCCTTCAACCCTCTGCCTTCCAAACAGCTAGAAGTACAGGCTGTGGGTAGCTAGAATTACAGGCTGTGGGTAGCTTAAATGATCCAAACGAATGTGACACATTGGGAAGCCCAAGGAAGATTAGAACCAGAGGCACAATGGAGCAAAGGAAAAGCTTTCCCTCCCTCACTATGACCTGTGTGCATCAATGACCCGTTATACCCATGTGCTGCAAGGAAGGCTAGGGAGTTTTTCCCCCTGAGAAAAAGTCATTGCCTTTATCATATATCCTTTATGCCTCAAGAAATAGTTAAATGACTTTAACACGGGTAATATTTGCTCAGAAGTTATGGAGGAAAAAGGAGATGAACTCGTTAGGACAGGCTGTCATTCATTACCTAAATTCACATAGTCTGTGGTTTTTCAGGGATGACATTCAATAAGGACACTCGCTTGTCATGAATGATGGCAGAAATCAAAGTGCCTGGGCGAACGGCTGCTCTGTACCCTCCAACCAGAGCTGTGCCCCAGATCCATGCCAGTGCTTCAGTTTGCCCCAGCTTCAGGCCAGCTTGCCTCTGTCTCTTTTCCTTAGTTTTGAAGAGGCCTGAAGACAGCCCTATTTTGTTGGTGCATTTCTAGGAAGAGCTGTGGAAAATCTTTTTTGCTCATAGTAAATTGTAAACATGACTGCTTCTTGAAATGATTCTCCATGAAACGTAGAGCTGTGACACATTACTTATTCCACCACTAGTGGAAATTTGTTTTAGTATGCACATTGCAAAGACAGAACTGTTCAAGTGAGAAGCTACTGTGTGTTCTGCTGCAAGAGATCTGTGAAAGACACTTCACATCTGGGACCTGGTAACATGAAGCTAGAGCTGTGAAATGTATTCAGGAAAGTAAAAAGATTAAGTCAACTCTTGCAGTGGGTGGGGTGCCAGGGGCTTGCTCACACCTGTAATCCTTGCTGCTCAGGAGGCTGAGATATGAAGATTATGGGTTTAAAGCCAGCCTGGGCAGGAAAGTGCATGAGGCTGGAACTAGTAGACATGGAGAGATCACAGAAGAACTCCCTACAAAGGGAAGGAGAGCCGTGAGCCTTGAGAAAGGGCTTGGCTGGGGAGACAGTGGGTTTGTTCTCAGAGAACAAAAGCCCAGAGTGGCTGAGCAGACACCTGCACTTCAGCGGGGTGCAACAGGAAACTGGCTTATTAGGAGCCACCAGTGGCAGGCAAGCCCTGCACTGCGCACACATGCTAACCTGTGGATGCCCCTCGTGAGTGGGTGAGAGCTCAGGGCCAAGAGACCCCTCTGAGGGACACCCATCCATCACTGTGGTTGGTGGGTGAGGACCCTGCCAGCTCTGCTGTCCTGACCCTCAGGGAAAGGTCATCGGTCATACTTTATCCTTGATTCTTTGGAGGAATGGCAAAGAACAAACCTGGAGAAGTGCATGCTAGATTTCAGCTCTCTTGTTTCAGGCCATCATTTTAGGTCTGGTTAAGTGGAAGGGTTTTGGTTTTGTGCTGGTACTGGGACTTGAACTCAGGGCCTCTCGTTCTTGCTTGGCTTTTTCACTCAAGAGTGATGCTCTACTACTTGAGCCACAGCTCCATTTCTAGCTCTTGAATGGCTAATTGGAGATAAGAGTCTCATGGACTTCCCTGCCCTGGCTGGCTTTGGAGAATGATCCTCAGATCTCAGCTTCCTGAGCAGCTAGGGTTACAGGCGTGGGCCACCACCAGAGCCTGTGTAAGGGAAGTATTTGTATTCTTTTCCACTGGGAAGTGTCCCGGGCCATTTGTTCACACAGCGCAGTGGCGCATAACAGAGTGTGGCTACTTGGTTCCAGCTTCTCCTGAATCACACTGGGCCCAGTTCTGTCCCAGCCTCTTCCTGGGAAGCGCCTTTCTCAGGAAGACCAGAGGCTCTGCCTTCCTCTTCCTATGTGTGCCCACCAAACTCGCAGGAAAATAAAACTTCAAGAGAAGTTAAATGTTCTTGGGTGGAGAGAGTGCTCTCTAGTGTTCCTGGGAGAAGTTCAGGGTGGGAAAGTAACCTGGGGTCTGTCGCATGCTCAGGACTAGGGTAAGGGGAAGCTCCTGCAAATAAGCAGAGGAAGCAGAATTCTATTTGAAAGGGATTCTGAAGAAGAGCTAGGTAAGGCCGGCTGTCATGGGAAACATGGTTGTCACATCAGCAGGGCAACACTTGGAAATGGCATTGGGTTGGGGATCTCCGGTCTTACAACTCTGTCTCCCACTCTGCCACATTATTTCTCAGAAGGCTGTAGGCCTCCCAGGCCCCCCATGTCTGCTGCTTTGTGTCAACTCCCCAAGGCACAAGAGGGGAGAAGGAAGGCCCTGCTACATTACTGGCAGCCCTCCTCCATCTCCTCTCTGATTCGCTTTCTTCTGAAGCAGCTGATCAGGCACAGAGACCAGAACAGTTGCTAACGCGTCAACATTTCTCCACAGTCAGGCAGCCCTGGGAGATCCCATCATTCCACGTGAGTTACACTGGAGGACATGTGTTTTGGTACTTGTCCTTATGTCTTCCTTTATGCTTCATTGCCATTAGTTTACAAAGCAACATTTGCAGAAGTTGCTATTCCTTTAGCATTTATAGTTAGAAGTTGGAACAGTACATTAACTTTTGCATCCAGAGTGTTCAACAATGTTAACTGCAGCAGGATGTGCAGTATAAAAATGGGAATTATGCAGAGCGAGCTGCTAATTCTTTTTTTCTTTAGAAAACTGTATAACATAGACATAATTTAATTAAAATAATGCTTTAATGTAAGCCCATTTAACATGTAAGCTTTATTTACTTAATTTTGGGCTGTAATGGGGCTTGAACTCAGGGCCTGGGTGCTGTCCTTGAACATTTTTGCTCAAGGCTAGTGCTCTGCCACTTGAGCTACAGCTCTGCTTCTCATCTTATCTGCCTGGGCTGGCTTTGAACCTCAGTCCTCAGAGCTGAACCTCCTGAATCTCTAGGAATACAAGTGTGAGCCAGGAGTGCCTGCCTCTAACCATTTATTTATTTATTTTATTCTTTTGTGTCATGGGGCTTAAACTCTGGGCCTGGGCACTGTCCCTCAGCTCTTCAGCTCAAGGTGAGCACTCTACCCACTTGAGCCACAGCACCACTTCTGGTTTTCGGGTGGATAATTGGAGATGAGAGTCTCACGGACTTTCCTGCCTAGGCTGGCTTTGAACTGCAATCCTCAGATCTCAGCCTCCTGAGTAGCTAGGATGACAGGCGTGAGCCATTGGCATCCATTTATTTAAACAAAGTTAACCTTACGTACTGTGTTGCCACTTAAATAAACTTCTTTATGGTGCTTAAACTCAAGGCCCTGAGCTCTTCAGCTCAAGGTGAATGCTCTACCACTGGAGCCACAGCACCACTTCCAGCCTTTTCTGAGTAGTTTGTTAGAGATAAGAGCTCTCAGGGACTTTTCTGCCCAAGCTGGTTTTGAAATAGCTTCTGAACCATGATCCTCAGATCTCAGTCTCCTAAGTAACTGTTATTACAAGTGTGAGCCACTGGTGCTTGGCCTTAAATAAACTTATTAATCCATATCAGAAAAGATGAAACAGGTTGAACAAATGCAACAATGACACTCACCGGACTCCATGTGGAAAATGAAATGGATATCTTGTGGATGAGGATGGGAGGGAAAAGCCAGGAGAGGGAGGGAAGGGAGACAGGGTTCAAAGAGAATTATAGTCATGTAACCATAATCCCTCTGTAGATCAACTCAGTCATAATAAAAAATTCTAGCAGACTATACCATTTGATCCATTACTGATTTCAACTATGCTTAAATGGATCTTAATTTATCAAATAACTGGATAAGTAAATTCAAGGAGTCTTTGAAGTACTGTCTGCTCAATTGTAACAAGATGTATAAAAACCATAGACTCAAGGGTGCTTATAGTGCTGATTAATGGTGTTATAGTAGATATGACCTAAAAGTCACACTGGGAAAATACATTATCCATCAGTCATACAGTAAGATAGTACCCAAACTTTAATAGTGGGATAAAACCATTTCATTGGAGCAGGGCACTGGTGGCTCATACCTGTAATCCTAGCTACTCAGGAGGCTGAGATCTGAGGATCACGGTTTGAAGCCAGATTGGACAGGAAAGTCCTTACTTATCTCCAATAATCTATTCAGAAAAAGCTTGAAGTGGTGCTGTAGTTCAAATGGTAGAGAGCTAGCCCTCAGCAAAACCAGCTCAGACACTGCCCAGGCCCTGAGTTCAAGCCCCAGGACTGCATGTGTGCAGCCCCATGATACACGGACACCACTACTGTTTGCTTTGCAGATTCCATCGTGATCAGGTTCTGGGTTGGCCTTGCAGTCTTCATGAGTTTTATGATTTTTGTGCTCACTTTGCTGACCAAGACAGGCACCCCACACCAAGAGTAAGTCTGGGCTGCACCTAAATGTCTCATGCTCCATAGTGACCCAGAGAAACAGCACCTGAGCACCTGAAACTGTGATTCTCCAATCTCTGCTCCCCAAGCAGCTAAGACTATAGGCTTGAACAGGATGTTCTTAAATATATATTTCAAACCAGGTGCTGTTGGCTCACGCCTATAATGCTAGCTACTCAGGAGGCTGAGATCTGAGGATCGTGGTTCAAAGCCAGCCCAGGCAGGAATGTCCATGAGACTTTTATCTCCTATTAACCACCGAACACCAGAAGTGGTGCTGTGGCTTAAGTGGTAGAGTGCTCACCTTGAGCTGACGAGATGAGGCACAGTGCCCAGGCTCAGAGTTCAAACCCCATGACCAACAGGAAAAATAAATGCAAACAGGAAAATAATGTGTCGAGGAACTTATTAGTTAGTTCTACTGAGCAACTTATAGTTACTGGAGTTGGTAACTAGAAGTGCTTTTGGTAGAAGTGTCCGAGGCTTATCACACAGAGGGGCCTTTCCCACTTGCCTTGGATCTTGGGTGCGGCCGGCGGTCTGGCCTCTGTTCCCTCTTTCCCATGTTTTACCGTTGCCCCTTGTTGGCTGAGCACGACCAGCAGCCAGAAGCTCCATCAAAGGCCAGCTCCCTAGAGCAAATTGCAGGCAGGGGAGAGTGGAGGGAGCTGGGGGAGGGACTAGAGGAAATTGCACACGGTCCCAGTTACATAACTCAGGTCCTGGTGCTTGTTGCTTGGCCTTCATTCTGCCCTCGAATGACAACAATTGCTTCCTAAGGCACAGGGGGATGGTGGCTGGGACTCTTCAGAAGCCATAGAAGGACCTTCCTCTTTTCTCCCTGTGTCCTCCAACCAGCCATACAAGCCTTTGGCTTCCCTGTGTGGATTTAAGGGATTGGGGAATTTGCAGTGATTTACAAGAGCAATGAAGAAAGTGGAACAGTCAGAGGATAGTAACACTCCATCTCCCTGTTCCTTGATTTTTTTTTTTTTTTGCAGGATCGTTGAGGCACATGATTTTATGAATAAAAACACCCTTGCACTAACAGAGCGTGACTTTCAGAGTCAATGTGGGTAGGCTGTGGCATTTAGATATTTGGCCAAACATTATTCTGGATGTTTCTGTGAAGGTTCTTCTTTTTTAAATGTGTCAGGCTTCCAGCTTGCTAGGCAGGTGCTTTACCACTTGAGTTTTCCCAGACTGGTGAAGGTAGGTTGTTTTTTAAGATCATTTTTCAATGATCTTAAATTAGCATAAATCAGTGCACCTTGAATGAAGTGTATCACTTTCTATAACGTGGGTGCCTCATCCACTCTGTTGAAGACCTCTATAGACTTAAGACTGATCTTCCCGAACATAGAATCGTCCAGAAGACCAGAACTGACTCCAGCCTACCGGCCTCCTCTGTAGATGTTGGACTTGCTAGCCTGCACAATGACATATCCAGTTCCTTAAAATCAATCTCTCATTACACATACACACACACACACAGAGGGACAGTAATCCAGTGAGCTTGGTCTCTCTGGGGGGGGTGTGACTGTCCACTCCTCTCAGGTGTCATGGAGACCTTGAGGCTCACAGTTCTGGACTTGCATTTGTCCATTTGCTTTTACCACAAGGCGATTTCTCTCTTCTGTGGCAATTCTGAACAGTGCTCAGCCACAGAACGGGGTGGTTGTAACCGGGAGTGCCTCTAACGAGATGAAGTCAGCAGATGTGGTGTGTGCGTGCTGTTCTTGAGTCAGGCTCTCACCACGTATCCCAGGGTGGCCTTGAACTCCCAGCCCTCCTTCCTCAAGCTCCTCCCTGAGTCCTGGGATTACAGGCGTGCCTCATCACACCTGGTCTGATCTTGACAATGGGGATGCTGGTGACAGGAATCTGACAGGGCTCCTCATCCATAAGAAGCTGATCATTAGAAATTCGCACCGAGTGTTCAGGTGGGAAAGACAAGGTTTAAGGACCCAATCATGGAGGCTGTGCACCCGTTGCTCATGGCCTCCCAAGCTGCCCTCGGAGGCCGGCTCTGCCGTGGGAACCGGCCCTGTGCGGCTTGGTCTTGGGAACGACTTCTTGCTTCTTTCTTCCTGAGGGCGTTCTTCTTTGGAAAGGGCGGCTGGTCTCTTGAGCTGGGCTCGTCTGGATGGCTTTGGGTCTTGTTTGTTCCAGTCCTGGGACCTGAACTCGGAGCACAGGCGCTGCCTCTTAGCTTTGTTGTTCAAGGCTGATGTTCAACCACCTGAGCCACGGCACCACGTCCAGCTTCTTCCCAGCAGTTTATTGGAGATGGGGTCCCATGAACTTTTCCACCTGGCTGAGATCCCCAGATCTCAGCGTCCTCAGCGGCGGGGATGGCAGGCGTGTGCCTCCGAGTCGGAAAGGCTGACAGCAGAGGGGGTGCCGGGCCCCCGGGCCCCACTGAGCTTCACTTGCTCATCCTAGGTGCTGAAGAAAAGCACGGATTCTGACTGCCATGATCCCAACCCCCTAACTCGCCGCTGGGCCTTGGGTTTCCTCCTGTGGACCCCCTGTGGCTCGGGGTGGGGTCCCGGGGGCGGAGTCTCAGGGCGGGGG
>NW_012267368.1:2919265-2921153 GCF_000151885.1 Dipodomys ordii
TGGCCACTCCTGCTGGAGCTCCCTCCACGCGTGCGCCCCGCGCCCTGCGCCCGCCGGGGCTGGCCTCGCGCATGCGCTCTGCACCCTCCGGGGCTCAAGCTGCACCTGGGCCCTGCGGTCCGCCTGGCTCGCTGCAGAGTAAATGTACGTGCCTCTGGGTCCTGTGTTCATTTATGGAAAATGCGATCGCAGGTCTCTGGTGCCTCCTCACATCTTGGGGGTGAGCGGCACCTAATTGTGTCCCCTCTGGGGTGGCAGGGATCAGAGCCCGCGTGGCATGGCACTCCCACGGCCCCGCCACCCCTCAGGTGACACCAGCCACGGGAAGGAGCCTGGGGCGTGTATTGTGGCCACAACCACTTGAACAGATAGACTCACGTTCTTTTTCTTTGCTGTGCTGGTCCTGGGATTTGAACTCTGGGCCTGGGCGCTGTCCTTCAGCTCTTCAGCTCAAGGCGAGCGCTCTACCACTTGAGCCACAGCGCCACTTCCGGTTGAGAAGCGTCTCACGGCCTTTCCTGCCCGGGGATGGCTTTGAACCGCGATCCTCAGCTGTCAGACTCCCGAGCCGCTAGGCTGATGGCTTGAGCCACGGTCGCCTGCCCCGCTGTGCATTCCGTTTTTGTTAAAACCAAAGCCTGAAAACTGTTCCATCAGAAGCTGTGTCTCCGCCATTGTGCTTCTCTTCCCACTTACGTCCGCAGCGACCATTCTAGTCATGGATTTGGGGGCAACAACGGAAAACATAATTCAGACATTTCCTATCTTGTTAATATTTCCACGGGGTTCATTTCTGGGTCTTCAGTTCTATTCCAGTGGTTCTCAGATGCCCCTCAGTAAATGAATGGATGAAGCAAATGTGGTATATATACACAATGGAATTCTGTGCCTCCATCAGAAAGAATGACATTGCCCCGTTTGTTAGGAAATGGAAAGACTTGGAAAAAATTATATTAAGTGAAGTAAGCCAGGCCCAAAGAAACATAGGTCCCATGGTTTCCCTTATTTTCAATAACTAGTATATGTATGAGACAAGCAGAAAAGGTCAAAAGCTATGTACATATGACCATATAAGATGATGCTAAGTGAAATGAATCCCAAGATAGGGACACGAGTGGTTTTTTCTTTCTTGCTGTTGCTTTTAATGTACTTATAATGTACTATGTAATTTTTTTGTTTCTTTTGTATGTTCTTCCCCCACGGTATAAGCCCTGTTTTCACTGTATTTGATTCTGGTGCCCTGCATCTTATATATACATTTTTCCTATTTGGGGAAGGAGGGGAAATAACAAAATGCTGAAACAAGGATACAGGATGACCCATTGTAACAATGACATGTACAAGACACTATGTCACAAACTTTACAACTTGAGGTGAGGGAGGGAGGAGTTGGGGAGTTGGGGAGGGAAGGGATGGTAGGGGAAAAACAAAAGAGGAGGTAACAATACTCAATAGGAAATGTACTCATTACCTTACTTACTTACTTACTTACTTACTTACTGTAACCCCTCTGTACAGTATCTTTACAATAAAAAACATATATAAAAATATTTCCACTCAGTATAGAGGTTCCTCAAAAGACTCCACAAAAAGCTCCCCTATGACCCAGCAATCCCACTTTTGGGCATTTACCCAAATGTTCACAAACAAGGCCACACTAAAGCTACCAGCACGACTATGTTTATTGCAGCATTATTTACTATAGCTAAGATATGGAACAAACCCACATGCACCTCAGTAGATGAATGGATCAAAAAATGTGGTATATATACACAATGGAATTCTATGCCTCCATCAGAAAGAATGACATTGCCCTATTTGTTAGGAAATGGAAAGGCTAGGAAAAAATTATATTAAGTGAAGTAAGCCAGGCCCAAAGAAACATAGG
>NW_012267368.1:2923653-2941793 GCF_000151885.1 Dipodomys ordii
CTCTACCACTTGAGCCACAGCACCACTTCTGGCTTTTTTCTTTTTGCTTATGTGGTGCTGAGGAATCGAACCCAGGGCCTCAGGCATGCAAGGCACGCGCTCTACCACTGAGCCATCTTCCCAGCCCCAAATTTTCTTTTTCTTTTTTTTTTTGGTCCAGTCATGGGGCCTGAAAACTCGGGGCCTGGGCGCTGTCCCTCAGCTCTTCAGCTCAAGGCTAGCACTCTACCACTTGAGCCACAGCGCCACTCCCGGCTTTTTTCTTTTTTCTTATGTGGTGCTGAGGAATTGAACCCAGGGCCTCAGGCATGCAAGGCAAGCACTCTACCACTGAGCCACCTTCCCAGCCCTATTTATTTAGTTTTTTTGAGGCTAACTAAAACAAATGTTCCATGGACAGGAGCCGCTGTTGGGAGGTGGGTGACATCCAATTCAGCTAAACAGCTACCCTCACTGATGAAGGAGGAGTGTCAATGAAATGACTGCCACAGTTTATAAATGTGCGAATAAAGACTTTGTCATGTGGCCAAACATGCTTGGGAAACAGGACTTAGAAATCTTCTCATGACAGGCCAATATATTCACATTAGTATAGGTTTTAAAGTCTTCACCCAATTCCTTACATTGGGAACAAAACCCATGATGATTTTGAAATACCCAGACGAAAGATACAAAACCCATATGCTGTGGAAACCAAACAGCTCACATTTTTACTCAGGTGATTTTAAAACTTGCTATACAAGTGGTTGTCCACTAGGTGGAAGCAAAGAGTAAGCGAATGTTAAAACCAGAGTATATTTCTAGACTTGAATCACCCTTTTCTGTATAATAAAGGTCACTGAAATTATGGGTAACATTTCTAAGATGCTAATCAGAAAAAACACAGAAGTAGAACATTCTACTTAAGTCAAATGAGGCAGAAAAGCTGAAGAGTTTTCATCTCTAAAACAGTCAGCAAAAAGCAGGACTGGCGGCCTGGCACTAGTCTACCAAATAAGTGAACAGGGAAAGCTGGACGCTCCTGAGTTCAAGCCAGTACTGCTCTTAACCTCGTACTCAAAGCTTCTGCTATTGTAGAGTTGAGGGAAGAGAGATTGACTTGGCAACATATAATTTCTCAAGTCACTTTTGTAAAAATATATGTTTGCTCTTCTCTTCAAAATTGAGCCACTTATGTAGGTGCTAAAATTTGAAATGTGGTGATTTTCACATTTAGTCTTGTAATAAGCCAAAACTCTGTTTATTACTAAAGTTGTGTGTGTGTGTGTGTATGTGTGTGTGTGTGTGTGTGTGTGTGCGCACCAGTACTCAAGCTATCACTTGGCAGTTTTTGCTCAAGGGTTGGCATTTGAGTGACCACTCCACTTCCAGTTTTCTGGTGGTTAATTGGAGATAAGAATCTCACAGACTTTCCTGCCTGGGCTGGCTTCAAACCAGGGTCCTCAGATCTCAGCCTCTTGAGTAGTTAGGATTACAGGCATAAACCACCCACACTCAGATAGGAAAATATTTTTAAAAGATGTTTATCCAAGCAGTAAATCACAAATGATACATTGTGAGCAGCAATAACTTGTTTCTTTTTTATTTTTTAGCAGCAAATCTGCTGTTTGATGGATAAAATGCCACCATTGTTTGTGAAATGCTTTTCAATAAATTCATGGTACACAACCAGTTACTTTATGATGAGGCTGCAGCTTGGTTAGAAGCTGATATTGAGAGAATCCTCCCTCTCTCTCTTTCTTTCTTGTACAACAACTTCTCTTAAGATAGGGTGGGAAGGAAGAGGAGGAAGGGGAGTAGGGAGAGGACCCATGGCTCCAACAGCTCCAAGCTGAGCTGGTCTCAGCCTGGGGGAGTGTCGGTGGGCTGGTGGCCTTGGGAAGGGTCAGGGTCCCTCAGCACGATGACCCTCCCCCCACCATGTGGCTGTCACCTGTGCCTGCTCCGGCACAGGTGCAAATGACATCACGATTGTGGCTGGAAAGGATCCATCTTCAGATGCACACAAAACCCAAACAAAACTGGAAACCAGAAAAACGGAGGAAGCGGTACAACCTAGAAAGTCCAAATTTACAGGCAGAAAAACGTTAAAGTGACAAATGAGGACAGCCAGGCACTGGTGACATTCCAACCACGCAGGAGTCTGAGATCTGAGGATCAAAGTTCGGAGCCAGCGCAAGAAAGTCTGTGAGAGTTTTATGCCCACCTAACGAGGAGCTGTGGACCAGCCTTCAGTGAAAACGCAAAATGAGAGCTCAAGGCCTTGGGTTCAAGCCCCAGTACGAGAAGCCACACTGTGGAAGCACAGTGCTTCTGGCTGCCTGGGAACTTGAGGGAGATTTTCTTGTTCTCCACTGCTGCCTAGCAATGTGGATGGAAGACCGGGGCCTAAACCAGGATGGCCACTGACAGCAGCAGCCAAGGATGGGGGAGGGGAAATTTCTGTGCTGGGGTATTGGGTAGGGGGTGGGGAGGTGAGGGGGTAGGGGTGAGGGGCAAAGGCCTTGGTCTTGAGGATGAACACAGCACACACGACACACATGCTTGTCCAGTGCCTTGCATGGTCAAGCGATCATTTCCAGGAAGTGCTGTCAGCTCCCTCTAAAAGTAAGTACCTTTCCAGACCACATGTTAGCACCCACCTGTGGGTTTTCTAGTTTCGAGTGACATTAGTTCTTGTTTATCAGCAACAGAACCCAGAGAAACAGAAGAAAATCCTGAAGAAAATGAGTGCATTTCTAAGTCAAACTAAGAAACCAAGAAAACTCTTACATGAAAATCCAGCCAATTAGATTCGGTATGCCACTTTCTCCCACGCGTTTCTAGTGTTTAAGGCATTATCCGTGACCTGCATGATCACGCCATTCCCGCAGCTCCTCCTGTCACCTTTAAAAGTGTTCAGTTACAGTCCGTGGGAATTGGAAATGAGTCAATTAGAGCCTTGATGCCACTCGGGAAAGCATCACAGGATGAAAAGATCCTTGCCACACGCTAAGACAAGCTAGTCAAAGGGAACAACTGGTCTTTTCTTCTACTACTACAATGGCCTAGCGGGAAAGGCCCTGAACATTTCTACTTGGTGTATGGTGGTTCCTCTCAAAGCACTCTCTCTGCAAAAGCTGAGCACCAATGCCCCTTGGCCCTTTATATCGTGTTTCAGGGCTCAGGGGGCCTCTCTGAGCCATGCCCTAGTGGTGAGTCACAGTTCAGGACTGCTGATGACAGAAGCCACTTGAGGAAGGAAGTAGCTCACGCCTGTCATCCTAGCTACTCAGGAGGCTAAGATCTAAGGATTGTGGTTCAAAGCCAGCCGGAGCAGGAAAATCTGTAAGACTCTTATCTCCAATTAGCCACTAAAAAGTCGGAAGTGGAGCTGTGGCTCATGGTGGTAGAGCACTAGCCTTGAGCAAAAAAAGCTAAAGGACAATGCCCAGGCTCTGAGTTCAAGCCCCAGGACTGGTGTTCATGTGTATGTGCTTGCACACACACACACACACACACACACACACACACACACACACACACAGATTTTTAGTAGAGGAAGCTGACCGAGTTATTGAGCTAATTTTATTGGTTAATCTAGAATTTAGATCACAGTCTTAGGATCACCATTGCTACCTACGATGGTAATGGCTTGATATGAAGTCAAGAGCAGGTCTAGTGCTTTGTGGTACTTCGACTTAAGAAGCTTCTGGAGAACTTCACACACACCCGCTACTTCTGTCATTATCATGAGGTGCAAATCGACATGGACAAGGATCTTCATTTGGATAAAGGCCTTCTCTTTGACGTGGTGATTCAGTTGTTGTATTCATTCTTAATTCAGTTCTAACCAGGAGTAAGATGGGAGTAAACCTTCGTGAATCTCTTTAAGGAGCTGCTATTCTGTAGGAGTGCTGAGAGGTGGAAGGGTGTTAGGAGACAGATGAAAAGCAAGTAGACATGAAAAGATGAAGTGGACATTGTCTCTGAATTTGTAGACATAAGTTCTTCATTTTTATTAGTTGATGTGGTGGTACAAATGGGTTTCCTGTCATTTCCAAATGCATCTTGGTCATCGTTCAAACTCATCATTTGCTTTTAAAGGAGTTTCGGCTGTATTCGTACAAAGAGTTTTCAATTTGCTTGATCAGTTTATGAGTCCGGGGTGTGTGCGGCATGCTAGGCCTCACTGGCTTTGTGATCGGAGGCCGTGACTCGCATACTCTAGCCTGCGCTTTCTGAAGAGAGTCGTGGGAACACTCATCAGATAAAGAGCTACCCTTGGGAAAAACTCACATGCCACTCACATACCTCTAGACAGTGGAAACACCCATGTTGAACTTTGTGAAATACACGGGGGCTCAGGACGGCTGACCTTGGGTGGGTTGTGTGTGGTGTGAAGTCAGATGCGAGGTGGTGTCATCCACCGTGACAGCCGTGGCTCGCTTTGGGCCTCTCTGCCTTGGCAGGTTTAAAAGTCACTGTCATAAAACCATTAGCGTTTCTGCTGATCTGGAATCAATGTCGCTTGCATGAAGATGGATTTTCCCCCTTTGACTTTTCGTCTCCCGTGGCTGGGGTTTCGGAGATGCCAAGTCTTAGCTGCCACTTCCATTTACCATCTTCCATGCCTCCAGCCACGTCTCCTTGTGCACCTCTGATCTGTCATCCGTGTGTCCACTGGGAAACCCATCACTGCAGAGTCTCTGGCTGAGGGAAGAGGGCTCAGTCAACCACAGAATGTGCGCAGGCTGTGGTAGACAGAACAGAGGTAACGGTGAAGGTAGAACCTCTTTTGGTTATGGCTACTGCGATCACCTTTGCTGGTGAAAACAAATGAAACACTGTGGATTACATGGGTCATAATAAAGCTCTTTTACCTTTATTCCTGTGGTGCTCAGTTTCTTCTCTGTGTTCTGGATCGAAACCTCACCCACTTCCTGCTGGTTCAGGACAATGATGTAATTTTCCTGGTGGGAAAGCCTGGGATTTTTTTTTTTTTTGGTTGTGGGGCTTGAACTCAGCTTGGGGGCTGTCCCTGTGTTCTTCAGCTCAAGATGGGTGCTCTACCACTTGAGCCACAGCACCACTTCTGGTTTTCTGGTGGTTTATTGGAGATACGAGCCTCACAGACTTTCCTATGTGGGCTGGCTTTGAACCTCGATCCTCAGATCTCAGCCTCCTGAGTAGCTAGGATAACAGGAATGAGCCACCAACGCCCAGCTAAGCCTGGGATTTTGATGTGCTGTGCAAGCTGCTATAAACCAGGCAGCTTCCCTGGCCTCTTCTCACCTACAGAGCAGGCCGAGCAATCATGTTCACGTGCACAGAATAGTTTGAAAGTCACAAAATGACTTATTGATGGTATAGAGATTTAAGGTGACTTCCCTCATTATACAGGGCCTGTGGTCTCCCTCAGTGCTCAGTCGACTGTCTCTAGACTCAGCTTTGTGTTTATTTATGATTGTGATTATTTTGCTCATCCTGGGTGCTATCCTTGAGCATTTTTGTTCAAGGCTAGCACTCTACCACTTGAGTCACAGCTCCACTTCCAGTTTTCTGGTGGTTCATTGGAGATAAGAGTCTCAGGGACTTTTCTGCCTGGGCCAGTTTTGAACTGTGAACCTTCGATCTCAGCTTCTGAGTAGCTAGGATTACTGGCACGAGTCATCCGTGCCTGGTGATTTATTTATGTTTAAATGTCTGATGCTCTTCTGGCCTCACTCACTCATTGTCTAGTGTGACATTAACTTAAACTCCATCATGACAATGAGTGCCGGATGTTAGGGACACAGTTGTGTCTTGAGGAACTTATAGGAGTGCCAGACCAATGGTAAGCGTGAAGGGATGATTCGTGATTTGAAATATGAGGCACATTTCCAAAGGCACTTACAATAGTGTCAGACGCACAGTAGGTGCACAGCAAATATTTGTGATATGACCCAAAGATTTAGAACTATGAGGCATAGGATCCTGATGCTGCTCACCTTCAGCTATGTGTGTGTGTACGTGCACACGTGTGTGCAGGGGTCCTGAAGAGAGGTTGGCAGGCAGTGTATTTCCTTACAATTATTTTTTTTTGGTCATGGGGCTTGAACTCTGGGCCTGGGTGCTGTCCATCAGCTCTTCAGCTCAAGATAGCACTCTACTACTTGAGCCACAGCACCACTTCTGGTTTTCTGGTGGTTAATTGGAGATAAGAGTCTCATGGACTTTCCTGCCCAGCTGGCTTTGAACTATGATCCTCACATCTCAGCCTCTGGAGTAGCTAGGATTATAGGCATGAACCACCAGCAACCAGCTTTTACATCTATTCTTGCTTATTTTACAGGTAAACATTTCATTTC
The DNA here is from genome assembly GCF_000151885.1 of Dipodomys ordii. Taxonomy (NCBI): domain Eukaryota; kingdom Metazoa; phylum Chordata; class Mammalia; order Rodentia; family Heteromyidae; genus Dipodomys; species Dipodomys ordii. The sequence continues at coordinate 2,929,983 of NW_012267368.1, forward strand.
CCTTCCTTATTTCCAACTTGGGGTCAGACAGCATCTGTTTAAAGGATGCAGTTTTATGTCCTGATATTTCACTTCCAGTTGTAAGTCAAATCCCAAGACTTCTGCTGCCCTTGGATGGAAGTACTGAGCTCTAGCACTGCTCCATGAAGCTCCCAAAGAGGCAGCAGTGACATGCTGTGACCCTCACCAGCCCAGGCACACCTGCTGGCCTGCGGGAGCCCTCACTGGTAGGGTTCAGGACAGAGGGGCAATACCCCAGGCTGGAAACCAAGAGTTCCCTCATGGGAGCGAAACTCCATCAGAGAAACGGGAGGATTTAGGATTGATACATACCTGAGGCCACGTTTGTGGTGGTAAGTCGAGGCTGTTTAGCATATTCGCAGTCCCATTTATATGGAGTTTTGGCCAGACATTCCCTGGATGAATATAGATAAGTAGAATTCAGATGGGATTGGAGAGCCTGTCATCAGTTATGTGTACTGATCTCTTGAAGGAATTGTAAAGAAAATGAAGTGAGACGCAGTGAACGTTTTTTAATCTGATTTCAGTGCATCAGGCTAAGCTCCTTGCTACAAGACGAAAGCCTGGGAAACACTAGGATAGCAGCAACACAAGCGGGTAGTGTTAAGTAGATGGAAAGAGCCAGCAGCTGTGTGGAAACTTCCCATGATCCTCTCCTTGCTCTATGCTCAGAGCTGGGTGGGTTTGGTCTCTCTCTCTGTCTCTCTCTGGGGGTGCCACTGCTAGGGCTTGATCTTAGGACTCGGGTGCTGACCCTTAGTTTTTGCACTCAAAGCTAGTATTCCACTAGCCATGCTTCAGCCAAAAGTGGTTAACTGGAGATATGAGCTTCATCTGCTCAGGTTGGCCTCAAACCATGATGCTCAGATCTCAGCCTCCTGAGTAGCTGGGATTACAGGTGTGAGCCACCAGCCACTTCTTTTTAACTGCTCTACTGAACACTGACTAGTGCCGTCTGTGCTCTGTCTGTCTCTTTGTTTCAGTCTTATGGCTCTTCAGGGTCCCCTGACGCCAACCCTGCAACAGGCTGGGTAGTTCCCCACAGACCCCCTGTGAGAGAGCTACTTTACACTATCCAGGCATGGAGCATCTGTTCTACCAGGTTCATCAACAGTCTACCTGCTTGAATTGTGGATTCTTCCAGAAACACAGCCCCACACACTTCTTCCTTCCCCAAACAGTACACAAGTGCCCCATTGCTTACTTAATAACATCTCAACCAAGAGGCTTGTTGTGTCTACATTCACAGTTAAGCCTTCAATTGTACATGGCTTTCTGAGCTGCTGCTGACATTCAACAGAAACACTTTTTCCATGGTCTGTGGCACTCACCTCTTGTGGCTCCTTGCTCTAAATGGAGGATTTCCAAAGCCGACTCTTGTCACTGATGCATTTCTGAGCTTGGGCCAGAACCTGGTATGTCCTATTCTCTAATTCACTGGACTAATGAATAAACGGAGGTATAGACTTTACCTTCCTTAGGCTTTCTGGTTTTCATGCCATTCTCTACAGCATCCAGAACCAGATTGTATCCTTCTGAATTTGTATAGGAAGTACTTACTTTCTAGGTTAGGTCCCAAACCAATGTGACTGGAGTCCATTCGAGGAAATGGGGAAAGGTTGAATTGAAAATCTGAAAACACAATAGCAATCAGATGGGTGTGGATGTCCAGATAAGAGGCCACACAAAGACACTGAAGGTGCATGGGTGTGCCAAGACAGAGATCTCAGAAAACAAAAACAAAAACACAACTGTAAGAAAATAAACCTCTATCATTTGATCCACCTAGTCTGTGGTATTTGTTCACCTGAGCTAACTTTTGCCAGACATTCTAGTAAAACTTTGACACATACCATGACAATGTGGTGTATTCCTGCGGTCCCCCTTTACACTTAAAGAAATGAAAGATTTGAGAAGGTAATTAAATTCCTTTAGTTCACATGGCTGGATTTGGAATGTAGCCAGCCAGCTTGATTGTTTTTCTCTTCCTTTCACCATGTCTGGACCTTCGGTCAAGCCACAGAGCCTCTTCTCCAAGAGAATCCCACAGTCTGGCTGTGAGCATGAATACTGGTCATTGGTCTGCTTTGGTTTTTAGCTCCAACCTTGTTCTATCTGCCTGATCAAGAGCTTGCTTAGAGCTCTAGAAGGAGGATTCTTATTGTTGATCAGAGTTCTTTAGCATTAAATCTCAGTCTTCCAGATAGACAATCCATCTACCCTTGCCCTGATTACTGGTGAACAAGCACCTGCCAATCAGAACATAGCAAATGGTGTGTATTCCAGAATTTCTTGATCCCAGTATTCCATGCTGCTGTGAAGTGTACTGGAATCTCCACCAGCCTGATGCTGATTCCAGACACGACTCATCCTTATTTCTATTTCTCTATTATCCTTCATATATAATAATAGAGTGATTGACTTCCTGTGTACTTGCCTGAGATCAAAAAGCAAGCCTCACTGAAGCCCCAGGCTGGGCTTGCAGGCATCTGCTTCCCTGCTTCTGCTTCTCCTCTGTAGTTAGGTATGGTCTAGCCGTGACCTAGACAGACAATCCTCAGCTAATCGCCACTTCATTGACCGATGTGTCAGTCTCTTACTCATGCATTCTTTCCTTTATTCATGCAATCAAGAGTTTTTGCACATTATTGTAATACCATTTCAAGGACAGATGCCTTGATTTGATATTAACAGTGTTAACAGATTCAAATAAAAGATATTTAAGCAGGTGTACAGCAACCACTTGGAACAACTCTTGCCCTGGGTTAACCATGCCACCCGTGATACGCAGACCCAGTGCAGCCATCTTCCTTCCTGTCGCCAGTGAGCAATCTTACATGAGACCAGTGGAAAATAAGGTGCACACTGGGAAATTGGAGTCTGCCACAAGAATATGGTAAATGAAAGCAAGACATGAAATCATGATCAAGGATGACCAAAGTGTCTGAGGACCTAGAAGGAATACTGAAAAGGATCACTGTTGAAAAAAAGACAGATAAGTGCTAATGCAGGCATTGCCTCTGAGAAGCAAAGCAGGGTTAGTGCAAGGGAACGAAGGATGGAATGATCAGTCCAACTTAGCAACAGTGCCACACTGGTCCCAGGTGCTAGGTATCTGTGTACTTAAAAAGGGAAATAAAACGTGCTTCTGACATATAAATATTATAATTTTGTTCAACCATTCAATGTGTTCAAGTCAGAAAAAAAAAACCCACCAAATTTCTAACTTCCTGTCCCAATATTTCACCAGAAAGTTTAGAGCAGCCAGACAGCCTCGGCGCTTGTGTCTGGCAAGGGAAGAATTCAGACAAACTTAAGGAAACTGGATCGGAACAGAACTGAGACAGAGAAAGCTAGCAAATGGTGGAGAGGAGGCATGAGGGGGATGGCCATTTAGCCTCCCTACCCTCTGCCTAGCTCTTCCCACTTCTCCTGTCTTATATAGTGAGAACTGGTTGGCCTTCTGATTGGTGGCTCTCTTTTCTGTTTGGTGCCCAGGGCTACATTTTCTCATTCTCTTGTTCTCTGTACTTCTTCATTCTTTTATAGGCTCTCTGCCCCCATTTAGTTACCAGACGGGTTTTAGTTTATCAGTGTACCCTGCCATCTGCAAGCAGTATGGCCTTCCGTTCCCTGCCTGTTCACTGATCCCTGTCACAATGAGGTTCGTTCTTTTAGTTACCCCAGTGTCTGTCCCATGTGAAGGAATGTCAGAGACATTTCCAAAGTCTCCCTTTTAACTGAAAGAAATACTTAAGGCAATTCTCAGAATTTGATAGTGGACTAAGGAATAAGAAAAGAAAAGGTAGAGATCAATTATATTTTGTTGAGTGACTGATTTGTAGGGGTATTTTATATCCAACTTCTGAATCCCTTCCAACCTCCTGTAGCCATCTACCATCTTCTCCCTGCCATGAAACGTCCTACCTGACACAAATTGATCAGGGCTTTCGAATCCTTTCATTGGGCGTTTCCAGACACTCCCAGATGAAGGGGAAATAATGTCAGGGACTTCCCTGAATGCTTTTTGCTAGGACATGTTAGACAGACCATACCCATTAAGAAACCCTTAACAATTTTCACTTCATGTCCCTTCCTTCTGGACCCAAAGAATCGCTCCACTCTGGCCTTCTTAGAGTGGTAACAATGCTTCTTTTATTGAAACATTTTAAAATCATCTTCAAGTCGTTTTACAATGGATTTCAATTCAACACGTCAGCATGTGAGTACAATGCTTCTTGGTCAATGTCATCCTCCATCCTTCTCCTCGTCTCTCCCAGCCCCACCCCTCCCTTGAGGTGACTCGGTTCCATTTTTGCATGTGTACATTGAGTATCCTGAATGCATTCTCCCACCTTCCTTGTCTCCATTCATTTACCCTTCCTCCTCTTCTCCTGCCCTCCCTCCCAGCACATGGTATTAATTTTGTTAAACTGTAAATGATTGTTCAAAGGAGTTACACCGTTGCAACCTTCTCCTGCATATATCATACTTTAGTCAATGTGTTCATGTATACATGCATATAACTTTGTATGTGTTTTCATATATGTTTATAATTGAGATCTAACTTCCACATATGAGAGGAAACCTGCATCCTTGCTCTCTCTGAGCCTGACTTACTTCACTTAACCTAATTTCTCCAGGTCCATCCATTTACCTGCAAATGATGTATCAATCTTCCTGATGCTTGATTAAATTCATACACACACACACACACACACACACACACACCACATTACATTTTCTTGATACATTTTTTTGTTGTAGGGTGTCTGGGCTGTCTCCATAACTTGGCTATGGTGAGTAGTGCAGCAATGGACATGGGTGTGCAGGTGTCTTTACCATATCCCGATGTGCAATGTTCTGGATAAATGCCCAAGAGTGGTATGGCAGTGGTTCTTACTCACTTGAGTACTGACTGTTCCTTTAGATCCCCAACACTTTGCTCCAGGTTTTGCAAATAGTCCCTGTTTAAGCTTTCATTTGAGCATGAGCTGTTTTTCATCTTGAATGTCTCTGTGGATTCCAGAACCAAGCAGAAAAGACTGAAGAGGGTTCAGGTAGAGGCAGAATCCTAAACCTGATGTTCATGACCATGTGGAGAGGGGAGAAACTAAGGACTTTAAAGAGACAAAGAGTATTATGATGCCATGAGCTAGTGGCTCATGCCGGTAATCCTACACTCTCAGGAGGCTGAGGTCTGAGGATCATGGTTTGAGGTCAGCCCAGGTAGGAAAGTCTTTGAGACTCTTACCTCCAATTATCCATCCAAAATTCAGAAAGAGAAATGTGGTTCAAGTGGTAGAACACTAATCTTGAGTGGAACATCTAAGGGCTAATGCTCAGGTCTTGAGGTAAAACCCCAGGACCAGAACAAAAAAAGGAAAGAAACAAGGAAGGGAAGAAAGGAAGGAAAGAAGGAAGAGAGAAAGAAGGAAAGAAAGGAAGAGAGGAAGGAAGGAAGGAAGGAGGGAGGGAGGAGGGAGGGAAGAGAGGAGGGAAGATTAGGTTGGGTAAATGCTTATGAAAGCATGGGAAGACTTTAGGTGCTTTGTATTCTTCTGCCCTTCTGCTGCAGGAGAGCTCCTGCATAGAGTCTTCTACAACTGTGAGCTGGACCCCTCCTGTGTGGAGATCACCCTGTTGGTCATGTGTTGACAGAGCACAGCTTAAGGTACAACCTGAATTTTAACATTGTTAGTACTTTGCTATAATAACAACATACTGCAGGTTCTAAGAAAACTGAGATGTTACTCAGTTCCATGATGGGCAGAAGTACTTTTAATATTTAAAACTAACCTTGGTCAATTAGATCAAACATCCAGGCAGCATAGCTGACCAAGAGGAAGCCTATGTTATTTTTGTTTTCTTTCTATTCTTTCTTTCTTTCTCTCTTTCTTTCTTCCTTCTTTCTTTCTTTTCCTCCTTCCCTCCTTCCCTCCCTCCCTCCCTTCCTTCCTTCTTTCCTACCTTCCTTCCTTCTTCTTCTTCCCTCCTTCCCTCCCTCACTCCTACCTTCCCTCCGTCCTTCCCTTCCCTCCCTCCTACCTTCTTTCCTTCCCTTTTCCTCCCTTACTTCTTTCCTCTCTCTCTCCCCTTCCTCCACTTCCTTCCTTCCTTTCTTCCTCTCCTCCCTCCCTTCCTTCCTCCCCTCCCTCCCTTCCTTTCTTCCTTCTCTCCTTTCTTCCTCCCTCCCTCCCCCTCTCTCTTTCTCTCTTTCTTTCTCTCCCCTCTCCCCCTTTCTTTCTTTTCTTTCTTTCTTTCTCTCCTTCTTTCTCTCTTTCTTTATCTCTCCCTTTCTTTCTTTCTCTCCTTCTTTATCTCTCCCTTTCTTTCTCTTTCTCTCTCTTTCTCCCTTCCTTTCTCTTTCTCTCTCTCTCTTTCTTTCTTTCTTTCTTGTCCTTGTTAGGTCTGCCCAGGAAAAGCGGATCCTTCCACATTGTTCTTCTTGGATGCATACATGGCCCCTACCCAAGAAGCCCTCTCCCAGCTTTTGTAACCCAGGTAACTGGCACACCCGGGGGCAGTTACCTCCCCTTTCTCTGAGGCCACATCCTGGACCACCCCAGTCATGTCTCCTTCAGACCATGGGAGGTTCCCAGACTGAGGCCACTCCCCCTCCCCGCCCCTCCCTAACTAACCCCAGCTGCAGGAGGTGTCCACCCCTTTCTCTACACAAGCTACACCACGTATGGGCCCTCAGTTTGGATACCCTCAATCCACGTTTCTTTTCTACATGAAAGCCACCTGGCAGCTCCTTTCAGAAGAACTGACAGTAATCAGTAAGCTTAGAAAATGACTTAAGTAAGAAAGAACTCTTAATGTTGAAATCACACCTGTGTTTGGAAGGGTTCTGAGTTGGACAAGCTCCTATTTTACAAAACGCTGATGGCCCTGGCTTTTGTTTTTATCAAAATCCAAAGCACAGAAGTGAATGAAATAACAGAAATCAAAAGGCAAACATTGACACCAGAAGCTCACAAAGCTTAGCAAGAAATACAATCTTAAAAGTCATTAAACAATTTTGAAAAGAAATTCAAGCTGTGAGGAGTGAGCAGGGAGTGCAGAATAATAAGGCTCTGTGAATCGCAGCAGAGGCTTTCTGAAGAAATGTCTCCAGTTTTGAAGAATACTTTCCTGAGACAAGCTTCTTTGTGAGGGGATATTTTTTTTAAAGGCAAAGATGCCTATTTTGACTCTGCTAAGAAATGAAAGATTTCAAAAGCTCTTTCAACCCCCACATCTCAAAAACTCTTTCAAAGCATGTTTTACTGGTAACCAGAGGATGGCAATTAAGAAAGGTACCAAATTTGTGAAAGTTTTATAGGAATAATGAAGTAGATCAAAATCTCCACCATTCTATTCATTCCTTTGTCATTTACATTTTAAAAACGAAGTGCAAGAGCTAACAATACTAGCAAGAGAAGAAAGTATTTGAGCTGGGCTGGTGGCTCATGCCTGTAATCATAGGTATTCATTCTTGAGACTGAAATCTAAGGTGTTTCATTTGAAATCTTCTGTGAGATTCATATCTCCAATTAAACAGCAAAAATCCGATGTAACTCTGTCTCAAGTGGAGGAGTGCCAACCTTGAGCAGAAAAGCTAAGCTCTGAGCTCAAGCCCCAGTACTACCACTGAAATCTTTTTTTTTTTTGAAAATTTAGTTGTAATGGAAAAAAAAAGTATCAGAAAAATTACTTCTCCCTACCCTAAGTTTGGGAGTATTCTTTTGTCTAGGCTTGAACTCTGGGTCTGGGCACAGTCCCTTAGCTTTTTGCTCAAGGCTTGTGTTCTTCCACTTTGAACCACAGCTTCACTTCTATTTTTTCTGTGGTTAATTGGAGAAAATGCTGAAATAAGGATACGTGTTGGCCCATTGTAACAATGAGATGTACAAGACACTATGTTGAAAACGAACTTTACAACTTGGCGGGGGGGAGAGGGAGGAGTCAGGGAGGTGGGGAGGGAAGGGATGATAGGGGAAAAACAAAGGAGGAGGTAACTATGCTTGATAGGAATGTACTCATACCTTACTCATGTAACTCTAACCCCTCTGCACAGTATTTTTACAATAAAAATATACAAAACAAAGAACTTCCTGGATTTTCCTGCCTGTGCTTTGAACCACAATCTTCTCAGCCTCCCAAGTATCTAGGATTACAAGTGTGAGCCAACAGAACCCGACTAAGTTTGGGAATTTTAAAGAAGGTTTTTATGAGGAATATTTTTTGTCAGTTTTGTTTTCCACTATTTATGTCATTCAATACGAAAATAGTACCAGAATCAAGATGTATTAATTATGTGAACCATATCACAAAGATAACAGAAAGCCAAGGATATGACATAATACCTAAGTAAAAATGCCTTCTGGCCAGGCATGATAACACACACCTGTAATCCTAGCATTTTGAAGTCAGCCTGGATCTTACAACTCCACAACAAAAATTCCAGAACTGAGGATATGAACGAGGGGTAGCGTGCTTGCCTTGCATGCACGAAGAAGGTCCTGGGTGTGGTTTCTGGCTCATATACACTCACATATACAAAATAATTTGGTTTCATGTTGAATTTATTTATGTGAATTATCCCAATCACAGAGATGACACTTAAAACTTCTAGGTTGTGGTCATTTACACTCAGGACTGAGAATCAAAGAATATTTCACCTAAACTAATTCTACCTAGAATTATGAATGGAGCTGTAGAGATATATAATGATGTATGCCTGTCAGCTGAGACATGATGAATCAAATTAGATAATTTTTCTTGATACTGAATTGATGGGAGAATTAATTTCACAATTCAAAATTAATTAAAACCCAAATGGTATTTTTGGTGGTGAATTTAGTAGTTTGTGATGGTGATGTTCTTATTTTGGTGAGAACTCTTACCTGCTGAGTTTTAAGGCAGCATTGTTCTTATTTCTCTGTTGCATCTCAGGGTCTGCAGAGAATAAAAAATGAGAATGAAAAACAGGCGTTTGTTTGTCCATCTGCGTCCCTTTTCTTGCACAGGAAGTAACCCGGGCTGCCTGGTCACATTTCTCTCATGCTACTACTCAGTATTATTCTTACTGGATTTGGTCAAGGACAATGGGATGTGAGATTTGGACCACACTGATTTGGACCACAGGCTGGGATGTGAGGACCACCTAATTGGAAAGCCCACAGCCTTCTTTTCTGGCTTTTGAGGCATCATGCTGAAAAATGAAGCCAGACAGAAAAGCAGAATAAAGACAGGAGAGATGCCGAGCTCAGCATGGTGGCTGCCTGAAACCTTGGACATTCTGATAAGAAACAATCGCTACTTTCTTCTGCTTGTTTTTTTTTTTTTTTAAAGTTGGCTTGGGTGGGTTTCTATTCCTCACAGCCCAAATAATCCCAGCTAATTCAACACATATGCAACAGAAAAAGTGGAAAGGGAAACAATTTATTGCAAATTATTAGACAATGCATCTAGTTCTCACCCACATGTAACAGAAATGTGTCCTCCTGAAGAGGGAAAGAGAAAAAAACAAGAATTCCTGCTTTAATGTTGCCAGGACCTTGATTCTTAGTAGATTTAGCTGTTAGGGATGAAATGCTTTACACAGCTGGTTAGTTTGAAATGATTCCCTTCATTTTAAAACAAAATTTCTAAATGTTATTTACATTGAAAGATGAAATTGTATTTGTTGTATAAAACAGGATTTTTAAGCATGTAGGCATTGCATGATGACTACATCTAGCTAATTCATATACTGTTTATGTGACTTCATATCTTGTAGAGAGAATATTTTACACTGACTTTCAGCATGTTTCAAGAATACAGTAGCTGTTTTGTGTTATTTTTGTTTAACTATATTTTTATTGTAAAGGTGGTGTACCGAGAGGCTATAGTTACATAGGTCAGGTAACAGGAGGTATTTAGAAGATCTTTATTTACATGATCTAAAGCATGATGATATTAGTAGAATACCTATTAACAATCATTCATATCTTGGGCTGCTTGGATGAAATCCCAGGTGAATTCTGTGATGGTACATTTGATTTTTGCCATGTAGACATGGAATTTCAAGGAAAGATCAGAAGTTTAGAAAGACTCACGGTGAATGACTCAGAGTAATAACCCAACTTTAAACCTTTCCCATTTGTCATTCACTGTGCATTTAAAACACATTCAAGTATACTTAGTTATTGAACATTACAAAGAAGTATAATCACTGGTGGAAGTGTAATTTTGTGGTTACTAAGCCAAGGGAAATAAAATTGTAAAAAAAAAAAAAGAGGATGGGAACAGCAAGAAATCCTTGTCTGGGGATTTCTGTGTCTTTCTATCCGATTAGTTTGGCTCTTAATTGAATTTTGTTCCTTTGATTCCATCAGAGGATTTGTCTGAATTAATTTTTGAATTTGATGCATCAGGTCAATTGTACTGTTGGTATGCTAACTGCGGATGTCTTTGTATGATTATCCTTCATAACTTTGTCTTTTCCTCAGTCACCCTGAGGACCTGACATAATGGCCAAAACCCTAAAATCCTTGACTTTGAACGTGCAGTTCTGGGCTCGCCTCATGCTGGAGGTTTGAACTGCAGACATCTCCTAGAACTGTAGAATTCCACAGTCTGAAAGGAATGGCACAACTCTGACTGATAACTCTAGCGTCAGGGTCAGACCTGGACACGGGTGTTCGAGGCCCTGCTCAGCACTCCTGGGTCTTGTTCCAGGGCTCCACGCCCAGACCAGTGCCAGGTTTCTGTTGTGTTGGTTTTTTAAAAAAATCTCAATAAAACATCTTTGATCTCTTCAAATTAGATTATCTGAATGGACTTCCATACTGAATAATTTAAAAGTTCACATAAAAAGTTAATACAAAAGAGAAATAGTTCTTGATTGAATTTTATTTCTGTGTGGGAGCGAAAATATTTGACACATGTAAACTCTTTTGATGATTCTGAACTGTTTTCAGTATAAAATGGTGCTAATCATTCCTCCTGGCAATCAGAGTTACTTTTCCTTGGTCCTCATTTCTTAAATTAGCAGTTTGTGAGCTACATGTTGTGTGTTTATTTGTTTATTTTTAAGTTGACACATTGTGCAAGGTGAAATAAACCACTTGAGATACACACGATCACAGCACAATACATTGAAGAATATTATGTAAAAATTTCACTGTAGTCTGGTTTTATATGTTACCATTCCTTTTTGTCTATATAAAAGAGTTAGAAGTCTGTGTTCTTCAGAATACAGTAACTGCTCTCCAAGGAGCTTTACAATAACAAAACTTTAAGAATTCCGGACTGGGTTGGGCCTCATGGTTGATGCTTTTTAGCTTATATTCCCTCAAACCAAGAGACAGAGATGAAGAGAACTGCACTACTTGAAGCCAGCCTGAACAAAAAGCTAGTGATCCCTCCCAGCACCAACACGCCAGCTGGGTCAGTGGCTGGTCCCAGGCAAAAAACCGTGAGACCCTGTCCAAAAAAATTAGAAAAGGGCTCCAATGATAAGAGCATATACCTTGCAAGCATAAAGCTGTGAGTTCATACTCTAGTATTGAAAGACTAACCAAACCGACAAAAGAAAAAAAATAAAGCTTGGTAGCCTAGTGCCAGAGATTCATACCTTTAAGAGGCTGAGATCTGAGGATTGGAGTTTGAAGTTAGCCCTGGCAGAAAAGTCCACAAGATAGAGCTGAGACTCAAGTGATAGAGTACCAGCCTTGGGTGAAAAAGCCAAGTGAAGAACAGGCAAGCCCTGAGTTCAAGCCCCAGTACAAACATTAAAAATGAGAAGAATTCTGGATAAGT
>NW_012267368.1:2943353-2963200 GCF_000151885.1 Dipodomys ordii
CAGGGTGATATATAAGGATCTAGCTTTAGTTTTCTACATGTAGCTAACCAATTTTGCCAGCACCATTTACTGAAGAGGCTGTCTTTCTTCCATTCTATTGTTTTAGCTCCCTTATGGAAGATTAGATGGCTATAGGTCTGTAGGTTCATTTCTGGGTTTTCAATTCTATTCCATTGGTCCTGAGGTCTTTTCTTATGCCAAAACCAAGCTGTTTTGATTGCTATGGCTTTATAGTAGAGTTTGAAATTTGGTATTGATATTCCTCCAGCAGTGTTCTTTCCGTTGAGGAGCGAGTAATTGTTTTCAACATCTGCTTTTAAAGGAAAATATATTGGGTCCAAACAAAATACTGTAATGGAATATTGTCATAGTAAGAATTATTGTAAGCACATCTATAGAATTTAGCAGCATTCTTTAAATCTCAGTTTTCTATCTTATGTGAACTTGGAAAATAATCTTCTTGTATCTCAGTTTTCTCATCTAACAAAACTGGAGATCATAAACAGTTTATAGGAGGTATTAAAATCAATGGGTGTTGAAAATAGGAACTATTGTTTGACATTATTTCTTAAAATTTACAATTAATTGTTGTTACCATTAGCTTGTTTCGTTGGTTTTCTATTGAATAGTTTGAAGTGAAGTTAGTCTTTATAGGATAAATTATTCTTCTAGATAACAAGATCTGCACACTTGCTCAGATGAGGACCAGTGCTTGGTCACCTGCTGTGAGCAAAGTCAGTGGTGACCCTATCAACCATGCACAACTAGCAGGGATGTTATCCTCATACAGCACAACAAGAAATTCTTCAGAAAAATAATTGCCCTTTGGCCGAAGCCACCCTTGATGCTACTTCAACTGAACTCTTCCAATTGCCTTTCTATGCAATCGTTGATGAGAAGACAGCTGTCTCATTGTGTGAGGGGTGGTGACAGACATTAGGCCAATGTAGCAAGGTTTGGTGATGGGTCTGGTACTGCATGGGGTTCAAGCTTGTTGTTTCTGCAGATTAAATAGTTTAAGGACAGGAAAGTGCTTAAAGCAGACAGCAGCTATCTCTTTCTGCCCCTTCCTCCTCCCCTTCCCCTTCTATTATAGGGCCGCTGCTCCTCCCTCTTAGGGCGTGGTCTTGATCTGATTGGTCCAGGGAGTGGGTGGGCATCCGCTGCAGACCTCTTGTGATTGGTTCCCTGCTCCGCGCATGCACTATGCCAAGCCATTGGGCACCTGGCCACACTGGCGCCAGTCTTGGCTGCCACGTTCTGCTGAGCTGTGAGGCCTCACTTCCCCTCCCCTCCCCTCCCCTCCCCTCCCCTCCCCCTCTTTCCCGGAGGGCTCTCTGAACTGCTTCCTCCTTGGTGCACTGGAGGACAGGCCTCTCCACCGGGGTCTCTGGGGAGGGGAGGTCAGGCAGGCGACTCCTCTGTCATGTCGCCACCCTGGGCTCCATTAGCCACCCTGACGTCTGCCCCAGAGGATCGCGGGCGCTGACACGGGAAGGCTTCACAGCAAGCAGGGCCTGGCCTGTGCATCTGAAGGAACAGGCATCCTCCTTCTCCCCAGCTCCTCTATCCCATCCTCCATCCCCCCTCCCTCCCACTCCCTCCCTCCCTCCCTCCTTCCCTCCTTCCCTCCCTCCTTCCCTCCCACCTTCCTTCCTTCCTTCCTTCCTTTTGGATCGCTTTTCCTCCCATCTTATTGATTTGCATGCATTCCTTGTTGAAGCACACTTAAACAATATATCTTGATTAACTTCACCCACCTCCATCACTCCCATTGCTGAAACAATTTCAGCAGGTTTCATTGTCATGCTTCCGTACATGCAAATAAACCAGATTGAGTTGTTGTTTTTTCTTCTAAACAAGACTTAATTTGAATTTAGCTTTCAACAGAGACCATTCCGTTAACTTAGATCCACCCAAAGATGACGATGCATAATGCCCAAGTAATTAGGGTTGCTTTTCTTTTTACTTTTTTTTTTTGTGTGTGTGTGTATGTGGGGTAGGTGGCTGGGGGATTGGGAGCAATTCTAGGGTTTGAACTCAGGACCTCATGTTTACTTGGCTTGCTTGCTCAGATGGGCCGCTGGTACGTGAGCCCCTGGTGTGTGAGCCCCTGGTGGCTGGCTAGGTGTAGGATCTTTGCTGGTTTAAAGAAGTAACTTTTCTACACCCAGACATATCTAAATCTAGTGTTTCATAACTATCTATTACAAATAGTTACATTAGCCGGGCACCAGTGGCTAGTGCCTGTAATCTAGCAACTCAAGAGGCTGAGATTTGAGGATCAATCATAGTTCAAAGCCAGCCTGAGCAGAAAGACTATGAGACTCTTATCTCCAATTAACCAATAGAAAACTGGAAATGGCACTGTGGCTTGAGTGATAGAGTGCTTGCCTTGAGCTGAGGAGCTCAGGGACAGAGTCCAGGCCCAGAGTTCAAGCCCTATGACTAAAGGAAAAAAATAAAGTTACATAGATAATAGATGTTTGTATACTATACGCACATATAATTTATACATATACACAAATACATGACTTATCAGTGGACACTTTTCAAATTAGACACAAGTAGACACATCTTTGGTAGGAGAAATGATGACATTAGACACATGTCTAGCCTTCTCATATTCCATGATTGCTCATTACTTTCGACATAGATTTTCAACTCATTAATCTGGTTATCCCTAGTGACCTTCTCAACTCATCACTTTCTAGCACACTCATTTCCTTGCACATTGGAGCCAGGAAAAGTGCTGCCTGTCTGTCATCTCAGCACTCCTGGCTAAGGCAGGCTGAGGCTGGTGGACTGGGGCTAGCACTCAGGTAATTAGCTATAGGGAAAGAAGCCTGAAATGGACGGCTCCGAGCCACGCCCCAGAGGAATCTGAGTCCTCCCCAGCACCTCCAGTGGCCACTCCTCAGTGGTAATTAGTGGCCTGTTTGTTTCTCCATAGAGGCAGAATAACTCAGGGCTAGATCCAACTGCAAGGAGGCCCTGGTTCAGTGGAGTCCCTCTCAGCCCCTACCTGAACTGTTTGCAACAAACTCCTACTTAAGGCTTCATGCATGCACATTGCACCTTGCACACACACAACCATGGAATGGAAGTCATGTACGCCTGCAGTTCCCTTGCAAAACTGCCAGGCCGCATTCCTCATTTCTTTAGCATCAACCTCCCCCAACCTCTACCCACCCCCCCAAAAAGAGAACCTAATTACTTGAACATTGCTTGATCAAACTTCTATCCTCCTCATTACTTGAACATTGCTTGATCTATCTTCCCCAAACCCCTAAAATCCTAGGGACAAACTTGTGCTTGTTCTTGGACCAGTTCAGGCCTGCCATCTCCCATAATGCTCTACTTTGCTTCTCTCTGTTAGGACTTCTGCGTTGCTACTTCAGAGTGTGTGTGTGTGTGTGTGTATGTGTGTGTGTGTGTGTGTGTGTGCACATTCAGTTCTTTGTAGAAAGAAACAAATATTCTTCATTCAAGAATCTGGGTTCCTCTCTGACACCAATCACAGTAGCATTATCTCCCTTCCATACCAATGTGCTCTCAACTGTTTTTTGCCTTTATAATTTTGTAAAAATTTTGGGAATATTCCGTTTAATGGTCTCCCTTTCTCTAGGGGGATAGTCTCAATTCCAGTTTTTAAGTTAACTCAGATGCTTTCTATGGTAGAACTTACATGCATTTCTTTCTTTGTTCTTTGTAATCATTCATTCATTTATATCATTCATTCCTGCTGCCCCATCTCAGTCATCTTGGCCACCTTCTTTTTTGTTGTAGGGCTGGGGGCTGGGTGAGAACTTGGATCCTTGAGATTGGCTTTTTGATTGTTGGGTCTCCTGATGCCAGAGATTTATTGTCCTGTCTTTGTTTCCTCATTCTTCTGATCTTATTTCCTTATTCTTTTGTAGTCCCTGGTCCCCTGCATTTCCTTGCTGGAAAGGTTTTGGCTTTTTGGTTCATCTTGTCATCTGTAAGCTGTAGAGGTCTGGATTTCCTGCCTGCTTTTCTACTAACTCTTATCAATGAGACCCAAGCATACACCAGGTCCCAAAGAGGCCTCCAGTGCTCCCTTTAACAGCTTGTGTCAGCGTCTCCCTGTAGAAGGGATTATATTTTCTAAGTGAACATTTGAGACTTGTAATGCAGGCTTGCTTGAAAGAGCAAAAAAGGAAGTATGAGCAAATTCCTATGCCCTATTTAAAAGAAGATAAAGGATTAAATGGAGTGAAAACTGAGTTCCACAAAACAAGGTGGTGTGTGTCATCACACGCTAGATAACGCTGGAATGGAGGCTGAGCCTTTTCAGATCTGAGTCCAGGAAAATCACAAATCATAACACCAAAAGATGAAATTGTTCTGAGCTGTCAATATGACTGGCCCTCAGGGCCAAGGAGACATTCCCAGCTCTGGGGAAGGTAGCAGATTCTTGCAAATACTGGTGGGGACAAAGGTTTGACTGAAAGATTTCCTCCTCTCTTTATTTTTTTAAATTATCTTTAAGTAGTTGTATAAAGAAGTTCCCATTCTACAAAACAGTATATGAGTACAAAGTGTCTGACAACATTGTCACCCATCTCTCTTAACTCATCCCCTCTCTCACTTTTTTCCTTTAATTTTCCTCCTCTCTTTAAAACTTATGCTGCAGAAACGGGCAACTTATTGTCATTAAGAAGAGATATACTACCGGAAAACCTGCTCCTTCAGTAGTTCTAATTTCATTTAAATCTCACCAACTGCAAGCAAAATGTAATTACTGTTGGTAAGCAAGAATTCATTTCTCACCTGCAATATCTCTATGATTCATGTTCCCCAATCTGTGAGTCTTTAGTGTGAACTCCAGGCTCATCTTTCTTGCTGGGAGCAGATATTTTCAGCCTATCTCCCATCTGTAGGTGGCAGTACATTATTAGAGTTTTAGTTCCTCTGCTCAGTGGAAGGCATATTAAATACAGTTTAGAGAAACAGAGTATAAGAATATTTTTTTTCTGCCTTTAGGCCAATTTGAAGAACAATAACTCAATTTTATTCTAAGGGAGTTTGTCTTCCTTCCCCACTTAAATTGAGGCAAACTTGAAATATGTATGTTTTCTCCATGGACTTGCTTGTAGCAGGGGTGGACATATGTTTGCATCAGGTTTGACAAACCTGGAACAAGAATAAAGGGTGCTGTGTAAATCAACAGCTGAAGAAACCACAGTTTCTTAAGGTACCATGGCTAAGTAATATTAGTTCAGCTCTTAAAACCTGCAGGTACATTTATACAAGGCCATGACATTAAACTCTCAAAATTTGACTATCAAACTTAAATTCCCTAATAATAATTTCTTCTGCAATGACGCCGTGATTTCCATCCCTAAGTGCTCATAACCACCACCACCACCACCACCACCACCACCACCACCACCACCACCACCTCACTCCATGTCTGGCAAGGAGTCCTGGGGTTTTGATTGCTTTCTGTGTGGTCTTCAGCCCTGTGGCAGTTCATACACAACACATGCTTCCTTACAGATGGAATTTGCCAGCCTTTACCATTAAGGGAGACACAGCAGGACCCAGAGTGGATTTGTGGAAGCTGAGAACTGACTTTATCATTGAGCTCTGAGGCTGATACAAGACTCTCACTAAATCAGGACATTTGATCCAAGACACATAAGGCAAATAGGGTGAAACAGGAAACTAGCCTTTCATTTCTTTGTACACTTTAAACAATAACCAGTTCTGTCATTTCTCCTTTATCGTATGATATAACATATAGATCTATAGATAAAGGAAAATGTGGCCAGTGATTAGAGGTGACTACTGGCACTTGTTTTTCTGTCCATTAAAGAATGAAAAGGCAGAAAGGTGTTGAAGATAAACAGAGTAAGAAAGTTTATTCAAAGTCCCACTAGGAAGGGGACTCACAGAGGATTCCTGGATTCCCATGGAGGCCTCTGGGAGGGTGGTTTATAGTACAGGCTCCACCCTCATCTGTTCCCCTGGGCTTTGCACTGATTGATCCAGGGCTTGTGCATGGGCTGCCCTAGTTCTCCTATTGGTTGGGTACCCAAGGCATCATGGGAAAAAGGAGTCTGGAGCATGATGGGAGGAAGAAATGCCATGGGATTTGGCCCTATGTCAGCCACCTTTTACCCTTACCTACCTAACAGTTACACTTTCTCAAGATCATTATTATCATATGCCAACAAATACTCACAGGTTACTAAAATACAAACCACCATTTCACTGACGTAAATATAACTGTGGTAATATTAGTTTCATAGACTCTTCCTATTGGAGTTACTGGATTTCTGTAGAAGAGAGCAAGTCACCCATCTTTGGGATATCTGCTCGACTTTTACAAACTTCCCTGCACCATAGCAAGGGTTTTTATTTTACATTTTGCAAAACAGAGCCTTCTGGCTCCCATACTTTCCACAAATAGAGTACGATGCCCTCTTTACACACCTGCCTACTGCCATAAGCTTTGCTTTCCCACAAGGGCCACAGGACCCGGCTCCTGCCCTTGTCTAGTCTTCAATGTTGCAGCTTCAATTAAAAACAAAGATGTATGATGCTACCGTATCCATTCCAAGTCTAACTCTTACAAACATTTCTTATTGCACATGGTGCTGAAAATGGCATCCTGTGAGCTGAATTATTTCCACTTCATTCTTGCCAGAAAAGCTCCTGGCTTGGAGAAGATAATAAAAAGTAGCTAACGTTATTGATTGCTTACATTGTCCTAATTACTCTATATGCATTATCTCAGTATAGCTATTATGCTCACGCTCCATTGCCTAAACAACAGAACAAAAACACAGAGAGGTTAACAAGACACAGGGTTCGCAGAAGGTTAATGGTGGTGTGACAATGGTTTAACCCTTGGGCAGCCTGCTTAGCTTCCATTCTACCTAATGCTCTTTTACTATAGACTATGGAAAGCTCCAACAAAGATCTTTTTTTCTGAAATTTTTTGCTTTGTTCTGTTTTGCATTTACTGTTTTTATACTTTGCAGAACTCTTTTTAAATACCTTTTTATTGTAAAAGTAGTATACAGAGGGGTTACAGTTACATGAGTAAGGTAATGAGTACATTTCCTATCGAGCATTGTTACCTCCTCCTTTGTTTTCCCCTACCATCCCTTCCCACCCCACCTCCCCAACTCCTCCCTTCTCCTCCCCCCATAAAGTTGTAAAGTTGGTTTTCAACATAGTGTCTTGTACATCTCATTGTTACAATGGGTCAATCTGTATCC
Organism: Dipodomys ordii; assembly: GCF_000151885.1. Lineage (NCBI taxonomy): Eukaryota > Metazoa > Chordata > Mammalia > Rodentia > Heteromyidae > Dipodomys > Dipodomys ordii. The sequence goes on from NW_012267368.1 coordinate 2,950,607, forward strand.
CTATTTAAGCATTTTGCTTTTTTCCTTTCCCTCCCCAAATTAGAAAAGTGTATATCAAGATGCAGGGCACCAGAATCAAATACAGTGAAAATAGGGGTTATGCCATGGGGGAAGAACATGCAAAAGAAACCAAAAAAAATCACTTAGTACATTATAAATACATTAAAGACAATAACAAGAGAGAAAAAAACATGTGTCCCTGTCTTGGGGTTCATTTTGCTTAACATCAGGTTAGATGGTCATATGTACATAGCTTTTGACCTTTTCTGCAGAACTCTTTTTATCTACCCAAACCCCCAGTTAAATTTCTGCCAAGGATTAGAAAATTGAATAAACAGGATTTGGAAAGTGAAGTTGGATCTAATAAGTGCAAATCTGTGTATATTTTCAGCATTTGTTTGCATTTAATGTTATCTGTCTTATGGAGCAAGTTAAAAAAGTATTTCTGAGGATTGGACAATACAATCTGTACAAATTCTCACTGGAGAGGTGGAGAAGGTAGTGGCTGTGGGAACACAAGAATATTGCTTGCTCCAGATGCTTACATAAAAATGATAGAATTAAGAGAGGCTGGAGACTCCCTTGGCTGGGCAAAGGGCTTAGCTGATGTTAGTGTCTCCTTCTGGTAAGAGACAAGAAATTGAATTTTTTTTTAAGTTTTAGTTCTAAATTATCTTTAGGCAGTTGTACAAAGGGGTTTCACTTCGACCTGTCAGTTGATGAATATGCTGTATCTTGATCCATGTCACCCTCCCTTCCTTCTCCCCCAACTCCCCCAAACCCACCCATCCCCTCAATTTTCCAGTTTTATCTTTTAAAAGTCAAAGTGACTTGCCTCAAATAGCATTGCTTTAATTATTTTTTGCTGTTTGTCTTTGTTTTATAATTACCTGTAAGCATTTGTACTGATAGTTAATTAACCCTGGTTAGGTAGTTTGGGGTAGGAAATGGTGACTGCGGGCAAAGGTTAACATGGCAGAGGGACAGTGACTCATCACAGAAATGCCTTTCTTGTTCTCATCAGGCCGAGCAGCTCCAGAACCTCATCATGTGGGCCTTCCTTGTCTCCTATCATTTCTGTGTAGCCTGTTCTGCTTAAGAAGTTCCTGTCATCTCTTTGTTCTTTAATTGGCAGACAGAGAGAATCTGCTCCCAGGCAGTTCCCATACCAAGAGATTGCAATTTGATATAGCATAACTTTTATCCACTGAGTAGAAAGATGGTTACCCATGACTCACACCCATAATCCGTGCCACTCAGGAGACTGGGTGCTGAGAATCATGGTTTCAAGCCAACCTGGACAGACAAACCCAAGATACTCTTAATCTCCAAATAACCAGCAAAAAGCCAGGAGAGTGGAGGCATGGCTCATGGTTTAGAGTGACAGCCATGAGAGAAAATTGTCACCCCAATAGCAGAACAATAGCAACAAAAGAGTTATTCAGCTATGTTCTATAAAGCAGTCTTTTGCAGCTTAGTTTTCAGTTATATAAGATTTCAGTATGACAAAGTAACATTGGAATTACTGCCACATGACAAATACTTTTTCTGATCATACTAATTATAATAAAGGGAGGTCATTCTAGCATGCTTTCTATGCTTGTTTTCTTTATTTTGCATTTTTCTGTGTGTGTGTCTGTGTGTGTGAGTGTGTGTGTATGTGTGTATGTGTGAGTGTATGCATGTGTTCGTACTGGGGGCTTTAACTCAGTGTCTAGGTGCTGTCCTGTAGTTTATTTGCTCAAGGCTCAAGCTCTAGTACTTGGACCACAGCTCCACTTCTGGCTTATTGGTAGTTAATTGGAGATAAGAGTCTCACAGACTTTCCTGCCCAGGCTAGCTCTGAACTTTATTCCTCAAACCCCAGCCTCCTGAGTAGCTAAGATTATGGATGTGAGCCTCTGGCATCTGGCTAAATGCTTGCTTTCTCTATTAAGATTCAGGGCTATTTTAACTTAACTTTTTCTTTTTTTTCTCTAGGAATACTCCCTTTCTGAACACTCAGATATTAAGCAAAATTATTTTGAATATGAAGATTACAAGAGAGCTGTAGTGTAAAATAAAGCTGTGATAGCTTATACCATAATATTTCAATGTCAATACAATTACTTATTTTGGTACCCTTGTTTATGGACTTACCTATGTTTGAAAGACAATTGAAGAATCATAGCCAAACTTGGCTACCCATCTGCTATTTTGGGAGAAATACAGATGTGCAAAAGCATTATTTTTTTTCTTGTCCCAGAAAGTGAACTGAAAAATAAAAGCCACCAAGGAATTGAGATTGCAGCCAGAAAGGCGAGTATGGGGGATGGATAGCCTTTGATGTCAAGTTGATGTCTCATATCTATGTGGCCCAATTTCAGTTTGAATATTAGGTATGAGAGCTGCAGTTCTCTGTTCTGTAAGGCTAGAAAAGGTGACGGGAGGCGATTTCGGAGCTTTCTCAGAACTCTAATAAAAACCTCTCCTGCTGGATGACCCTTGATATACTTCACTCTTCCTCTGGTAAAGAGCTCCCCAAGACAGGCTCAGAAATGATGATGCACTTCATTACGTCTCTGGCCAGCCATGTCAGGCACTCCTGAAATTTCATTGGATTTTTTCCCCCTTACTTGGCAGTGTCAGATGCAAAACCAACAGAAGAGCTCGATAGGAATACGTAAAAAATGAGCATTGTGCTCTATTATATGATCTTTCGCTGTACACACAAAAACATGATATGTACCCACTAGTGAAGCATATCAGAGTTGAATTATTTTTTATGAAGGCAAATGAGGTGATATGCTCAAGTTACAAATCCATACGTGTTTTGCTTACAATAAGAGCGGTTCCCACCATTATGTATTTTTTTTCCTGTAGAATATCCGTGTGTTCCAGTACTATGATTGAGTAGCCACATTATCTTTATTCCTCGCTATGAGCATAGGAGTCATGATTTATTTTTTGTACTATTCCTATGCTTTTGCCTCTACCACAGTAGGTTTTTTTTCTTGTATGCTTATTGAAATGACCTAAAGATAGAAATTGCTTTGTCTAGGATAATTTCCTAACATGAAATCCATCCTGGAGTAGGCACCACTGAAAACATTACACATACTCATGGTGTTCCCATGAAACCTTGGGGTTTGAATTTCCAAGACAAAGATGATGAATTTTTATTTCATTTCTAGTGTAGTAATTCTATACCAAGAGAACATCATACTTGTTTCCACAGCCTATGCTCCACAGAGTCACTGTGGTTATTGAATCCCTAGATCAGCCTGTATACTATTAGTTGGCTTTATTTGGTTCTGTAACCATGCACCACGAAGCTGAGAGCACAACACAACTTAGAAGCTAAACAGAGTGATTTAAGATTCCCAGTAAGTTGGCCCTCTCTGGTTTCAGGGGTCTCCTTACACAAGCAACCCTGAGTGCTAACCAGGTCACCTTGAAAGGCCCTCCTTCCTACAGGCACCGTGCGTGATCTGTGGGTCTCAGTTCAAGGCAAAATGACTTACATATTTCTTTTTTTATTGCAATTATGAAGTGATATGGAGAGAGGTGACAGTTTCCTAAGTCAGGCAATGACTACATTTCTTTTTGGAAAATGTCACTCTTTCCCTCCCTCTCTCACAGTGCTTCCCTCTGGTCCCCATCCACAAGTTGTAGAGTTCATTTTCCACATAGTGTCTAGTGAGTAAAGCATGCCTATAAACAGATGTCAGGCACAGGTGTCTCATGCCTATAGTCCTAGTTACTCAGGAGGCTGAGGTTAGAGGATTGTGGTTCAAAGCCAGCCAGTGTAGGAATGTCCATGAGACTCTTGTCTCCAATAAACTACTAAAAACAAAACAAAACAAACAAAAACAACCCAGAAGAGGTGCTGTGGCTCAAGTGGTAGAGTGCTACTCTTGAGCAAGAGCTTTAAGCTCAGGGACAGTGGCCAGGGCCCAGGGCCTAGCGGTCAAGCCTCCGACCAGAAAAATAAATAAATACAAACAAAAAATTACCACCTTTACTTTCTTCTGAAACCCATCTGCTAAAATAGTCTTTTTTCTTTATTTATATTTAGTTGTTATGGTAGATGCGGTATACAGAGGGGTTACAGTTAGATGAGTCAGGTAATGAGTACAATTCTCTTGAACCATTTCTCCCCTTCTCTGATTCTCTCCCCGTGTCTTCTAAGTAGTTGTACAAAGGCACTTCAGTGCAACAGTCAGATTATGAGTACAATGCGTCTTGATCAGTGTCCTTCCATTGTTCTCCGTCTTTCTCTGCCCCAACTACACCTTCAGATCCCACAGTGCCATTTCTGCATGTGCAAACTGAATATAATAACTGCAGCCAAGATTCCTCAGTTCCCTTCCACATGCATTGCTGTAGGAGTTGAATTCATTCTGGTGTAAATTATAAAACTAGAAAACATTTCTCGATGGATTTAAGTTGGCATGGATTCCTTCCATACTTAGTATGAGATGACATATTTTCTAGACTACAAACAATGTCAGAAGGGTCCTTAGGTTCTTAGATATCTGGGATTAGCCCCATCTGAGTGATTGACAGTCCAATGAGGAAAGAATCTCAAGCTAAGCCGGTGCTCATGTCACACAGCAGAGCAAATGGACGTAGCCCATCGCCAGGCCCAGCATGGAACCTTCCAGGTTCTCTGCACAGTCCTGGCTCATTGGGGATCGTTCATGTCTTCAGCTCTCCGGTTGCCCTACCTGTCAAGGGGAGTTTCAGGCACCTTGGCCCCTGGATGTGGAGAAGGTCAATCTGGCGAGACCCTGGAAACCCCTTCCTCTGTGATCATCTTGTTTCTGAATGCCACCCACTCCCCCTACCAGCCCTTCTTAACCCCTCAGCCCCCCCTCACTTTCCTCCTTGGGAGAAAAAAAAGTCCTTTGATAGATATAACATTTATATATGGCTTATTTTAGTTTTTATTTTTCTTGCGCCAGCACTGGGACTTGAACTCAGGGCCTGGGTGCTGTTCCTGAGCTTGTTTTGCTCAAGTCTGGGGCTCTACCACTTGAGCCAGACCTTTCACTTCTGGCTTTTTGTGGGGTTATTGTAGATGGGAATCTCACAGACTTTCCTTCTCAGACTGGCTTTGATCTGAAATCTTCAGATCTCAGCCTCCTGAATAGCTAGGATTATAAGAGCGAGCCACGCACTCAGCTTGAAGCTATATTTTATGAATAGATTGGTTCTTAAATGATGTGTAATTCAGAGCACATTTTTTTGTCAGCCATGAGGCTTGAACTCTGGGCCTGAGTGCTGTCCCTCAGCCCTTCAGCTTAAGGCTAGTGCTTTACCGCTTGAGTCACTGTACCACTTCTGGTTTTCTTAGTGGTTTATTGGAAATAAGAGTCTCATGGACTTTCCTTCCTGGGCTGGCTTTGAACTATGATCCTCAGATCTCAGCCTCCTGAATAGCTAGGATTACAGGTGTGAGCCACTGGTGCTGGGCTTCAGAGAACTTTTTTTAAATCTTGAGTCTATTTAATCGGTATTGACTGGAACTCATTTATAATACCTCATTTTGTCACACTTGAAATTTAAAACTGTTACAAGATTCTTCAAGTATTAACATTATTTTAAGATAAAATGATGGTGAAACAATACCACTAAGAAATTTCCTTAAGCATGTATTTGACAGGTGTTCTATCAATGGTATTTGACAGTGTTAGGACCTAGATAATATTTGCTTGAAACTATTTCAGTTTGACTTCAACAAACAATAATAAATTTGTTTTTCAGTAGTTTATCTATATATTCTCAGGTCTTCTGCAAGTTTTAACTTTTGACTCAAAATGATTAGAGGTTTAGGTAGGAAGGTAGGACCAATTTCTACTTTATTTTCCTAGAATAAGTAACCAAGAAACTTTCTTAATGTATGTGATATGTCAATAAATGTATTAGCAACACAATGTGATGCCTGGGAGCTCTGCCTATTATTTTTTTTTCTCTTTCATTTTATTTATTTATTTTTTAATTAATTAATTTATTTTTTATTTGTGAACATACTGTACAGAGGGGTTACAATTACATGGGCAGGATAATGCGTACATTTCTTACCAAGCATTGCAGCCTCCTCCTTTGGTTTACCCTTCATATCCCTTCCCAGCCTCCCTCCTCCCCACCCAATCCAAAACAAAACTAGTTTATTTCTTTTGTAAAGTTAAACTCCCATTTATTTTATTTTATTTTTTTACCAAAGCCAAGAGATTCTGAATAGCTCACATTTCATTCTAGCTTTAACTTTGCTTTGTTTTCATTTTGTTTTGCAAGCTTTTCATGAAATTTTAACAGTGGCGTATGTTTAATTACATAGAAAAAAACATAGTGATTATCACAATTTACAGAGCCTTTTCTTTTCTTTATTTCCTGTACACAACTGCAGTCTGTAAATGGTGAGCCATGTAGATTTAAAACAACAATAAATGCTTCTAGCAACAGCAACAACAAAAACCTACTACCACCCCCCCCACCAACCCTACTAATAGTTTTGGAAGTGAAGAAAAACACATTAGGAGATCATATTTTTGCTCTGTGAAGGGAAAGGGGAATACAGAAAGAAAAAGGAGAATCAGAGAGAGGAGAATCAGAGAGAGACAGAGAGGAAAAACCTGTAAGCATTTTATAAGAAAAGGAGTGCAGGGGCTGGGAAGGTGGCTCAGTGGTAGAGCGCTTGCCTTGCATGCCTGAGGCCCTGGGTTCGATTTCTCAGCACCACATAAGCAAAAAGAAAAAAGCTGGAAGTGGTGCTGTGGCTCAAGTGGTAGAGCGCTAGCCTTGAGCTGAAGAGCTGAGGGACAGTGCCCAGGCCCAGAGTTCAGGCCCCACGACTGGACCCTCCTCCCTCCCAAAAAGAAAAAAGAAAAGGAGTGCAAATGATTGTCGAATGGGCGGTAAGGGAGCGAGGTGTCATATGCCTGGAAAGGTGAGCCAAGGCACATGCATCCTCCATGATTCTTACCAAAGAGGGAGGAGCTGCAGGTGAGGTTGGAGATGAGATTGCTCTCCTGACTCGCTTGACCTTGACACACAAATAGGATGTAAAAACAAAACAAAGCATGGAAATTCACAGTGGCATTCTCCATTGATCAAACCTTAAAATTTTAACTCTCAGGGACATTTCAAGTCTGGTATAAATGACATACTTCCTTCCATATTTGGTGTTACTTGTTCTCATAATGAAATATAACTGTGTACATAATCATGACTTGAACGAAACTCTTGTCCCCCCCCCCCGCCCCCGCTCCGAGGATTTAAATTCTTTTTTACTCTGTTAAAAAGAAAATACCAAACGCTTGTTCCTGCACTCAAGGATGATAGTAATGAAAACAGTGAAAAAATCAGTTGACATGAACTCTGACTTTATTAAAAGTCCTGTGACACCTGTATTGGTAAGAGTTATGCTTTTCAAATGTGTGATCCACTTTTACAAGCAACTAAAAGCCTGTACTTCCAATCTCTGAGCACGAATAAATGACCATCATCAAATGTTCTGGAAATGCTTGGCACTTGTAAAAAAAAAAAAGGATTAAATAAAAGATAAACAGCTGGGCACTAGTGGCTCAACACCTTTAATCCTAACTACTCAGGAGGCTGAGATCTGAGGATCACGGTTCAGAGCCAGCCCAGGCAGGGAAGTCTGTGAGACTCTTATCTCCAATGAACCCCCTGAAAACTGGAAGTGAAGCTGTGACTCAAAGTAGTAGAGAGCTAGCCTTGAGCAAAAAGAGCTCAGGGACAGTGCTGTGGCCCTGAGTTCAAGCTCCACAACCAACCAGCCAACAAAAGAACAAGAAAACTCCATAAACAACAATTACCAGGAATTGGAGCCAGTTGTACGGGTACAAATGGAAAAGCACTTCCTTCTGTATGTCTCAGCATCTTAGGAGCCTGAGATACTGAAAGCCAAGCAACGTGTGGGAACAGTTCCTATACCCTGTTTATCTTTGTAAATCCATCTCTCTTTATTCCACTCAGCACAGCAGAGACATGCTGTAAGAATTTGAGGTAGGTATGGTCAGATCTTAAAGATACATATCTTACTTTAAAGAGATCCAGATCAAAATAATAACTAAATGTAGATATAATAGAAAATAAAACAAAAACGATCACCCACATATCTTGTCACTAATAACCTAAAACTAATTGTGGTGTGCGTACTTGTGTGTACTGGGGCTTGAACTCCAGGCCTGGGTACTCTTTCTGAACTTTTTTTTGCTCAAATGCTGGCACTTTACCATTTGAGCCAGTCCTCTGCCTCTGGCTTTTTGGTGGTTAATTGGAGATAAGACATACAAGGAGTTTCCTGTCCAGGCTGGCTCTGAACCTAGATCCTTACATCTCAAGTAGGATTATAGGAATAAGTCAGAGATACTGGCTGTATATTTGCCTGTAACATGGTGGTTTGTAAATTTATGTCTGTGTTACTGAAATAAACAGCTAACAGAGAGAATTAGGCCTGTATCTGCTGTCTATCTCAAAAAGCTCTCACAGGAAGAAGAGCTTGGAGGTATTACACTTAACCAAGACAGCAATTCATTACAGAATCTGAGCGAAACCTCCTCCTGATGAGAAATGCTTGTTCAGTGTATCTCTTCTCATCTGGTTTCTACAGCTGCATTGCCCCCTCTCCTGAGAGGCCATGGTTTGTCCTTGAGTTCAGCTCGATGTGAAGTTGAACCACCTTGTCAAAATAGGAGAAGTGAAGACAGAATAATGCACCCTATTTCTCCCCAACTCTAATTTCTTGAGGTTCTGTTCAACTTGGCAGGGGTGGCGACTGGCAAAGTGGATGTGAAGTGATTTTTTTATTGGACCACACATTTTATTGTGAGGGCATTAATGCAAAGCACTGGAATCTGCATGACATCCATTCATGAAACAGACAGTAGACAAAACACATTTTATACTTGAATCCAATGATTTCAATGAGTCTGTTGTGCCGATAAATGCTTTACTTATTCAATTAATTAACACAAAGTGAGCGATGAGGAAAACTATGCGATCACACATACTTCTAAATTTTTACCTAAAAAAAATTTTCCCTTTCTACCCTGCATCTCTATCACAAAAGGTTACCTTAAAATTGAGATGTTTGAAAAAAAAAGAGATGTTTGGTGGTTCATTGGTAAACTTTTACCTATAAGAATAATTTCGGGCTGGGAAGGTGGCTCAGTGGTAGAGTGCTTGCCTTGCATGCCTGAAGCCCTGGGTTTGATTCCTCAGCACCACATAAGCAAAAGGAAAAAAGCCAGAAGTGGCGCTGTGGCTCAAGTGGTAGAGCGCTAGCCTTGAGCTGAAGAGCTAAGGGACAGCGCCCAGGCCCAGAGTTCAGCCCCACAACTGGCCCCCCCAAAAAGAATAATCTCACCAAATATAAATTATTTACTACAAAAGGCATTTAACTTTGTATATGATTTCAAGATTCTTACCTAGAGCTAGAAAGGAAGAAGCTAGAAAGGGAAGAAACTAAGAAGGGTTAAATATTTGAAGACATTCTTAGTTTAAATATGTGGCAAAAAACTGGTCTGACATAGGCTATTCTCTTCCCCTTGGTATTTAGGAAACTGGTTGAGACTGCTGATCTAGATGAAGGGTAATCTGTCTTGGATACAGAGTAATAAGGAAAACATCCCAGCAGGTGAGGCCTGGCTACGTAATGCTAAGAAATGGCAATGAAGGGAGAAAAAAGGTATGTGGGGGCTTGAAACTCAGAACGGAGATATCAAATGGCTCAGGTATAATGCTACAATTAAAAAAATTAATATTGCATTAATAGTGATACTGCTGCAACCTCAAATTAAATCTATGATTCCTATTTCATTTTGAGGTGCCAAGTGACTTGGAAACACAGTACTTCACAAGTAAAAAAGAAAAGACACGACTTCCTCTAGCAGAAAATATTTTAACTTTGTTAATATGATGAAATTAGAGGGGGGAAATGGATTGAGAGAAAAGCAAATAAAGAAGCCACATTGAATTATATTAATATAAAGCACGGAGAATAGCTCACTGAGAATAAGGAATAAAGGCCTTTCGGGGAGGAGGTAGCTCAACAAAGAAAATACATTGATTTGAATTTCCTTGAACAATAAATTGAATAGAACAACTTCATCTATGTTTTGCCTGTGTGGTGGTTGGAACTCTGTGGCTCTCAGGGCAAATCATGTCATTTACAAATACAGTTTTATTGAGACACAGCTCTCTTCACTCAGTCACATTTTGTAATGGCAGCTTCCCTTCTATTATTGGTAAGTTGAGAAGTTGTTATGTCCAGTCTAAAATACTATGAAATAAATTCACATGACTGGTTTTCAATGCATGGCAAAACACATTTTAGCTCCTAGAAAAATTAAGGCTAAGCCTAAAATCAGTCTCTCATTAATTATTGGGTATAATACCAGTGGCTGAGAGTGTATAATAGAGATATTCAAACTTGATGGTCCTTTTCAATCATTGTTTAACCTATGTCATGACATCTGCTAGAGAAGAGGGAGAGTGGTTTGAATATTATCTGCATAATTTTGTAACCTTCCTTCGCCCTTTCAGGAACAGCTTGTTCAAATCCATGGGGATGTGGATACTCAGAATAACCCTTCTGTGTTATTTTTCTACACTGAAATTTCTCTCCGGGCAATTTAGACTTTTCTGAAGTGAATAACCACAGGGGTTTGAAAATTCTAGCACAGATTTGTAACAAAATGAGAAAAAAGATTGGATGCTGTCCAGAAACATGGTGGGGCTCAGTGCGGAAGCAGCTTTGCTAAGGTGAGCTGCTGAAGTGTTGCTTTCCTTCACATGTGTCTGCAGAAGTTTGCCTTCTCGTAATCAGGTTACCTATGCATGGGTCGTACTTTGTAGCACTGAAGTAGATCCAGCGGGACATTGCATTCTGTGATGATTTCTTTGTGAGGACTCACTCATTTAAATTTTATTTTATGAACTCTAATGTCTAACACTATAGTACTAAATTCTGTTAATGTCCAGCACTATAGTGCTGAACTCTGTTCACGTCTCTATTTAGAGCACAATGCTTTAGGAGTTGCTTTTTGTTATGCTGCCATTACTGTTGTTGGAATCTGTGCACATGTCCAGGAGGTACATAATATTATACTCTAGTATGTCCGCAGGCGTACAAATCTATGCATATGTGTGCATGAGTATAAATGTATGTATGTGTGTATATGCATGTGCATAAATGTATGTGTATATATGTGAGTATATATGCAGATGCATATACATATATTCACATGTGTATAAGTGCATGTATAATGCATGCACACATGTATATGTGTGCACAGGTATATGCACATATACAACATGCTGCATATCCATGCATGTATATGTATGCATGGGTATGTGTGTATGCATGTTTGTATACATGCACATCAACATGTATATATGCAGACATGTGCATGTATATGCATGTGCATATACACACATTTCTATACACACATCTACTCACGTATATGTATGTGTATGCATATATGTATGCATACTGTATGTGTGTGTCTGTACTGAAACATATTTCTCCCTCTAGGGTTCTCACACATACTGTTGGGAGCTACTGACCCACCAACTCTGGATGGAGACTACTGTACCAGAAAAGTGCAACTGTGAGCTGATCCCTGAGTTGAGCTAAGATATTTCCTGTGAGGTTTGGTCAGCTTTTCTTTGATCTGAGTGACTACACTCAGAATATGTTTCAGCTTCTAGTCTATCCTGATCTACAGTACTGAAATAAAGATTTCTTGGAAGATTGAAGGGGTCTAGGAGCATGTTCGGTGATGTCCATGTAGGATCATCCCAAGATTGGTCCATGGAGACATCTTAGTGGAGCACAAAGGGTTTTTATTTTTTATTTTTTTGCTGGTCATGGGGCCCAAACTCTGGGCCTGGGTGCTGTACCTCAGCTCTTCAGCTCAAGGAGAGTACTCTACCACTTGAGCTACAGTGCCACTTCTGACTTATTCTGCTTATGTGGTGCTGAGGAATCGAGCCCAGGGCCTCATACATGAGAGGCAAGCACTCAACCACTGAGCCACCTTCCCAGGCCCAAGAGCACAAAGGATTTTAAATGAAGGTTTTCTTAAACTTTTCTAGCCTGATGCATCTTTGTGCCAAGGAAGAAAAAAATACAGGGTAATTACCAGCTCCTCTGGGACACAGCAAAGGCAGTACTCAGAGGCAAGTTTATTGCTCTGAGCTCCTACATCAACAAATTGGAGAGATCTGAAACCAACAATTTAATGACACATCTAAACCTCCTTGAAAAAGAGCAGCAAGATAAACCCCAATCCAGTAGACGGAAAGAAATAAATAAAATTAAATCAGAATTAAATGAATTAGAATAAAAAAACTATAGAAAGAATCAACAAAACAAAGAGTTGGTTCTTTGAAAAAATTAACAAAATTGACAAACTCTTAGCAAATTTTATCAGAAAAAGAAGAGAACACACCCAAATTAATAAACTCAGAGATGAGAATGGAAGCATCACCACGGAAACAACCAAGATTCAGAACATTATAAGGGAATACTTCTCAAAACTTTATGCTAATAAGTTTGAGAACTTGACAGAAATGGACCTT
>NW_012267368.1:2965565-2969627 GCF_000151885.1 Dipodomys ordii
TTATATTAAGTGAAGTAAGCCAGGCCCAAAGAAACATAGGTCCCATGGTTTCCCTTATTTGCAATATCTAGTATATGTATGAGTCAAGCGGAAAAGGTCATATCTGATGTTAGGAAAATGAACCCTTAGATATGTATTTTAATCCTTTTTTTCTTTCATGCATTTGTTTCCACACATTTATAAGATTATTTCTTTGTTGCTTTGTATGTCTCTCCCCCACAGTACAACCCCTGTTTCCACTATATTTGATGTCGGTATAACTTGTGGAGGAGATGGGGAAAAACAAGTCGTTTAAGGATTCAGGTGGCCCTGTTGCAACAATGAGAAGTACAAGTTGTCATGTTGAAAACGAGCTTTACAATGTTAGTGCGGGGGGTGGGCGGTGGGGGGGTGGAGGGGAGGCTGGGAAGGGATGTGAAGAGTAAACAAAGGAGGAGGCTGCAATGCTTGATAAGAAATGTATGCATTATCCTGCCCATGTAATTGTAACCCCTTTGTACAGTATGTTCACAAAAAATAAAATAAAATATATATAAAAAAAGAAAAAGATCCTGGGTTGCCAATAAAAAGGAAAATATAGATATTCGTAAATTTTGTCCAGCTCTTATTATTGGACACCTAAGCAGTTTTGAAAATGAATTTAAAACAAACAAAAGTTAATAAGTGAATCAAAATAATAATCAAAGGATAGAAATACTTGACTCACATTTATAAGTTATAAATATTTATACTTATAACTAGTAATCTAACAGCACCTAGGTTAGGTCTGTTTGAAATTTACATAATCAGGTTCTGGTACCTAGTTATTGTCAGTCTTGGAATCACATTGCGCTGGCCCCACAAATCCATGTTCGTGACAATGTGTGTCCCCTAAGCAGTGTGCGGAAACACTTGGGGGATATGGCATTTTGTTGTTGTTGTTACATAGTCAACAGTGCGGCTGATTTCTGTTGCTTTAAGAATATGGAGTTACCAGGCACTGGTTTTCCATTTATGTTTCATCTCTCACCATATCTAATAAAATGTTACACACAAAAAATTAGTGCTCAAGAAACCATGGTGACTGATGACTTTGAGATATAATTTTAGGTTTAAGTCCCTTCATCTCATTACCAAATGACAACTGTTAAAGGAAATAAAGACATATTAATTAATTATTGACAGGGGTGAAACTGTTCCTTGCCAGTTTGTATGTTAAGTTCCTAACCAAAAGTGGCCTTTTGGGAAATAGAGTCATTGCAAATATAAGGAGGGAGACCTGTAATCTGAGGTGCTCTGTCCTCAAAAAACAGAGCAACACTGAACAAAGTCAGACCTGCACACACGGAGAAGGCCTTGTAAGTGTGAAGTGTAACTCTGCGTGGTGTGTCTCTAAGCCAGGGAGCGTGAGGCATTGCTAGATGACAGTCACTTCTCATTCTCAGGCATTAGACAGAATCCAGATACTGTTCAAGATGACAGGTTGAATTGAAACCCCTTTGTACACATACGTAAGGATAATTTTAAAAGATTAAAAAGATTGAAAAAAGAAACACTCCTGAAATCACCTCAATTTTGCGCTTTGGACTTCCAGAATTATGAATTATAAGACATTCTTCTTGTTTAAACCACATAATTTGTGTTACTTTGGTTTGAAACCTTTAGCCAATGAATATAATAATATTACAGTTCAGGTATCTTAAAATGTGAGCAAAATGTATCGTGGTGCATAGAGTGAATGATTAATTGGATGCTACTTTTTTTTTTTTGGGTCCGGTTGTGGGGCCTAAACTCTGGGCCTGGGCTGTACCTCAGCTCTTCAGCTCAAGGCTAGCGCTCTACCACTTGAACCACAGAGCCACTTCCGGCTTTTTCTTTTTGCTTATGTGGTGCTGAGGAATCGAACCCAGGGCCTCAGGCATGCAAGGCAAGCACTCTACCACTGAGCCACCTTCCCAGCCCAGGATACATTTTTTTGCAAAAATATGAAAACAAATATGCACCAGAAATATATTGTACCTTAGTTTACATTTAGCCCTTCTACTCTAACAATTGAGAGAGTAAAGGTTCGTGTTTTAAGGAGACAAAAAAGTGCCGACCATTTCAAAGGCAACCGGACTATTTTTAGGATAATTAGTAGAATAAAAGGATTCTGCAAAGCTGGGCCCTTAATCTACCTTCATTTGAACAATGCATCAGAGCTATGTGTCAGAACCCAGTCAAGTGGAAGGTCTGTGGGGCAGCTAACCATTCCATATAACCTTAATTGCCCTTACAAGCCGCTAGGAGACCTTGCCTCCTCCACAAAACACCGACGGAGCTACACTTTTTCCTCTTCAGCTTTGGAATAACCACGTAGCCATGTTGAACAAAAGCTGTCCAACCTCCTCTGCATGGTAGAATGTAGCACTATGATAAACTCAAGAGGGAATTGCTAGGAAAACACAGAAAATTCTTTTCACTTCCAATGCTCATGCAGAGCTTATAGTCATTGACCAGGATGATGATAAAATCACTTACATGATTGAAATTTCTATTTAATTTCTCCTTTCCACCCTCAGCGATGAATAGAATCGAGTTCTTATAATTTAGATGGGCATAAAAAGAAACTTCCTCAACAAACGTTTACAAACGACAATTGAAGGGTATTTTTTTTCTCAAAAAATGTCAAGCAAGAATGGAAGTCCCTAAATTCAAGCCTCAGCACTCTCTCTCTCCCTCTCTCTCTTTCTCTTTCTCTTTCTCTCTGTCTCTCTTTCTGTCTCTCTTTCTCTGTCTCTTTCACACACACACACACGAGAAAGATGATGAAGGAGTTAACTGAAGCATCTCCATGAGCCCTAAGTGATCAAAATATCTATGCATTGGAACTCTTATAGTTTGTTTTCATTTTAAAAGACTTAATTTCTTTCTTTTTTGTGTGTAGTGGGGGCTTGAACTCAGCCTGGGCGCTGTCCCTCAGCTCTTCAGCTCAAGGTGAGTGCTCTACCACTTGAGCCACAGCACCACTTCTGGCTTTCTGGTGGTTAATTGGAGATAAGAGTCTCATGGATTTTCCTGCCCGGGCTGGCTTTGAACAGCGATCCTCAGATCTCAGCCTCCTGAGTAGCTAGGTGACAGGCGTGAGCCAGTGGAGTCCGCCATGGGGGCATTTCTTAGCTTTTACATCTAGATGCCACCTGCCTTGAGCCCCAGTGGAGATGCACTGGGTCCAGAAGGAGGAGAGCCAGCTACAAGTTTCAAGGTTTGTGGATTGTGCTCTCCCACAGTGCCTGAACACATCTGTTGGTTCTCACATTGCACTTTCTCACCTATTCAGCTCATATTAATGACTCCTGTGCCCCCCCCCCAAATCAGTCATCAGTGAAGTCACTCAAGCTATTGGCAGACCTCCTCATTTATTTGTGCTTAGTTATTTAGGAGACAGGGTCTCACTGACTCTGTGGTCCTGGCTGTCCTCAGATTTACCAGTCTCCTGCCTCTGCCTCTCAAGGGCTGGGATTAAAGACGTGCAACCACATCAGCACAGCAGACCTCTTTCATGAGCTAAACATGGGATTCATATACAAGCAGGAGTCTATCATTAACTTTCAGACCTGGTAGACGCAATCTGTGAGCCTTTTCTCAGCAAAGATTTCCGAGACCTTTGTGCCTTGACCACACCGCTACTATTGTGACTCCCGGATTTGATGAGTGCTGTATTTTTGCACATCACTGATAGAGATGAACAATGCTTTCTTCTTCTGTAATGAATAGTTACACAGAAGAAAAACGCTATAGACTTAGCCATGATGTATTAGATCCTACAACACTCACTCAATGTATGTAGATGGTTTTGTGTTTATTCTCATCGAAGGCCAAAGCTTAGTTGAAGCCTTGAAAATGTCTAAAAACCCAGCTGCACATTATTTACCATAGCTAAGATATGGAACCAACCCAGATGCCCTTCAGTAGATGAATGGATCAAGAAAATGTGGTATATATACGCAATGGAATTCTATGCCTCCATCAGAAAGAATGACATTGCCCCATTTGTTAGGAAATGGAAAAACTTGGAAAAAATTATATTAAGTGAAGTAAGCC
>NW_012267368.1:2971787-2990119 GCF_000151885.1 Dipodomys ordii
CCCCCCCCCAAAAAAAAGAAACAGTGCTCTACTCATTGCCTTACTCATGTAACTGTAACCCCTCCGCACAGCATCTTTACAATAACATAAAATAAATAAAAAGACTATCTGGGTGGTAAACAAACAAACTCTAATGAGAAACCTTAAGTCTTGATTAAAGACATTGCTCAGAGAATTCCAGAGGAAAGGCTTGTTGAAATAACTTTTCACATGTGAAAAAAGCTTACATTCCTAAAAACCTACCTAGAAAGAATAAGTGGACAAAGACCCGAGGGCATAAGCTGGATTTACTAACCTGCTGTTCCTCTAAGATCACGACCTTTTCCTCCTGCTTTATCCTGACTGCACAGGTCTCTTCTGTGTGAATTCACAGCTCTCTGGGGGGCGTGCCTTTCGCCTAGGCCAAACCTGCGGGAAGAAATGGATAAAGTGGGGGAAGATCGCGTTAAGAAGCAATTTTCTTCCTCATGTAAGAACCTACTTCACTAGTTTTATGTCTGCTGCAGTAGGAAATGAAGATTAGTAGAGTATATTATAGAGAAATAAAATGGTTGAGAATTAAGAAGTGTGGGGTCAAGCCTCTGCCTTATTGTTACAAAAGTTTGAATAAATCTGATACTCAGGTTCTTTGGTTATGAAAAAAGAGATCTTGTAAATACCAAGGGATCTTGTAAATTCCAAGTGAAGTAATGTGTGTGTTCACAATTGGGGAAAAGGTATGTACTTCCACAAATGTAGGCTATTCTGTGGTGTGTGTGTGTGTGTGTGTGTGCGTGTATGTGTGTGTGTGTGTACATGTTAGCATCTGTGCATGCGTGTGCTTTCAGTACTTGAACACAGGGCCTCATGCTGTCTCTAGGCTCGATTGCTTATGTCTGGCTCTCTTTTACTTGAACCACACCTCCCAGTCTGACGTTTTGCTTGTTATTTGGGAAGGAGTCCCAGAGACTTTTCTGCCTGGGCTGGATTGAAGTTGAATCCTAGGTGGCAGCCTCCTGACTAGCTGGGATTAGGGGCTGAGCTACCTGCACTTGATGAAATATTCTTACGTGCTGCTTTTGGATGTTTACTCACCCACTGAGAAAGTATACAGGAAAAAAATGGAAAGAAAGTGAAATTTCCAATTTGTCAGCTTATTGCTTGTTGCCAGCTTTAATGGGTGCCCAAATTAGTACTATTGGAGCTCTAATTATGCAGATGAACTTTATGGTGATCAAACAAACCCATGATTCTTTATCTTAAATCTCTGCAGTGAAGAAGCTTGAGGCCAACCTCATGGCTAGAATGAAGGGAATTCAGCAAGTTTCCTGGTTGCTAAAGAAACAGAATGATGCCCTCTCTATTAACTTGGCTTTATTGGATGGGTGTGAGAAAAATCCTCTGACCGAGGCAGAACTAGAAAACTAAGAATTATCTCAGAGCATAAACACAAGTATTATGACATTCTATAAAAATGTATGTTTTCTGTCTTACATTTTGTAAGGTTGTATTTTGTTGATTTTCCCATGCTTTAAGCTGTGGTGTGTGTGTGTGTGTGTGTGTTTGTGTGTTTGCGTGTGCGCGTGTATGCATGTGCCAGTCCTGGGGCTTGAACTCAGGGCCTGAGCTCTGACCTGAGCTTTTTCGTTCAAAGCTCAAGGTGCTCTACCACTGGAGCCCCATCTCCACTTTTGACTTTTGCTGGTTCATTGGAGATAAGAGTCTCATGTACTTTCCTGTCCAGGCTGGCTTGGAACTGTGATCCTCAGGTCTCAGTTTTCTGAGTACCTAAGATTACAGGTGTGAGCTACTAATGCCTAGCAGAAACTGTCTTTTTTTTTTTTAAGGAAATGAAACCAAGCATATTAAGTCTCAGATGTGACAGAAAAGTCATGTTATTGTTAAATTTAAATCAGACAGAGAAAATGAAGCATCCAGTATAAGATTAATGGTTTGTAATTCCACACTTATTTGAAGGGCTCGAATCACAGTACTCACTTGGAGATGGCTCACAGGAAGGGCAGATCTGTGTCTTCCTTGTGCATTTTATTGCAGGTTTCCCCTCTGCACTCATTTCAATCACACGGACAACTCCAACTCTGGCTGGCACTATGACAAGAACAATGCATTTCACACACCGACGGCGAGTAGGACTTGGATGAGAGAGGTAGTTTATGGATCATAATAATCCTGAAATATGGCGTTGACCAAGGGTGAACATTTTCACATAGAGAAAAGATATATATCTTTTCTACCGCTGCCTTTCATTTTCCCCCTCTGCTCCTGCTTTTCAATCAGGACTTGAAGTACTTTCTGAAAGTGAAGACCCCCGCCCCCCAGCTCCCTCAAACAAAACAAAGAAACCCAGCTCAGGGTGTGTAAGTAGCTACTGATAAATCTTCATAGCAAACTGTGTGTGATACACAGTCTAACTCTCACAGGAGAGTTTCGGACAAGCACCATCCCTATTAAATGATGCTCAATTCCCTAGAAAATTTCCCTCCCTGGCCTACAGGGGAAATAGTAGTGGAATGAAATGAAATGCTGCCTGAGTGCTGAGATTGCACTGTGATACTGTTGTCAGAACTCAGAAAGACCAGTGGCGTGTGCAGAATGCCAGTGCCTTCCAAGATAGAGTGTCAGAGGAGGGGATTTGCAGAAGAGCAGAAAAGGTCCTCATAGGAATGAAGATGTACGGGCCATTCCTAGCACCATGCAGTCATTCGCAAAGCCCAGTAAAGAACCTGGCACACCAAAAGCCTCTAGTTAAAATTTCAAAAGACAATTCACATTATCCAGCCTCAAATGTACCTAGTGCTGTTTTGAATATTCAACTGATACCAAAGGTTTATTTGTGACTTCAAGGTGGACATGTGTGCATATTGAGAGTGTGGATGGTTTAATTCTCCTTTTTTTATCATTGGACAATGAATACACTCATGATTTATTTTTATTTTTGCCTGATCTTTACAATTTTCTGGGTCAGGGGTAACTCCCAGGATAGGAGAGTTTTCAGTACTAAATGCAGGGAAGGTCTTGGTTAATAGGGAATTGTTTGGCAATTCTACTCTTGTAACAAAAAGTTGATTGTGTTAAATATTTTATCCATCCTTGTTCTTAAAATGACATTGTAGATCTATTTAAATGGGGGAAAATGAACTGTACTCCTGTGTTTCTTTAGTCAGTTCATGTTTTTTTAAAAATATTTGGCTTCTACTCCATCAAGGTCATTCCTAATTTTGAGCAGATCACAGCTGATTATTCTTGTGTCTAGTGATGGAATTTATTTCTATAAGCATCATTTTATATGATCATATTCACATAGCTATGGAGTCCTAGTGACTCTCCAAAGAATATCCTCTGTTGTTTTCACTGTGTGAATGTTTAGAGTGCTGCTTAAGTAATCATGTCCAACTGTAGTTATTTGTCTTTTGGTATCTATTAGGTTTGCTTGTAGATTTATAGGTACATTCTAATTATTACAAATGAGGAAATCCATGCAGCCTATGTTTTTTGGGTCTGGCTTACTTTGCTTAATATAAATTTTTCCAAGTCTTTTCTTTCTCTTGTGAATGGAGCAATGTAATTCTTTCTGATAGAAGCATAGAATTCCATTGTGTGTATGTGTGTGTGTGTGTGTGTATAAAACACCACATTTTCTTGATCCATTCATCCAATGAGGGGTATCTAGGTTAATTCTATTTCTTAGCTATGGTAAACAATGCTGCAATAAACATGGTTGTGGTGGTGGCTTTAGTGTGGCTTGGTTTGTGGTTTATTGGGTAAATGCCCAGGAGTGGGATTGCTGGGTCATAGGGGAGCTCTATGTTTAGTTTTTTTTTGAGGAACCTCCATTCTGCTTTCCAGAGTGGTTGAACAAATTTACATTCCCAGGAACAGTACAGTAGTGTTCAAAAGAAGATTCTATTCATTCATTTTTATAATGCTTCATATCTGCTTATAGATGAAATTGCATTGCAAGAAACAGAAAAAAATGTGTGTAAACCAATTCAACATTATGCCATCAAAATCATTGCAGCAAATCTTGAGTGCATCTCTCTGATGCCTTCCAAGGATTGCTGAGGCCAGCGAAGTGTAATGATTTGAAGACTCAAGGATGGTGTTTTGAGATAATCCACTGACTGAGTGATCTTAGACAACCACTTAACCTTCCTTCCCTGAAGTGTGATTATCCACAGGAGGGAGATAATGGTTAGCAAGAATCACATTATTTAATGTACATAAATCATTCAGTGCTTATGTTAAATCCAAGTTAAAGCAATTATTTGCTGACTAGCTAGTGATCTTCAAAGAGTTTTTTTTATGAAAATAAATTACACAGTCAAGTTGAAGTGTTCATCTACTTCAACTAATATCACTCATAATATTATTCAAACACTCAAGTTGTATAATTTGAAAAAGCCAAACTTGATGAAACAGACATCTTTTTCAGTGTTCTTAACATTTTTATTCTTCATACTTATAATCCTTAGGTGTGCTAAATAATATAAGCTTAAATATTATGAACTGGAAAGGATGATTTTCTTTTGAAGTCTTTGAACCACTTTGCTCAAACTGAAAGTTCAAGATATCAAAAACAAAGGAAAAGTCTGCAAATATGTAAAACAGTCAATAGCATATTTGTTTAATTAAGACAATTTATACAATTTAATGACATCAAGCTCTTAAGGAAGAGTTATTTAATAATAGTAACAAAAATATATTCACGTGAAATCACTGACATGTTGGATTATACAGCAATTATTGTATGATAATTTACTTGAAAATATGGATTTTACTAATATTATCAGTGGTCATCTCTGTTGGTTGAAAATGGGGACAATTTTTAATTTGTGTGCTTTGTTTTCTAATTTTTTGACATATAGTCTATTTAAATTTTACCTCTTATGACAAAAATTCAATTAAAAAATCAAGGATGAAATAATTTACCAACAGTTTTCTATTTCTCCTTGAGTCTTTTCAAGGCACATCTATTTCTCTTCTTACTACCTTAATTTTTAATATTCTTGAACTTAGCATATTTCATTCTGTCTGCCCAGCCTGGTTTTGAACTGCCTCAGATCTCAGCTTCCTAAGCAGTTAGGATTACAAGTATGAACCACCAGCACCCAGAAAATGTTGTCTTTTGATATTGCTATCTCTGGAATTCACATTAGACATAATAAAGCCTATAATCTGTCCTCTAAATTTCTTTTTAAAAACCTTTATTAGTTGTACCAAGGGACTTCACCCAGACATTTCCATACACGCATACAATGTACTGTAATTCAAGTGATTATCTTTCCTATTCATTCACATCAACCTCCCTTTTCCTAGCTTTATTTCATAGTTTTAGTGAGTTTTATTACATTAATTATGTTAATATATGCAATCTGCCATCTCCTTTCCCATTCTACCTACTACAAAACAAGTCACCCTTTTGTATTCATATTGACTCCTTGGGCTTTTCCTCTTCCTCCTCCTCTTCCTCTTCTTCTTGCTGTGAAGAGCTTTGTATTTGCTTACTGTTTATTTTGCTATAATCCCATTTGTCAATTTTGGCTATTGGAATTCATTTCAGAAAATCCTTATCTATGCCTAGATGGTAAAAATGTTTCTAAAAGTTTTCCTATACTAGTATTCTAGTATACTAGTATTCTCAAAGTTTAGGCCTTACCTTAAGATCTTTGATCTATTTAGACTTTATTGAAAAACTCACACCAACTGTTTATAACCAAAGAAAACTTAAAAAGACAAACTTCTTTATACCCCCACTGCTGCCCCCTGCCTCCAATTTGTTTTTCACATCAGGCAGGTATAGGCAATGCAAGACCATCTGAACCTGGCTCTGCAGCTTCTCTTGCTTGGATCGCCCACATTTTCAGCTCATTTGCTTCTTTACATGTTACTCTGTATCCTCCGGGGAGATATTTCTCCTGTTTTGCGCTTACCATATGTTTCCAGTTGTCTACTGAAATGCGATTCTCTATTATGGCTCAGTGTTAGACACTGGGGAGAGAGGTCAGAGTGTGAAGGTCATCTGGATCTGGGACAAGGTCATCTGGATCTGACATTCTGTATTTCCAAAGACATCTAATGATCCAACTAAGTCAAGGCATGAAACAGAAAGCTCTCCAATGTGAGGGACAGCATGAAGAGAAATTAAGCCATTTGGAGGGTCTTACTTGGATGACTTTGAACTTTTATATTTAGCAGTACTTATCTTGGCTTTTCCAATCTCAGGGTTGTTAGTGCAAGGGGCATTTACAGTCTGTGGCTCACCCACTTTTCCTGGGGTACAGTTCAGAACTTTCCTTTCTTTCTTTTTACTCCGAAACAAGGAGCCTGGATTTCTTTTCTCTCCGTGGGACCTATGTTGATTTGTCAAATCTGGGAATTGTATGAGTCATTAGCACTAAACAATAATAAAATTAATCATTCCAGGGTACCATTGTGTGCTGTAAGCAGACAAACCATTGCTCAGGTTTAATGAAAGCCTGGAACCGGTGGCCACAGCAATCAAACTGAACAGGACCAATTGTTCCATGGACTATTGTAAAATTCAGATGGTTTTTAATGCCTTCACAGATGCAAAATGCAAGTGCTCTGTCTTGTCCCTGGGCTGGGCTTTTGTTTAGGCTGTGTTGAACTAAATTTCCTGCTAAGTTTCTTTCTTCTCTCATCTTCCTTTTCTTTTTTTCCCTTTTCCCTTTCTCCTCCCCTCGCTCTCCTTTCCAAATTAGATTAGTAAGATAATTGCACAAGTGTATTTTTAAATTTGCAATTTCTACAGCAGCTAAGTGTATTTCAAGATTAAGAACTACTGAATTTCTTCCTAACAGAAAAGAGCCCGAATATTTACCCCCAGTGTGTGTATCAGTTGCTCTGCCGAGAATACAAAGAATACACATTATGTGCCGACATGCAACTTCTTAGGCTGGATTTCAGATTGTGACCCAGTAAATTCAAAAATCAGTAGCTCTGATCACCATATTCAAGCCAATGGAGCAGCTTTGTAGAGACAGCTCTGCAGAAGAATCTCCGCTGGAGACTCAACAGAGCCTCCCTACCACCAGATGGCAGTAGAGGAGCGTGCGGGAGAGGAAGGCTCTGAACGTGTCTGGTCCCAACAAGGAGTGACTTAGGATCTAATTGATGGTGTGCTTGTTTTAGCTCCCTGATGGTAAAGAAGAAAACACAGGAAAAGACGTTTCAAAGACAGTGTATCAGCTTTTCTTACCTGTTCACACATCCAATTTGGAAGTTACTGTTGTGCGTAATTAGGCTCAAAAGCCACAGTGTCAGGCACTTTGTTAAGCAAAAGCAACATAAACAAGCCAGACGCATCCTAAAGGCCTCTTTGTTTAGAGCAGGGAGCTGGCCACAAACAGCTGTCATAGAGCAAGGGGGCCTTTCCCTTAGGGACTATCCTGACACTTCCTGTCCCTGTGGATGGTCCTGAGATGGCCACTGGTTGTAGGTTATTTTAACAAGTCTTCCTTCAGACTGACAGCAAACACCAAAATATAAATGACAGAGAAAACCAATTTCCTGAAAACCATTTTCCTGAAAAGCACTGATATCACTAAAGGACAAGGATCTCTGATTCCTGAGGACTTATAAGACTCCACTTATGCCTTTAATTAGCCACAACAGACTCCCAGAGAACAAACAGCCAGCTGTACTGAAGGAGATTTTTCTAGGAGTAGTGATTGGACTCCAGTCCATGTGCAGTAAGCCGGAGCAGAGTACAGATTTCACAGTCCCCCCCCACCCCGGCCCCCCACTAGCATCTCAAAACAAGCAAGCAGCCCAATTCTCTAGTTTTCTTTATCCAATAAAAAAATGACAGCCAGGTGCCAGAGGCTCAGGCCTATAATCTAGTTACCCAGGTGGCTGAGATCTGAGGATAGTAGATTGAAGAGTCCATGAGACTCTTACCTCCAATTAAACACCAAGAAGCTAAAAACGGAGCTGTGGCTGAAATGGTAGAGCACCATCCTTGAGCAAAAAACTAAGTGACAGTTGCTAGGCAATGAGTTCAAGCCTCTGTACACACACACACACACACACACACACACACACACACACACCACACCACACATACACACACAAAACCACTTTTCTAGGAGCATGTTTGAATTTGAATAGCTATAATAGTGGTATTTGAAGGTGTGTGTGTGTGTGTGTGTGCGTGTGTTTGTGCTGGTGCTGGGAACTCAGGGCCTCTTGCTCTTGTTTTGCTTTTTCGATAAAGGCTACCGCTCTGCCACTTGAGCCATAGCTCCACATGTAGCCTTTTGCTGTTCAATTGGGGATAAGTATCTCATGGCCCTTTCTTCCTTGGCTGGATTTGAACTTCAGTCCTCAGATCTCAGCCTCTGGGGTACTTAGGATTACAGGCATGAGTTGCTGGTGCTGAACGAATGGCTGTCTTTAATTTATTTAACCTCACATAGAGTTTTCACCAACCTGAGCAAGCTGGTGTGTTTCTGTAGTGTGCCTGAGCAGTCTGCCACTGACCAATGAGAACTGATTTGTGTTGTCCCTGACCTTTTTCACTCAAGGCTGGTACTACTTGAACCACAGCTCTATTTTAGCTTTTTGGTGAAATATTAAAGATGAGAATCTCATAGACTTTCCTCGCCAGGCTAGCTTCAAATTGATTCTCAGATCTCAGGCTCCTGAGTAGCTGGGATTATAAGTGTGAGCACTTGTGCTGGGCATGAAGCCTGCTTTCACATCTTTCATCAAATCCACCCTTAGAGACTGCAGGTCCTTAGCTTAAAATTAACCACCGAGGAAGTATTTATTTCAGTAGTGTCATTTATCCATTCTGCCCTTTTCACGCTGAAATCTGATTCTTAAAAACTAAGTCAGTTGTTAAGACTTTGCCATGTTTCTCGAACATTTCTTAGCCGCCTTGATGCTTAAGAACAAGGTGTCAAGAATGTGGCCAAGTTCAACTTTATTGTTGATATTTCACTTGGAATCTCAGTAGGAAATCTACTTTGCTTACAGTCCATCAACTATTCTTGAGTCAGGTTTATGTTGAATGAATGTTAATTCTACATTTTAATCCTGCAAATTAGTTGCTCAGTTTATTATTTTTTTTAGCAGTTTTAAGGTATATTCCTGTCCAATACTTTGAATAATAATCAACACTTTAAAAACTTTAATGCCTGATCCTTTCCTGGCCTTTACCTGCATCTCTAAAAGGTATTTTCAGAGAGTATAATTTTCCAAATGGAAAGACCATATTGAAAAAACTCAAACAGAAAATAACTGGATTACTATATTTAAATGCAAAGCAATTTTGCTGTGGACTTTTCCTGTCTTCAGGTTGTAAGTGGATCTGGAGACAAGTTGTCTTTAGGACAAGTTTGTGTGCATTCTGTCATTCTTGAAGGCTCATTACAATGAGGGAGTCTTCTTTGCCAAAGCCGTGAGAATTCTTAGTGTATTTTTTTCTTTACTTTATGAATTTCTTCATGATTCATACTGTTTTAGTACCAATGGCTCCTATTTCTTGGCAATGCATTTTAAGTGAGATTTGTTTACAAAACAAGAAAACATTTAAATGTTAAAACATTTGTATTTCATTCTATTGTTTTGTGAAGTCGGTGACAATCCTAGAGTTTCTTCAAAAAATCTGACTCACAGATGCAAAAGAATTAAATTTCAGAGGTACTCTCTTAGCCAAAGTTGTGAATATTCTCATTTATTAAGAGTAAAAAAGATTGGCATGTGTTTCAGGGAATAATGTGTCAGGTCAAAATGTATTTGGTTTCATGTTTCTTTACCCACTGTATACCACCCAAATGTCCTTCAGCTTGTTTTTGTTTGTGTTGTTATTCTTTATAAAGAACATCTATTTCTCCATCTGGAGACGAACATTTTCTTTACAATTTGTGAAGTTTTATGTATACCATTTCTTCATCTTTATGCACCTTTGCCAAACATGGCTTCCTTATCTTAAAATTCCCTGTGGAAAAAGATAAAAAGTAAAGTTAAATTGATACCTGAGGCAAGCTTTCATTTTGGACACAACTCAGATAAGAAAAGTTTAGAAATTCAACTACTACCACTACTAGTACTAGTACTACTACTGTGACTACTAAAGGAATTGGTCAGTCTCCGTGATCCTGGCAGTCCTTTGTGATTTGAATGCATTTCTTACTAATGTTTCCAGGAGAGAATTTCCAATTTAAACTTTAAAATGAATTGACTTGAATCAGTGGTTACAATCACAACAAAAATGCTTTGTTTGGGGCTGTGTGCCAGTGGCTTATGCTTGTGTTTCTAGCTACTTAGGAGGCTGAGAGGGAAGGATCACTGTTCAAAAGCAGCTTGGGCAGAGAATTCCATGAGGCTTTATCTCCAAAATAACTTGCAAGAATCCAGGGTGGAGGTGCGTCTCAAGTGGTAGAGTGCCATCTGAACACGTTCAAGACCTTAGGTTCGAACCCCAGTTACTGCAAACAACAACAACAACAAGACCCCAAAAGCTTGCAATAAAGAAACTTACCAGAGAGGAACTTCATTGCTGTAGTTGTAAGTAAAACAATGACACTAAACATGCTGGAAATTTTCCAGGAAATGATACAGAAAATACTCTGTATGGAAGCTAGAGCCACATTATCTCCTGCAGAGAAAAAAAAAATCACTGACAGATAGAGATGACTGAAACAGTTTGCCATACCTGATACAAATAGCAAAGCAGATGCCTGCTGAGACACAGGCCCAAGGCCACAATGGCATTTACCGGCTCTAAAATCTATAATTTATATGAGCTTAATTCATTTGTGTAGTCTCAATACAAACATCATCTAAGGTAGCTTTTAACACGAGGCAAATTTGGAATAGGAAAAATGTTTTGCAGCAAAAATAAAGCAAAAAAACAGATTTGTCTTCTGGCCAAGAATCTCACATACATAGGAAATGGAGCTTTTGATTTAAAAAAATCACATGGTTTTTATACAAGGAAGAGTGTAGTAAGTGATGAGTGCACACACACATGTACACATGCATGCACACACACACACATGAACACGCAGCAGTTACCTGTCAGAGGTCCTCACAGAGGCTGAGTTACACATTTCCCATCTATCATCTCCAACCAGTGGATTTAACCATTCGGGGAAGCAAATAACTAATTCTTTGGCTTAACTGAGATGGGAGAGTTGTTCATTTTCCTCCATTTCTTAGTCACTCACCCTATTGTCTTAAGATGGAGGTTTTCCTCTTTCCTATCTTCTATAATCATAAACTTTGAATCCCTTTCATTCCTATGTTCCAGATTCTTGTCCTCTGCATGAACCACGTCAGACTGTGTTGCATGTCATTAGTTTCATAGTGACATATATGTATATATAATTTCATAAATATAGTTATTTATTTTTGTGCTGGTTGTTGGACTTGAACTCAGGCCCTTGCATAACAAGATTTTTCACTCAAGACTGGTTCTTTACCACTTGAGCCACACCGTCACCTCTGGTTTTGTGCCAGTTAATTGGAGATGAGTCTCACTCACAGTCTTTCCTGCCAGGGTTGGCTTTGAACCTTTATTGTCAGACCTCAGCCTCTGGAGTGGCTAGGATTATAGGTGTGAGCCTCTGGGCCAGGTGTAGGCTTTCACTTTTGTATGAGTGCTACAGAGAGCAAGGCAGCTGGAAGTACAATCTATTGGGGTCCCACAGACACCCCTTTGTCGCTGTGCTAACCGCACCAGCAGCACGGTGAGCCACGTGGCTGTGTGCACTGTGCAAGGCACTGGTGGCAGGCTTCCCAGGGGGTCCCTGCAAGGATTTGGGGGGGCTAGGCAGAGTTCTGGGACTAGATTCAGGGGGGCTTTGTGAGAGTGGGGGCTGAAGGGGTCCAGGACCTTGAGTGGTGTGATGTCAGGTCACTTTGGATTCTGAAGTCTGGTGAGGCTGGCAGTCACCAAGCCCTGCCGAGCGGTGCCACCATTGGTTGTCTATAGCTCTTCCCGTCTGTGCTGTCTCCCTGAGTCAGGCTGGATGGAATTCTCCCCATCCACTTCCACCAAGAGCGCAGCCCGACTCGTAATGCACGTGAAATGCACCTTTGCCGAAGCCACATGGGTGAATTGGCTTTGTCTGGGAGCCAACGAAGACCAGTAGAGGAATTTTCTTAGAAGAATCCTTTTGTTTGCGTTGATGTCTGCTGTACTCACAGATGACTGACAATGCCATCTGTCTTCTGTGCAGAACTTGTCCATTTCGTATAGCAACTCATTTTTTAAACATGATCTTTAAGAAGTTGTGCAAAGGGGTTTCAGTGCAATATGTCAGTGTGTGAGTACAATGTCACCCCTTCATCCCCCCATCTCTCCAGTGACCTGCTTCTATGTTCACACCTGTGCGTTGAGTGTCCTGCATTCTCCCTCCTTCCTCTCTCTGTTTATCTACTTCACCCACCCTGACACACGAAGTTCCAGTTTCCTGGAATGCATTTTGTTAGACTGTGGCTTAGATGTTCCAAGAAGGAGTTTCACCATTGGATTTCTCCTTTGCATACACTGTACTTTAGTTAGCACTTTGTGTATGCATGCATATGCATATGCACACACAAATACATTTGTATTTATAATATACAGTTATATTTATAAATTAGCTCTAACATCTATATAGGAGAGAAAACAGGCACCCTTTTCTCTCTGGGCCTGACTGACTTCACTTGATATAATTTTTTCTCAACCCATCTGTTTCAGTGCAAATGATGTAATATCATTCTGCCTGATGGATGAGTTAATATATATATGTATGTATACATACATACATACATACATATATGCAATGATTATGAGGGTTCAAGTGTCTTTACTATATCCTGGCTTGTAATCTTTCAGATAGGAGGCACTATATATATATATTTTAAATCTTCAGACTGCTTATCAACTCATTTAAGGCAATGTAGAGAAAAGCTAATTTTTTTTTAATGTCAGTCATGGGGCCTGAACTCTGGGCCTGGGTGCTGTCCCTCAACTCTTCAGCTCAAGGCTAGCACTCTACCACTTGAGCCTCAGCGCCACTTCTGGCTTTTTCTGCTTATGTGGTGCTGAGGAATCAATCCCAGGGCCTCATGCATGCAAGGCAAGCACTCTACCACTGAGCCACCTTCCCAGGCCGCTAATGTGGTTTTGATTGCAGGCCCAACTCTGAGCTACCAAGGTGTCCATGTGGCTTTAGAGAAATCACTGACACCTTTGTGTGTCTCCAGAAGTGTGCAAGGGGCTGTCCCATCCAAACCCTCCTCCAAACCCCACGCCGCCTCCCCTGCTCCCCTGCTGTTTATTGGGTTACTTTGTGTGAGGAATAACTTGCTCAGAAATCAGGCATTATTTCCCCATGTATTTTAGAACAAATGGGTGTAAATTTCCACACATATAAATCTAGTAAGCTTATTGTCACTAGATTGTGAGAAAGATGTGTGTGTTTGTGTGTGTGCGTGTGTGTGTGTGTGTGTGTGTGTGTGTGTGTGTATGATATCGCATTTGAAAACACGAAATGCAATTTCCTTTGGGAAGTAAATCAAACCGAGCTGTTACCTAAACAAAAACCAGGTTCATGGTAGCACATTTCAGGAAAATTTCTGTTTAGCTATTCGGTTGTAGTTTTATTTTTACTTTTGTGTCCAAATTTTTGAATATAGATGTTAATAATATAATTTTGTCTTTGTACTTCTTTTTTTTTTTTGAGGTCCGGTCGTGGGGCCTGAACTCTGGGCCTAGGCACTGTCCCTCAGCTCTTCAGCTCAAGGCTAGCGCTCTACCACTTGAGCCACAGTACCACTTCCAGCTTTTTTCTTTTTGCTTATGTGGTGCTGAGGAATCGAACCCAGGGCCTCATGCATGCAAGGCAAGCGCTCTACCACTGAGCCACCTTCCCAGCCCTGTCTGTGTACTTTGTTGATGTAAGAATAACCTAATGCTGCTGTTTTTGGAGGTACTGGGAGTTGAACTTAGGGCCCTGCACTTGCTAGGCAGGTGTCCTACCATGGAATGACATCCCCAAGCCTTTTCAGATTTAGTTATACTTCAGGCACGGTCTGAAAGTGTTGCCTGGTGCAGGCATTGGACCTTCATCCTTCTGCTAGTGCCAACCACTTGGTATGACCGCCATGAACCACCATGCCCAAGGTGTGTCTTGATATGGGATCCCATGGACGCCTACCTGAGCTGCCTGGGATGGCAATCCTCCCTCCCCCTCCTCCCCAGGCGCAGGGATTGCAGGGATGAGTCACCTCACACTTGTGCATCTCTTTTGTGCAATGTCTGTATTATGTCTGCATTGTAACTTGATTTTGGTGGCTTTTCTGACACATGTGGGAAAATAAAGCCACCGTGATATTCCAACATTGTAATCCTGAGAATCCTAAGTGACACTTTATTTACAATAGGAGCTTTGTGAGGATTAAGGACTCTGGCGTCAGGAAGGCCTGCTGGATTAGATGGGTGTTTTTATAAGAAGGAGAGACTGGGACTCACTCCAGGGAGATAATGGAAAGACAGAGGCAGAGGGTGGAGGATGAATCACATGAAGGAATAACAAAGAACGAGTTTCCCCACAGAGCTGTGAGAAAGAGTGTGGCCTACTTAAAAGATATATAGACATGGTACAAAATTCAGACCTCTGGCTTTCTGAAAAGGGAGAGGAAACATTTCTCTTCAAGATATTACATATTACAGCATCTACAGGCAACAAATACAGAGCAGAGGCTCTCTTTTTTAAAAAGTAAAACTGTTATCAAGGAGAGAAGGAAGATTGAACACTACCAATGTTCAATAGTTAAAATGGGATTCAGATACGAAGAAGATTCAAATGTATGTATATTGACTTGTAGTAGAACACATCCTACTAAGACACACAGATATTCAAAGGGTATGGTTTTAGCCAAACCATTACACAGTGTGTCTGCCTCTTTACCAGTTTAACAAGGTAGTATTCCTTATCAGGAAACAGGATGGAATCAACACTAGTCCCTTGTAAACACCTAGGAGTTAGCATCTGCATCTATTGCAATTTAGGCAGAGTAAGAAAGCTATCCAGCAGACCTCTGCAGAGAGTGGGTGAAGACTAGTTAATTGCATCTATCCACTGAAGGCTTTGGGGAAAAAGAAATAATAAAAATGATTCCACAATTTCCACTCCTCAAATCTATGCTATTTTGGAACCTAAATCCCACCCCACACAGTGATAGACACCCTTGAATTAAAAAAAAATTGATTTTGGAGGAGACAGATTGTATTTAGCATCTGTGATAAAATAAAGCACTGGCATTCAGTCAAGGTCTGCGCCCCCTCCCCCCCATTACAGATGTTTTGTTGACAGTCAATGCAGCAGATATTTATTTCTAGGAAGGGTTATGCTATCATCAGTGCTGTGGGCTTCCTAACTGTGCTTTACGCTCCAAGGCACCTCATTACTTAATTCTATTCCTTGTTACATTTTCTTTCTTTCTCTTCCTATTCATTGTATATAGAAAAGCTATGTACTGGTATATGTAAAAGGCATATACTGGTGTGTATGTGTGTGTGTGTGTGTGTGTGTGTGTGTGTGTGTGTGTGTTGATTTCATACTCTGTTCTTTTGTGTTGATCACATAGATCTAGTGTTTGGGTGGAGACTTTAGGGTATTTTATGTTAAGGAGCATAGTATCTACAAATAGAGATAGTTTGACTTCTTCCTTTCCTATTTCTACCCAGTTTTTCTTCTTGTCCTATTGCACTGGCTAGGAATTCTAGAACTATATTTAATAAGAGCGAAGAGTGAGGATACTGTTGCTCAGTCACATCTTTTGTAAGACATGGCTTTAGTTTTATCCCATTTCATACAATGCTGACTATGAGTGTGTCACATTTAACCTTTTATTTCCCTAAAGGTTTTAGTTTTAATATATATTTTTATTTATTTATATTCAGAGGGGTTATAGTTACTCTATATCAACCTTTGTCATCTGGAGGTATGTTCCTGCTTTCCTGGTTTCTTCATGGCCCTTATTGAATGAAGGATGTTGAATTGTGCCAAAGGCTTTTTCTGCATCTGTAGATGTGATTCTGTACTATTGGTCCCCAATTTGTTTATGTGCTGCATTACATTCTTTGATTTGTGTAATTTGGCACATCTTTGCATCCTAGGAGTAAAATCAACTTGATGATGGAATGTGATATCTTCAAGTTGTTGTTAAATTTGGATTGTAAGTACCTTATTGAGAATTTTTGTATCAAAGAACTTGGCATGCAATTTCCTTTGTGGTAACTTCATCTGTATGTTGGTAGCAGGGTAACACTGGCTTCATGAAATGAATTTTTAATGTTCCTTTCATTTT
Source organism: Dipodomys ordii (assembly GCF_000151885.1). Classification (NCBI taxonomy): domain Eukaryota; kingdom Metazoa; phylum Chordata; class Mammalia; order Rodentia; family Heteromyidae; genus Dipodomys; species Dipodomys ordii. Next base: position 2,988,117 of record NW_012267368.1, read on the forward strand.
ATTTTATGGAGTAATTAGAAGTGCATTGATGCTAGTCATTCTTTAATGTTCTAGAAGAATTCAGCAGAGAATCCATCTGGTTGTGGTTTCTTATGTGTTGGGCACTCTGTATCACTGCTCATTCATGATATGTTTAAGTGGTTGATATTTTCTTGGGCCAGTTAAGTCAGGTTATGTGATTCTCAAGTTTTCTTCATTTCTTTCACTTGTTCTAATTTATTGGGACATTTTTTTTTAAGTATTCTCTTATAATCATCGGGATTTCATTAGAATTTGCGATCATATTCTCCTTTGTGTCTCAAATTCTGTTGATTTTAGTCTTTTCCTTATTTGGATTGATTTGATGAAGGGCTTAGCGATTGTAATTTCTCTTTTCAAAAAAACTAATTTCTAATTGTATTAATTCTTTGTATTTTAATCTCCATTTAATTAATTCCTGCCCTAATTTTTCATTATTTTTTCCCCAACTACTTGTCTTGTAATTAACTTGTTCCTTATTCTTTCTTGGAGCCTCGCATGCATCACTAGGTTATTTCCTTCATATCTTTCTGTTATAATTTTAATACATAGCTATAAACTATCTTCTCATAGCTATAAACTATCTCCTTACTACTGCTGTTGATATATCTCAAATGTTCTGGTTGTGTTTTAATTTCATTAGAATCTTGGAACTTTTTTATTTGCTCTCTTATTTCTTTCATGGTCCACTGGTCACTTGGCTGTGCATTGTTCATTATCCCTGTGATTTTTATGTTTTCTGCTGTTTCTTTTGCTGTTGCCTTGTACTTTTTTCATTTCAGTATTAGAGAATATAGCAGACCATTGCAATTTTTTTTATTTGTTAAGATTGCTTTCCTTCTAAAATATGATCTGTCTTGGAGAAAGTTTCAAAGGTGTCTGAGAAGAATGTATATTATACGGCTTCTGGGTGAAACACCTGTATCTGCCATGTCTAGGGGTCATTCAGAAACAAGTGAAGTTGGTGTAGTAGCACAAGCCTGTAATCCTGGCACCAGAGTTAAAGACAAGGGATATGGATCTCAAGTCCAGCCTTAGCTATATAGCAAGACCTTTAAAAATCTGAAAAAAGCCCACCCAGAAATACATGACAATGAAAACAGAATGGTAATAAAATGTCATCAGTCTTAGTGCTGTTTTAAATAACAATTAAACAGCTCAATAAAATGCTACAAACCAATTTCATTTATATGCATATCACATAGGGAACTCCCAACAATCTTCAGAAATGGTTAATTTTATCTTAAGAGTAGGATTGATAAACAATATGGAAACAAAAGCTCAAACAAGCAAGATTCTTGTATAATGAGCTCTATAGGAATGGAACCACGGTGTGATTTTGGGCAGCCTGGGTCCCTCTCCCCCATGCCTAATTTCCAAGCAGTGCCCCCCCAAATTGTCTCTGCATTTGAACCTGTGTGTTAGGAGCCTGACTGGCGGCGCTCGGGGGCTGTGTTCCAGGTCGGTGAACGCCCCCTCTGGGAGGTGTCAGAAGCTTCGCAGGTGATTCCAATGCACAATCAAGTTCCCAAATGTCTCCACCAAGTTATGCTGCTATGAAGCTAGAGAGGCCAACAGGACCAGAGATAGCAAGCCAGAAAACATATCACGAGGGCATTTAAAAGGAAAACAACCAAACGAAAAAGCAAGGGCTAGGGCTTGCTGAGTAGCAGAGTGCCCTCCTTGAGTGTATGAAGCAATGGGTTTGAGCCTTAGTGCTGCAAAACTAACCCCCCCGCCCCCACCACACACATTAAACATGCAGCAAATAGCAACAAGCAGCATACCAATGGAACGAAATGAATTTAAATTGCAGCAAGATGAACTTTCACATTTCTATATTTATTTATTTTTTAATTTTATTTAATTTTATTTGTGAACATACTGTACAGAGGGGTTACAATTACATGGGCGGGATAATGTGTACATTTCTTACCAAGCATTGTAGCCTCCTCCTTTGTTTACCCTTCACATTCCTTCCCAGC
>NW_012267368.1:2991812-3085062 GCF_000151885.1 Dipodomys ordii
AAAGTTCGTTTTCAGCATACTGACTTGTACATCCTTTTTGACATAGCGACTTGTACATCTCATTGTTGCAATGGGTCCACCTGTATCCCTATTTAAACTATTTGTTTTTCCCCTTCCCCTCCACAAATTATACCGACATGAAATACAGTGAAAGCAGGGGTTATACCATGGGGGAGGGACATACAAAACAACAAATAAATAATCTTATAAATGTGTTAGAAACAATCGCATGAAAGGAAAAAAAACATTTGAATACATATCTTAGGGTGAACAAGTAATCTTTTAAGAGCTCATATGTAGACAAGCCTGCTGCTTCACCTAGCCATGGAAAGTGATGTCTTAAATCTGTCTGGATGGGTGTTTGTTGCTTTTCTGCTCTTCTAGACCAGGGGAAAGCAGATGTGAACACCTGTGAAGGTGGCAGGGTTGTGATGTGTGGCGAATGGAATGAGGACATACCTTTCTGATGCTGTGAGCAGAGCCATAGCCTGAGCCACTGAGAGCCTAAATATCATATACCTGAGCATTGGCCTAGGAAACTGAACACTTAGTTGGTGGTAAGTAAAATCGGGAGTTCATTTTCCTTAGTGACATTGCTCTAGAAATTCTGGGATGTAATTCTGGAAGTTCTGTAGGTGTATGGTTTGGAAAAAGTTAAAACGTGGGCAGGGAGACTCCTGGGAAGGATGCAGAAGTCAGGCAAGCCAGTGATGAAATCAACATCCAACACTGAGGGATCTCACTGGGGAGGAAGCCAGGGCTATTGGAGAGTTTTTTACATCACAGTAACAAAACGTGAGCATGGTTTTGTGTGGAAAGAGACATTAGGACTTCTAGATTGCCTATTTATTTTACTTTCCTCACCTTGCTTCATTTAACTACATCAAATAAACGAGAGTACTTTAGTTAAATAACTTTGCCAAGACCACACAGAGAAGATTAAGGACAAACTAGACTTTGAATTCAGCATTTGAATCCAGCACCATCAAACTCCAACAAGGACTGAAATGTGGATACTGGATCTGAGCAACACCATCTTGTTCTCACCACCATTTTGGTGTCCTGGTGGATGAGAGATGTCCCAGAAATTTTAGAGGTGAAACCCTACCCCCATCCTCAGGTGACTGGTTCCTGAAGTCCTAGAGGCAGGGTAGGCATTGGACAACAGCTTGCTGGGCCTGCCAGATATGCACCATGAACTTGTGAGACTTTCTGAACTCTCTAGCTCCCTGTGACCCTTCCCCCTGGCCATGACCCTATTGAGGTCCCATTGCTCCTGTCTCCATTGTGCCATGTGTCGTGTCGGCTGACTCTCCTCAGTCACCATGGCATCCCTCCTCAGCTCTCCACTAGAGTTGATCTGATCTGTTGAACTGGTTTTCTGCTCTTTCTTTACTCTCCTACTCTTTGTGACAATTTCATAACAGTATTAAGTGCATTGAAGGCTGATTTGGCCTCTCAAAATCTGGTTTCTCTGTATCTTCCATCGAATCCCTGTGTAACAGTATTTCAGTGATTCTCAATAATGAGAACAGGTAATGCAGAGGGAAGAGAGCCCGTGAGATGCTAAATAAGCATCCTGATTTTGGAAGTGGGACCTTCACTCAGGTATGGCCACATAGCTGGACCTCACAATCAATGGTTACATGATTGAGACTTCTGAAGTTGGGTGGTATAGTATCATTCTTACCACAGACTTGCTTAGTGGATTTTACAAGGATAAGGATGCTACGGGGCTAACTCTATAAAACACCAATAATTCAAGCAAGTTATGGAACAGATTAGGAAGTAGACTGTGGGAAAAGGTTTCATTAGTCCTTTTTAACCATATCCTGTCTTAACACTTCAGTACACTTCAAAAACCAGCAATTTTGACTTTTGATTAAACTTGGTATAAAAATAGGAATGGAATTAAACGCAACCCAGAAAAGAAACAGTGCAAAAAATTTATGAATATTAATAGAAAACCAGACAAATGTAATGCATTTAAGTTCATATCAGAAAATGTACAAGTCATTTCTTTCGTGGAATTGCTCATTTTAACCACGATAATTTGCTTTAGTCTTTTTGAAAATGGGAATGGGTGAAGTTCATGGAGAAAAGATAGGCTCAGATTTTGAGAAAGAAGATGGACTTCTTATGAAGGATTGAGGCTTTTGAATCTAGAACTCCTGTGTCAACATCTCAGCAAGATTACCTCCAATGAGTCATGAGCAAAGTGTGAAATAATGAACAAACAAATGCAGTTGAGATTGTGACTTGCTATGAATTTGGTAGAATTTCCCATTTATTATTTCTGCTTTTTTTCCTCCTAAAATCCTGCATTGGTCTCGGTGCCAGTGGCCATGCCTGTAATCCTTAGCTGCTCAGGAGGCTGAGATTTGAGGATTGCTGTTCAAAGCCAGCTTGGGAGGGAAAGTTGATGAGACTCTTATCTCCAATTGACCAGAAAAAAAAGCCAGAAATGGAGGTATAGTTCAAGAGGTAGAATGCCAATCTTGAGAGAAAAATCTAAGGGAAAGCAGGTAGGACCTGAGTTCAAGCTTTATCCTAGCACACATGAAGAAATAAATTATTTTTAAGTATAAAGTCAAATGGAAAGTAAATAAAATAATAGGGTCACAGTGAATTGTATGCTTACTTTGAAACACACCAATATTTCATTGTTTGAATGATAGATATTTGTTTATTTGGGATGAGTTGAAAGATGCTGTTTCTAAAACTGTGTGGAAATATTAATCATATGTATACTTAAACTATCTAAGAACAGAATAAAGTTTCTGTCTGAATAAAATTAAATAAAAACTTCAAGTGAACTAAAGTTCATTTTAGATCTAATTCACTCTTTTGATTAGAGCTGGCTCAGAAAACAGAACAATTTTTATTTTGATTTCTTTGCCTTATTCTCTCTAGCTTTCAAATACGTGATTAAACCAAGAAATGGAATCAATAAATTGGATGGATATTAACTTATACAAAATAATTATTAATCTATTTATCTTTGTGACAGTATTAGAGAACTCAGGACTCAAGCTTTCACTTCTTCACCCCACAGTTGGTACTTTACCAATTGAGCCATGTCCATTTCTCAAATTCATGTTTGTAAAAGCATTATTCATTCAGACAACTTTCCTTCCTTCCTTCCTTCCTTCCTTCCTTCCTTCCTTCCTTCCTTCCTTCCTTCCTTCCTTCCTTCCTTCCTTCCTTCCTTCTTGTACTGGAGTTTGAACTCAGGTCTGGGCCCTGTTCCTTAGCTTATTCCATTAAAGGCTGGCACTCTACCACTTGACCCACAGGTCTACTTTCGACTTTTTGATGGTTAATTGGAGATCAGAGTCTCATGACTTTCCTGCTTGGTCTGGCTTAGAACTGTGATCCTTGGATCACAGCTTTGGAATTACTAGGACTACAGTTGTAAGCCACTGTTATATTTTATTTCTTACAGTATTATCATGTAAGTTGATAAAGAAGAAATCTGTACTTCTTTGGACAGGAATATAACTGGAATCAGCTGCTTAAAGAAGAGTAAAGTTTCTATGATTCTTGATGTTTTTAGAAATAGCAGAGTGAGCTGGACACTGGTGGCTCACATTGGTGAAAATTTATTATTTTACATTCAATGTTATTCCACAATAAAAAAGCATTTAATTGCTAGGTGTAGCATCAGTGGCTCATGCCTATACTCCCAGCAAGTCAGGAAGCTGAGATCTGAGGATTGCAGTTTGAAGCCATCCCTGGCAGGAAAGTTCATAAGACTCTTGTCTCCAATTAATCATATAAAAGTCTGACATAGAGGAATGCCTCAAGTAGTAGAATGCCAGCCTGAACACAAAGCACAGGAATAGCATCCAGGACCTGGTTCATGCCCCACCACAGACACACAAACAAAAATGTCATCTAATTATATTACATAGAGGCATTTTTTTTGTCATTAGTGGGTCTTGAACTCTGGGCCTGGGTCCTGTCCCTGAGCTCTTGAGCTCAAGGCTAGTGATCTACTACTTGAGCCAAGGATCACTTATAGTTTTCTGGTGGTTAATTGGAGATAAGAGTCTCATGGACTTTCCTGCCCGCGCTGGCTTTGAACTGCAATCCTCAGATCTCAGCCTCCTGAGTAGCTAGGACATGGGCATTGACACTGGGCTATTTCATAGAGTTTTGTACTAGCTTGCTAGTTTAATAATTCATAACATTACCACTGTGTTAGAACAATTTGTTCATGGTTTTACCTTTGAGTCTCATTTTATACACAAACAAATTGAAATGTGCAAAGTATGTTTGTTTTGTGTGTCACCCTAAATTAGGGCCTGCTTTGGTTTCCAGTTTCATTATTTTCTTGTCTAACCACAGAGAGAAGCAGACTTGTTATTGTTGCTGCCCAGGAAGAAAGGTAAGCATGCGTATTGGAGAACCAGATGTCCAAGATTTTGATTTCCTGGCTTCTGTGTCCTGACCATTAGTACCGTTAACCAGTCACAGGTTTGAGATGACCCATGGCAGGTCCAGATGTAGAAAGTTGTATTACAAATCCAACTTTTCAGTTTGGAATTCAGAGCTGCTCTTGGAATTCAACTCTTATTTAAGAATCACAGTTCTTAAGGTTGAGGAGATGAGATGGAATATAGAGCAAGCCAGGGGATTGGCTTACAAAGGAATCTATCCTCACCAAGAAGTAGGAGACAACTTCAAAACAGTAAGAATGTCACAAAACAGGCAGCTGCCTGCTGGTGGCTCATGCCTGTAATCCTAGCTACTCAGGAGGCTGAGATCTGAGGTTCCTAGTTTGAAGCCAGCCCAGGCAGGAATTTCTGTGAGACTTTTATCTGTAATTAACCACCAAAAAATTGGAAGTGGAGCTGTGGCTCAAGCAGTAGAGTGCCAACCTTGAGCAATAAAAGTAAGGGACAGTGCCTGGGTCCTAAGCTCAAGCTTAGGTTTTTGGAGGTTAATTGAAGAGTCTCAAGGGCTTTTGTTCCCAGCTAGCTTCAAATGGCAATCCTCAGATCTCAGCCTCCTTAAGTGGTGGGGATTACAGGGGTGAGCACCAGTGCCTGGCTTATTCATGTTCGAATCTATGTTCAGCAAGGAAATTGGTATATACTACTGTTTTGTATGTGTGTACTGGTGTGTATGTGTGTGCTTGTCTGTGTGCATGTGCATATACTTGTGTGGTTGTGGAATTTATAGAGTGAGTTTGGTAGTGTTACTTCCCTTTCAAATTTATGGAAAAATGGAGGAGTCATTGGTGTGACTGATAGAATTTGGCGATGAATCAATTTGCTCACGTGCTTTTCTTTGTTGGGAAATTTGCTATTAGTGCCTCAAGCCCAGTGCTTGTTATAGGTCTGTTTACGTGTTAAATATCCACTCAATTCAGTATTGTTACCTCAAATTTATCTCAAAATGCATCATCCATGTCCTCTAGATTTTACAGGTTACTTGATTATAGGTTTCAAAGCACTCTCTCGTGGTCTTTTGGATTTCTCTTTCATTTCCTGTGAATTCTCATTTTTTGTTTCTAATTGTATTTCTTTGGATCATTTGCTTCCTCTTTAGTCAGATTGACTAAGGGTCAATTTTACTTATCTTTTTTGAAGAAACCATTCTTTGGCTTCATTGGTTTTTGTGTGGTCAGTCTCTATTTCATTCCCAATCTTTATTATTGCTTTCCATATGCCAGTTTTGGATTTGGCAGTGCTTTTTATTCTTTTGAGGTGAGGCACATCATTAGAGATCTTATTTAAAATATTTATTTTAAAAAATGTAAGATCTCATAGCTAAACATTTTCTTCTTAGAACTGTCTTTGCTATGTCCCAAAGATGAGGTAAGTGGTATTTTTGTAGTTACTGGATTCTAGGAACTTTCAAATTTCCACTCTTAATTCTTCAGTGACCAAATTCATTATAGATTACTGGATAGTATAGAGATTTTAGTTCCTACAATGTATGAAAAGGAGATATCTTTATACATATCTATATCTTCCATTTCTTTCATCAATGTTTTATAGTTTCCTTGAAGATACTGCATCTCTTTGAGTTTACTTGCATGTATTTTGTAGCAACTGTAGATTGTTTTCTTGATTTCATTTTCAGATGGCTTATGACAATTTACTAGATTTCCTATGTGGAGTCTTGACTGTTACAACTTTGCCGAATTAATAGATTCATTTTTACAGTTGTGTCATGGAGTCACCAGGGTTTTCTATACAGAAGATCATGTCATCTGCACATGCACAATCTTACTTTTACTTCACCTCTGATTTGCATATCCTTTGACTTCTTCCTCTCCACTAACTTGTCTGACTATCTTCAGCAGTACTATGCTATGCGGAAGTGGTGAAAGTGGGCTTCTTGTCTTACTGATAGATAAGCTAAGAGCAAAAACATTCGGTGTTTCTCTGTTTAGCAAGGTGTTAGCTGTGGATTTGTCATCCGTGAGCCGTGTTATACACAGACACCCTCTTTTATGACCAGCCTGTTGAGAGTGTTTATCATAAAGAGATACTGAATTTTGTCAAACCCTTTTTTTCCTCTATTACAATTCTTATGCAGATTTTGCCCTATATTCTATCAATGTGTTGCATCAACTATCAAATATATTAGTTTTTTCTATGTTGAACTACTTTTGTATCCTGTATTAATTCTATTTGGTCCTATCAAATGGTAAGTGATCATTTTTGATCATACTGGGATTTGAGCATTCAGCCTTCCTCTTGCTGAGCATGCTCTCCACCACGTGTCATGGCCAGCCCTGCCTGGCCTCCCGGTGCTGGGGTCACAGGCACACACCACCACACTGCTTTCATAGGTTGAGATGGGGGTCTTACCAACCCTGCCCCCTGGGGTGGCCTTGAACCACAATCCTCTCAATTCTTCCTATTGAGTTGCTGGGACTGGAGGCATGAGCTGGCTTGCTGAGACTGTGAATCCTCTTTTTTAATGCATGACTGAATTTTATTTGCTAGGATTTTGTTGAAAAAATTTGGTCGGAGTGTATTGCCTACGAAATCTAAAATGTTTTCTAATTGGCTGTCTAGAGGAAATGGTTGTTAAAATCCTGTCTTATAGAAGGCCAAACTGGCTGGGCACCATGGGCTCAAGCCTGCAATCCTAGCTACTCGAAAGCTGAGATCTGAGGTTTGTGGTTTGAAGCCAGCCCAGGCAGGAAAGTCCATGAGACTATTTTCTCCAATGAACAACCAAAAAGCAGGAAGCGAAGCTGTGACTCAAGTGGTAGAAAGCTAGCCTTGTGCAAAATTACAAAGCTCAGGGACAACACTCAGGTCCTGAGCTCAAGACCCAGGACCAGCACCAAAAAACCGAATCTAAACAAAACCTCCTCCACACTTTATAATTACCTATAGTAAAGAGTAGTGAAGGCACATTAGAATAAGGAAATAAACAAAACATAGGTTCAAATACAGGTATCTATATTTACAGGATGTATCTATATCTACATATACCTCTATCTATATATTTCTAATATATCTATATTGATGTATATGTTTAGATACGTATCTCATAACCCAGAGCATAGTAGGTCTATGGAAAGGAAAACGGAAAATTTAGACTAATCTCAGATGTAGGCCTTGGCTACGTTTTTATTTTCAACCAGGGTCATTTACTAAATGTGCAGTTGTAATTCTAGATGACTATGCCTTTAAATTTGCTGATCAAATGGTGGCTTTGACACATTAGATGTTGAATAATAAATTGAAGATGCAGACAGAAAGAGTTACACAGAACTACAACTTGGAGTCTCTATCCATTTGTATCTGTTTCTCTTTGACTCGGTTATTTCTGTCTCTGATTCTCTCTCTCTGAGTCTCTGTCTCTCTCTCTGTGCTTGTCTCTTACTCCCCTCCTAGAAGTTTGTATGTGTGTTGGTTTGGCTGTGTAAAAAATAAAATCATAACCCCCTTAAAGTGAGAACACAGGCTAACATAGCTGCAGTTTTCAGGAAAATAAGAACTGTGATAAGGCAGGGCTGGTGATTTTCCTGTGTAGAAGGATGTAAAAATGCAGCCTACAACGCTGTTCAGGAAACAGCAAGCTAAGCTGTAGCACCCGGTACTTATAGACATTGCCCCTTATAAAAGGAATCTAGAAAATGTTGCCCTTTTAATACATCCTAGAGCATCTCCTGGATTTGAGGATGAACAGAGATGACAATAAAAATGATAACGCAATAAATCCTAATGCCCCAGAGTTCCTCTGGTCACAGTTCTTACATGTTCAGAAGGAAAGGAGAGTCTTTAGAAATGACCAATTTCCTTATGTGAACAGAGATTGGAAAAACAGAAAATTCTGAAGAGGAGCAAAACTGCCTTTGTCTTTTTCATTTTTCAAACTTTGAAATTTCTGCCACTCCTACATTAATTGGCGAGTTTAATGATCTAGTTATAAATTTATATCTAAAGCAAAATAAAAAGGGAAAAAGATAGGTCTTTATCTCAGCAGGAATCCAATATAAATATAATCAGCTGTCTTTTTTATGTTCAAAGCATTTTAGGTTTCTTTCATTCTCTTCATGTGTAAACTCATCAAGTCTTCTCTTTTTTTTTTTTTAATTACTTTCCTTTAGTTTTTGCAAAGGTCAGAGTAGTGAGAAAAAGTAAAAGGCTGTCGGGAAAAATCTCTGTCCTTTAGAAAGTTCACTGAACATCCAATGTAACCTATTAACGCTGAGTAAGAACAGAAATTTCCTTTAATTGTGGAACTAAGAACGGAGGGGCAGGAGGTCGCTCTGCCAATCGCTGACGGTTCAGGTTTGAGGACATTTGCAGGCTTAATTTGGTGCAATGGTCAGAAAAGCGATCACATTGAATTCCATGGCTGTTAAGAGTTGGTTTGCACCTTTACATAATGTACATGCAAAGAAAATACAACCATTTTATGAGGCACTTTAGGAAAATATTTTGTTGGTAACTGGAAAATAGAGGTGAAGCCTTTCTTGCTGTGTTCCTGACGTGTGGGCCTTGGAGCCTTTGTGTTTGGCTTTGGTTGTAAATCACAGCACAGTGTTCATGTAAACAAGAGATGTATCTTTCCTGGCAGTGTCCAGAAGGTTTTGAACCACACCACAACTTTCCATATATTACCATTTTTCTTTTAATCTTGTGCTGGTCCTGGGGCTTGAACTCAGGGCCTGGGCACTAACCCTGAGCTTTTTTTCTGCCTTTTCTGCCTAAAACTAGTGCTCTCCCACTTGAGCCACAGCTCCATTTCTGGCTTTTTGCTGGTCAATTGGAGATAAGTGCCTTGTGGACTTTCCTGCTTGGGCTGTGATCCTTAGGTCTTGGCCTTCTGAACTAGGATTAAGGTGAGAGCCACCATGGCCCAGCTCCTATTGTGCTCTTTAAGGTGGCTTAGCTATAGATGAAAGGAATTCAGTCAGATGCCAAGCTCACAGGCTCTTTGTTATGGGGCATCTGCTCTCTCCTTCCCTAAGAAGCTCCTTCTCAATAGCTTTGGCAAAGGACAATGGGCCAGAATTTAAAGAGGAATAACAGGAAACACTGTTTTATAATATTTTCTCAGTACTGTGCCCCTTACAACAGAAGAAGATGAATACCAACCAAACCATCTTCACTTCATTTTAAACTCTAGTTAGACTGAACTTTTTAAAAAGTAACTTCTCTGAAGAAGGAAACAAACAGAGGGCTGGCAACCACCTTTGTTTTGTTTCTGCAGAGCAGACTGGTATGAAGTTAAGAGAAGAACAGCATAGATGAGGACATAAATAAAAAAGAACACATAATATTGGCAGGAAAAGAATTCAAATTATTTTTTAAATTTTTTATTGTAAAGATACTGTACAGAGGGAGTAGTTACATGAGTAAGGTCATGAGTACATTTCCTATCGAGCATTTGCTACCTCCTCCTTTGTTTTTCCCCTACCATCCCTTCCCTCCCCACCTCACCAACTCTACATCTTAAGATTAGTGAATCTTAAACTCCTAAAAGTAAAAATCTCAAGCTTCTAGTCAATCTCTAACTTCTGAAAGAAAGGAATACATTAATGACCACAAATGACGGCAGGAACCATAGGGTCTTTCTTTCTTCCTTTTATTTTTAAATCTGTTCTTGTGGATTTGGGGTGTGTGTATGTGTGTGTATGTGTGTGTGTGTGTGTGTGTGTGTGTGTGTGTGTGTGTATGAGCTGGCCTTGGGATTTAAAGTCTGGTCCTGGTGCTGTCTTTTAGCTTTTGCACTCAAGGTTGATGCTCTACCACTTGAACCACAGCTCCATTTCTGTATAAAATACAAATAATCTCTATTGGATATTGTGTATGAATGGTATGTTAATATATATTCAAAGTTGTATGCAATATAAGTATTGCATACATTGTATAGATATACAAGGTATATATTATGTGCATACACACAGTATATTATGTATATGAATAATATATATTTCATATATACATTTATAGTATATGTATTGCACATATATACAAATGTGCAACATATAAATATAGAAATATGTATATATGTCAATTATATTAATATTTTATATATAATGTGCTCATATACAATTCATAGAACATTTTATATATATAATATAATTCTATTCTTTCTTTGGAAAGAGTAGTGTCATTTGCAGGGACTTGAGCAGATTTGGAAAATAATATTTTCCAGAGTCAAGCAGGCTCAGATACATAGAGTGCATCTTTTCTTTCATGTGTGGATGCTTGGCCTAAAACATAAACATATCTCTGCACACATATGGTCAACCTGGCCATTGGGACCCCTTGTAAACAATTAATAAACTTTTCTTGTTTTGTGTGCTGGTTCTGGGGCTTGAACTCAGGGCCTGGGCACTGTCCCTGGGCTTTTGTGCTAAAGGCTAACACTCTACCACTTGAACCACAGCTGTACTTCCAGCTTTTTTTGATATTTTTTTTTTCACGTGTGGGCCTGAACCTTGGGCCTGAGTACTGTCCCTGATCTCTTCAGTTCAAGGCTAGTGCTCTACCACTTGAGCCACAGCGTCGCTTCCGGTTTTCTGGTGGTTTGTTGGAGAAAAGAGTCTCACAGGCTTTCCTGACCGGGCTGGCTTTGAACCGTGATCCTCAGATCTCAGTCTCCTGAGTAGCTAGGATTACAGGCATGAGCCACAGGCACCCTGCCTTTTTTGGTATTTCTAATTGGATATAAGAGTCTCACAGACTTTCCTGCCCTAGCTAGCTTTGAAGCGTGATCCTTGGATCTCAGCCTCTGGATTACAGGTGTGAGTTAGTAGATCTGGGTCAGATGGTTTGACACGAATATCAAGAAGGGGAGGTATATCTGACTAGGGGGTGGGTGACTGGAGAGAGGAAGGTGGAGATGGAACTGGCAGTGGCTTTGGGGGAAAGGCGTTCGGGAAGGGGGGAGGGTAAAGGTGTTTCCAGGAAGATGGACATGTATAACGATTTGGACACTACAATAAAATAAAGAAATATGGATAAAAAGAACCTTCCCTTGTAGCCCCCTGGACTGTGGCTTCTTCATCTGCTACTAACACCCTACAACTTAACTAACTTGGTTAGTGAAACCCTGTGACTATAAATATACCATATTACTATATCTTCTTTGAAAGCAGGATTTCAAATACATTTGTGAATCTCTTCAGCCAAAAAATAAGCCAACCACTCACTTGCTTTTCACAAACTTGCTTGAAAAATATACCTTGTCTTTCTTTAATGCTGTCGTTAGTGCTTCTGTTAAGGATGGAAATGGGCATCAACATATTCTCCATATTAAGAGTTTTGATAATTAGATGATTGTGATTTAGCTGCCCTGGTCCAATGGTAGATAGGCAGGAGTTCATTCACTCCTGACTTTTTGTCCATCAGAACTGTGACATGCCAAGGCTTTCTGGTTAGAAATGCAGCAAATGTTAAGTGTCCAAATGGCAATGCTTCAGGTGGAATATCAATTCTCTTACAAGGTGAAGCACTTCAGCAAGGTAAGTGGCTGTGGTGTTCCACTCAGCTTGAATTCCAGCTGGATAATTCTGCACAGCTTCATTTGTTACTTAATGTAGCTAGAAAATGGATCTGTATGTATGCGCATGCACACACACACAAAATGGAATTGTACTCGCCCATCAGGAAAAATGATACGATGTTATTTGCAGAGAAATGGATGAACCTGGAAAAAATTATGTAAATGAAGTAAGTCATGCTCAGAGAGACAAAGGCCCACCTGTTTTCCTTCTTATGTGGTGTTAGATTTAAATTATTAGATCTAAATTATTAACATAAAAGCATATGCAAGCTCATTTATATACATACACAAACATGTTAACGACAGTGTGGTATCTGCAGTGTAAATGGTTTGAACAACTAACTTGCCTTTTAACAAAATGAATGCCAGGAAGCTAGAGTTTGAGGTGTTGGAGGGTTAGGTCAGTTAGAGGTAGGGGCAGACAAATGAAGCAAGGAAGACTGGGAGAATGTAGTCATGAGATTCAGTGTATATATTTGAAAATAGAACCAGGAAAATTGAGGGATGGGTGGTTGGGAGAGATGAGGAGAATGTGGAGGGGGTGAAATGTATTTCTGCTTTGGTGTGTGATACTTGCCACACAACCCAGTAGAGTTCTTAACATTGTTTCCTCTTCCTATTAGGGGGAAAAACCGTTTATTATTTCTCTTTTACTATTGCAAATGGAGTATGACTTTTTTTAAACTTTAAAAATACCATACAACTTCAGGGAGAGAGCACATGATTTACTCTGCCAAGCTGTGTCGTTGATTTAGTTTCCAGATGAGCAAGAGAACAAAAGAAAGAAGTAAACAATTTAGAGATACTGTAAATTAAATCACACATGCACACACACCACAGACACAGACACACAGACACAGACACACAGACACACATACACACACTCCTTAAGATCTGCTAAGTAAAGCTAATCTTTGATCTCGGGAGACTGGTGTATTGGAACTGGGGGGGGGGACCAGTGCTTCATCAGAGTCAATCTATTCCAAGAACAGGCTCTCCCATCAGAGCCCCCTTACCCCCCAAGAGAAGCCAGCATGCCCAGCCCAGCAGTTCTGCCGGCTGGAGGCAGCCATCTTCCTGAGTGTCTTCTCTCAGTTACCTGGATCTATTTTTAGAGGGACCAAAATATGCCTAGAGTAAAAATTAAAATGTCTCAGCTTCCATCACAAAATAAAACCTGCCTAGTCTTTTTATTTTCTGGATAAACTTAAGGTGAATCTAAATATTTGGAGATGGTTGATAACATTTCCCTCAGGTTATTTTTGTGTCTGTGTGTTAGGGTAAGAAAATTACTCATTGCAGTTAAAAATTATAAATGTGTGTGTGTGTGTATGTGTATGTGTGTGTGTAACGCTGTAATGCATAATGTAAATGTTGTATGTGTGACTTTATATATAGCACAATACATAATATATAGTATATAATTGACATAACATAGCATGTAAGGTATATATAATCTATATGTAATGTGGAATATAACATGGTGCATATTATATATTTACAAATCATATATCTATTATACATTATATATCTTATATACAGTATTTAATCATATATATTATACATGTAATCATGTAATATATATTAGATATATAATGTATATTGTGTCTGTGTGTGTGTATTTGTGTCTTTTTGTCTGTCAATACTAGGGCTTGAACTCAGGACCTCACACTCTCATTTAGCTTTTTCACTCAAGGCTAGCACTTTACCACCTGAGCCACAGCTCCATTTCTGGTATTTTGCTGGCTAACTGGAGAAAAGAGTCTCATGGACCTTCCTGGCCAGTCTGGCTTTAAACCATAATCCTCAGACCTCAGCATCCTGAGTAGCTGAGATTTCAGGCATGAGCCATTAGCACCTGGCTTATATATTTTTGAAAACAAATACAGTGGAGAATTTTGAACTCTGAATCCTGTCTGCTCAAGAGCAAACAGCCACAATCAGAAGTCTAAGTCCCAGTGTTAAGAGCCAGTACTCAGGCCTGTAGCCTGTAACCCCAGCTACTCAGGAGATGGAGATCTGAGGATGTTGGTTTAAAACCATCCGATGCAGGAAAGGCTCTGGGAATCTTATCTCCAATTAATCACCAAAAACACGACAGAGGAGCTGTAGCTCAAGTGGTAGAGTGCCAGCTTTAAGTGAAAAAGCTTGGGGCACTGTGCCCAAGCCCTAGGGCTAAATTCAAGCCCACGAGCAACACACACACCACCACCACCACCACCACCCAAGCAGAGTTACAAGTGTAAACGGGCTGAAATGTCCCTGGCTAGCTGAGGACCATCGTGACCTGTCCTCCCTCCATGGGTTTATCCCGCATCCAAGTGAGTCTCCAAGACGCGCGGTCACCCGTCTGCTCCCGTCGGCCATCGGCTGGGAACCAGGCCCCTCCGAAGGGCCAAGCCAGTCTGCTTAGCCCGCTTGGCCCTGCACGGCTCCTCTCCCTCCACGACCCGGCCAGGCACCATGCCTGGACCGGGACCTTGCGGACTGGAAGGGAGGCCCCACTGGCTCACGTGCGCGGCCACTGCACGGGACAGTCCCGAAGTCTGCGGGACAGGGGCCCAGCCTGGCCCGCCCGGCACCGGGCATTTCCAGTCGCCGGGCACTTCTGGTCTTCTCAGAGCTTCCCAGGACACCAGAGTGACTCGCCTCATGTCTTTTTTCCTTCTTACTCTACATTTAAAATTAAGCAAGTATTAAATCAATATATGGAAATTATACGCACACTCACGCTCACACACACACACACACACACTCATACACACCTGCATTAACTAAAGTATGCTGTGCGCAGGCGAGGTTTCCAACGCTGTAAGTCCTTCCAACAACAACATGAATACCGGAAAGCCATAACAGGTGGGGTACAGGAGAGGTCAGGGCTCAGGGCAGGTGAAGAGAGGAGGAAGGGTGAAGAAGGCAGTCATAATACCCTATGTCCACAGTGAACATGAATCCAGATCACCTGAGTGGTCAGGTGGGGTTGGGAGAGAAGGGGAGAAGGAAAGAAGGTGTGGCACGGATGGAGACACTTATGTTTAGAAACTGACATGTTGAGTGGAGACCTATTTGTACAGCTAAATGTAACAAAAACTAAAAATTAAAAATCAAAAAGTAAACACTTCTTGCTTCAGGTAACGCCATTTTTAAATTATCACCACAAATTTTGGTGTGTCGTTAACTTAAAAAACAAACAAAATAGTGGTAGGAAAATGATGGAGGATTATGGGAAGTGGAAATCGTCACCCCATTTTAGAGGACCAGAGACTATTAGACAGATGGACTACAGGCAAGGAGACTCCATCATAAAACACATGGGACCAAGGCAAAGCGATCAGAGAAGAGTGACATTCACAAAAAATAAGATCCTTACAGACAGCCTCAAACTTACAAGTGCAGGTTTTCAAAAGGTACACTTGATGAGCTTTTTAGAACTCAGAAATTTCCTGACAAGTGTTCTCTGCCGGTTTTAAGTTTTCAAGAAGTGAACTAAAAAGTTGAATTAGATAAATCTCAGAGTTGCTTGCCAAGGCCATACTAAAGCTACCACCACATCTGTGTTCACTGCAGCGTTATTTACCGTAGCTAAGATATGGAACTAATTCAGATGCTCCTCAGATGAATGGATCAAGAAAATGTGATTTATATACATATACATACATACATACATACATACATATATAAATTCTATACTTCCATCTGAAAGAATGATATAGCCCCATCCATAAGGAAATGGAAAGATTGGAAACAGTCATATTGAATGAAGTAAGCTAGTCCCAAAGAAACATAGGCTCCCTGATTTCCCTCATTTGTAATAATTAGTATATGTCTAGCATAGTCCTAGCAGAGGATCACAATAGCTCCATAGCTATGTACATATGACCACATAAAATGATGCTAATTGAAATGAACGCCAAGATATGGAAACGAGGCTTGTCTTTGTTGTTGTTTTTAATATACTGTGTGAAGTTAATTCCCCCCCTTTCCCTTTTGGTTTTTTCCCTGTTGTCACCATATGTGATTTTAGTACCCTGTATCTTGTATATATGTTTATCTGATTTGGGGAAAGGAAGAGGAATAACAAAATGGTGAGACCAAAAACAAAGAGTGAATCAATTCAAGACACTGTGCTGGAAATGAACCTCAAAACTTGGGGGAGGAGTCGGGGGAAGGAAGGAAAGTGGGAGAAATATGAGGGAGGGGGTAACAATGTTCAACAGGAAAAGTACTCTTGACCTTACATAACTGTAACTGCTGTATATTACCTGTATAATAAAATAAATTAGGAAAAAGAATAAAATGTTAAATAGAATGTATATAGGGAATTTTTATTTGGAAATCTTTTAATAAATGGACATTACATACATTAGAACTGCTGAATGAGTTGTTTGTGGGGCTGGGAGAGGAGAGCAGCACAGTACTGAGTCGAGTTTTTCAAGTGTTAGGGCTGTAGCAATTCCCTTTTTCTATTTCATCTCAGTTGGTCTTTGTACAATCCCATAAACTAGAAATGGCTATTATTCCTTTTTATTTTTAATTATCTTTAGTTATGCAAAGGGGTTTCTATTTACATGTCAGTGTGTGAATACCAAGCATCTTGATCCATGTCACCCCTCCCATCATTCTCCCCATCTTCCCCCCTTCCCAGTGACTTGGTTCCACTTTTACACATCTACCGTGACTATTATGACTGCGTTCTCCCTCCCTTCCTCTCTCCATCTGTCTGTCCATTATCCCCTTGACGTTTCTTCCTCCGGCCATCAATATGTGTTCCAGCATTCCTGGTATTCATTTTGTTGACCTAAGCTGGTAGTTCAAAAGAGTTTCAGTATTGGATTCTCCTCTGTGTATTCCAGGATATTTCCCCCTTCTGACATGCTTGGGAAGGCTAAGTTAGCTGTGGAAGGAACTTCTTATCCCTACTTCACTGAGACTTAACAGGGGCTCCTGGGGAACTATGTTGTTTGACTTCGCTACCACATTAAAGTTGTGGTGAGAACATGAACCCATTGTTTTCATCTAATTTTTTTCCAGGGTGTGCACATTCTCAGATGCTTATGTTCACCTAACTTTATGTTTGTAAAGATGGTAAGATCATGTGGTCCTTCTTTGTAAGTCTCCTCTCTCCTTCCTTTCTTTGACTCTCTTTTTCTACCCATGGTACCCCTCCGTCTTAACCTCCCCAGGGATATCCAGAGTTATTTCCCACAGACCCAGTAATTCTCATCCTGAACATCTGCCCTCTCTCTCCTCCTGTGCTTGCTCACGCTGCTTCTCCTACTTGAATGACTCTTCTTCTTCATCTTGTAAAAGCTGACACAATTCTTCAAGTCTCAAGTGGTGCTCTTGCCTCAGCTGTCAACGCCTGCTGTGTTCACTCTGAATTCCCCCTGCATGTCCACTGAGGAACGCACAGCACTGTAGTTCACACACGAGGGTGCAAAGTCTCAGTGGAATGATAACATCCAAGTCAACAGTACTGTTGCTTTCATTGTCAGAAAGTGTAGCCATACACAAGAGTTAAATTTCGTGGTATAGTCACGTATTCATATAAATCCTATGATTAACTTTTTGACCAAATTGATCTTTTAGTGTATGTATTTGTTCTTTCCATCATTTCACTTACTTTTTGTGAAGTGTTACAAAATAAGTTGCAAATATCAGCACAATTAACCCCTGACACTTGGCATGCTTACTGTCCCTAAGGCTAATATTTTAAATATATTTGGTAACAGATTTTTGTATATTACAGCACTCAACAGACAATTGACATAATCATCAAACACTAATTAATTCAGCAGGGCACTGGTAGCTCATTCTTGTAATACTGTATGTGTTTCCTTGTGTATCTAGACATTAGATCTAACTTCTACATGTGAGCCTGACTTCACATAATTTTTTCCCAGGTCCATCTATTTCTTTGCAAATGATGTAATAATATTCTTTCTGTTGGGTGAGTAAAATTCCATTGTGTATGTGTACACCACATTTTTCATGGTACGTTTTTCCATGGAGAGACTTCTGGGTTTATTCCACACCTTGGCTATGGTGAATAGTGCAGCCATGAACATGGAGGTGCTGGTGGCTTTCCCTTATGGCTTTCTGATCAATTCTTTGGGGCCCTCATCTGACTGAGTGGGGTGAAACCCTTCCCTCCTCACTATCCTCCCTGTCTGCACTGTGTGTCATATGGAACTCTTCTTATAACCTGGAACTCAACATTATTCTATTTTCATCACATTTCTCCCTTAGGAGGCTAGCCTGAGAAATCACCACAGAATCACATTTCTCTGACATGAATAGAGTGGGTCATAGGACCTGGCACATAGTGGACTCCTAATTAATATTTACTGAATCACATATACTGAAATTACAGGAAAGGGAGAAAATTTGCTCTAGTGTCATCCCTCGTATGTTTCACTCCTAATGTGTGGTTTATTTTCCTTCTCCTTTTCTGGGTACTTCTATCTACTCTGACTCCAGAACTCAGCCTATACTCAGCCTTGAATTTCTGGGTACTGCCCTAAGTAACAGAATCGTCTACCCCCTCTCTGAATACCTCTCTTCCTTCAGCAAGCTGCTCTCAGCAAGAGGTTCGGAGAAAATTACATCTGAAGGAAGAAATTGACCCCAAGCTGTGAGTGACTGAGTGTACCTCACACTGTGTTAAATCTCCTGAGGATGTTTACATATTATGGGAATGGGAAAATCTGGCAGTGTGACTAAGCAACTTAAGTAATTTCAGGCAATTTATGTGAAAAAGACCTAGGGATTAAGTTGAATACAAACAATCTGAATGATCCTAAAACTGAGAAAGGTGAACTCATTCTTTGAGAGTATGTTATTCTCACTTTTTTTTCCTGTTATTTGTGCTGGTCCTGGGATTGAACTCAGGGCCCAAGGACTGTTTCTGAGTTTCTTTTGTTCAAGGCTAGAGCTCTACCTCCTGAGCAACAGCTCCTCTTCCAACTTTTTGGTGGTTAATTGGTTTTTTTCCCAGGCTGGCTTCAAACTGTGATCTTCTGATAGCCTCTTTGTTTAGCTAGGATTATGTGCATGAGCTGCCTGTACCTGGCTTTTCTTTCTGTTTTTTTAAAGAATGGAGAAACTTTGGGTTCTATTTTTAATAACAAATTATTTGGTTGTTGGTGAATTTAGGAAGATGGAAGATAATTACAAAAATGAGGGTTTTTCAAACCATGTTAGGTAAGAGCTGGAGTGTGTGTATGTGTGTGTGTGTGTGTGTGTGTGTGTGTGTGTGTGTACTGGAGACTTAGAATTTCACTTGGCTTTTTTCCTTAAGGCTGGTATTCTACCACTTAAGCCATACCTCCATTCTGGTATTTTGCAGGTTAACTAGAGTTAAGCATTTCAAGGACTTTTCTATGGAGACTGTCCTTAATCCCTGATCCTTAGATCTCAGCCTCCTGAGTAGGTAGGATTTTGGATGTGAGTGACCAGGGGAAATGTTTGTTCATAGAGGGGGAAAAGAAACCTAAAAACAATGAAGATAAGCAAACTTTCTTTCATTTCAAAGTTAGAGGCTGATAAAAAAAAACAGCAACAACTAGAATTAAAAGCAAAATCAGGGCTGGTCACATAACAGTTTAGACTCTGTGATTCAGGAATTGATTGGTGACACTCTTGGGTAGGGGTGAAGTTAGGGGGAGGGAGGGCAGATGAATGGAGAGAGGTAGGTGGGTGCAGTCCATCATTGAAGCCTTGGCACCAGCAAACACATGAAAAGAAAAAGACAACTGTGTAAATCAAATGGAAAACAGAAAAGTTGATTTTCTTTAAGATTTTATAATAATCTCATCTCAGAAATATTATACCACTAACTTCTCTAAAGCATATTATTGTTTAGAATATTTCTTAAATGTGTCATGAAATACATAGGACTTGAAACACCTCTGTGTCTGGTTCCAGGCACTGAGGAGTGAACGGAAGTAGAGTTGGCTGCGTCTCTCCTGGTTAAAGCAGGGGGTGGAGTAGACATTAAGAATAACTTGCAGTACAGGTAGAGAAGTTGGAAGTGTGCTTGGAAAATAGTAAGGACTTAATAACCGAGAGCTCTTTTTTTCTTTTTTCGTTTTTTGTCAGTCATGGGGCCTGGACTTGGCCTGAGCATTGTCCCTCAGCTCTTCAGCTCAAGGCTAGTGGTCTACCACTTGCACCACAGCGCCACTTCCGGCTTTTTCTGTTTATGTGGTGCTGAGAAATCGAACCCAGGGCCTCATGGATGCAAGGCAAACACTCTACCACTGAGCCACCTTCCCAGCCCCCGAGAGCTCTTTTTCACTTTGGTATTTAAGAGTCAATAGCGTCTTCTATAAACGCCATTTTCTTCCTTGTAGCCTAGTCTTGGAGTCTCCATGAGGTATGTCATTTGCATATGTTCAGTATTCTGCATATGTACATTTGCATATGTTCAATATTCTGCTTAAATAATCTCTGCCGAAAGCCCCATTTCTGTGGCTTTCACATACTTAATAATCTTCTTTAGTAAGATTTTAACAGTATTTAATTAATTATTTAATTAATTTCATTATTCATTTATTTCTCTCCTACTTGTAACATCTTAACTCTTATATAGCTGTGTAAGCTGGCCACTGATGGCTCATGCCTGTAATCCTAGCTACGCAAGAGACTGAGGTCGGAGGACCACAGTTCAAAGCCAGCCAAGGCAGGAAAATCATGAGATTCTTATCCAGTTTACAGCAAAAAGTCAGATGTGGTGGTTTGGCTCTCATGGTAGACTGCTAGCTTTGAGTAAAAACACTCAGGGAGAGTAACTAGGCTCTGACTTAAAACCCCAGTATCAACACACATACACACACACACACACACACACACACCACACACAGAGCACATTTTCTTGATCCATTCATCTGCCAAAGGGCATCTGGACTGTTTCTCTACCTTGTGGTGAATAGTGCAACAAAGAGTGTGGGTGTGCAAATGTCTGTATTGTATCCCCACGTGTCATCTTTTGAATGAATGCACCACAGTGGTGTGGTTGGATCAGGGAGTCATTCTGTGTTTAGTGTTGAGACATCTCCGGGCTGTCTTCCCCAGAAGTTGCAGCATTTTACATTCCCACCAGTAGCACGCCCGTGGCACACGCACGCACACCCACACCCACGCATACACTTGTTCTTTCTATCCCCGCAACTTTTACATCTACTCTTGGCCTTTCCTCAACACTTAAAACTCATTCTGAACACCCTGCTGCACCTGTTCTTGCCCAAGCCTGCCATGGTGGTTTTTGGGGAGGCTCTCAGGGATAGGAGATAACCACCTCCGCTCTCTCTTCTCACCTTAGGAATCCAGAAGCTGGTGAGCCACTGTGGACTTAAAAGCTCTTCCTGTTGCAACTTTGCCGGTAGCCATTCCATTTCGACAGTTTGATCTTCATAGTACAATTAAAAGATGCAGCTATCCATCCATTACAGCCCAAGGATACCATCCACTCATGGACTTGCCTGGCCTGTGGCCGGACAGACATGCATGCTTTGTGTATGTCACTCACTGGCTGAATGAGGCTCATCTTTTCTTGGTCAGTTTATATGTTGGAAATATCCAAATGACTTTGGCAAATAAACGTTTTCCTACCTAAATGACCACTAGGAACATATTTTAAACACCACCAGATTCAACGTAGAGTGCAGAATCATGTTCCCATTATCTCTGCACCCCAGAACACGCCCAGTTAGTAGATTAACTTAAATGAACCCTAAGATACGTATTTTAAATGTTTTTTTTCATGCATTTGTTTCTAACGCAATTATAAGATGATTTCTTTGTTGCTTTGTATGTCCCTCCCCCACAGTATAACGCCTGCTTTCACTATATTTGATGTCGGTATAATTTGTGGAGGGGAAGGGGAAAAACAAGTCATTTAAATAAGGATACAGGTGGACCTGTTGCAACAATGAGAAGCACAAGTTGTCATGTCAAAAATGAACTTTACAACTTGGGGTGGGGGAGGATTTGGTGGGGGGGGGGAAGGGAGGATGGGAAGGGTAAACAAAGGAGGAGGCTACAATCCTTGATAAGAAATGTACTCATTATCTTGCCCATGTAATTGTAATCACTATGTACAGTATTTTCACAATAAAAAAAAGAAAGATGATATAATCCACAAATGTTCATGTCACCAAGTTTGGTATCCTTAACCCTTTCTTATAGAATTTCTGAAGCATATATAATAACAGAAACTTTAGGTTTTAGATTTTTATAATTCAATAAACTGTATTGTAACTTGTTGTTCAGCCAGTATTAATGCATATTACATATGCACAGTGGTGTAGGCAGAGTGCAGATAAAAATGTTAAGATGTGAAGTGATATTTACATTTATGTATTTATTCACATATCAAAGTAATAACAGTGTATTATCTAATTCCTCATACGAAGTCCTCATTTTTCTACATTTCCTCTAAGAATTGCCAGATGGAGAAGTTAATAAAAAGAAATATTGAAATTAATATCCAAGTGATAAAAATTGACCTTTTTAAAATGAAAATCTTGCCAAACTTCCTATATTGACATGGTCACAATTAATAAACCAGTCTAATGTCTTATAGACTTAGCACAGCTCAAAAGCCACCATCTGCTTCAAAAGGTGGAAGTTCTTGTTATTATATAGTTTCTTGGCTCTAACACTAAAGACATGTAATTCTTACTTCTAGAGTATTAACTATGAGAAATGTGAGAAAAACATACAAGTTTAGAAAACTATAAATATAAGTAAAATATTTAAGTTTTCTGAACAGTACACTTGGCAATACATAATGGGTGCAGTTTCTTATGGGAATTTGTGTAACCTTTTACTGTTCATCCTCTACATAGAATTATAGATCCATAACAGATACAGATTCTCTGTACCAACAACCCTTGCGTGTAGAGAATCTTTGTGGGAAAATGCAAAGAACCACCATCTGATGTTGAGAAATGGCCTCTGAGAAGTGTGTGTGTATATATTTATATATATATATATATATATACATATACACATATATGCACACATATATTTATATATCCATCAATGAATATGGATGTGGTGTAATATATATTATATCATGACTTACAACTTAGATCTAAGTTATAAATACTTATAAAACAATATCTTGGGTCATGTGTAAATATACACAGACAAATTGACTAAAGTATGGTATACAATAGGGGAGGATTCCTATGGTGCAACTCCTTTGCACACTAATTTACACTTTAAGAGAATGAACACTGGGAAGTTGGAACGTGTGTTGTGTGTTGAGGGGGGAGTGAAAAGGAGGGGCAGACAAATGCAGAGAGGAAGAGTAGGAGAGTGCAGTCACCATGTCAATGCACCCATGTGAACATGGATTCCCGTCACTGGACAAGAGGGCTGGGGCTGGGAGAGATGGAGAGAAGGATGGAAGGGGTGTCTTTGGTCATAAAATGGCATGTTAACTTAAAACCTCTTTGCACAACTATTTAATGATAATAAAACATATATGCAGTCAAGGTCAGGTGCCAGAGGCTCATACCTGTAATCTTAGCTACTCAGGGAGCCTAAGATCTGAGGAGTGCAGTTTGAGCAAAAAGCTCAGGGACAGTGCCTAGACCCTGGGTTTAAGCCAAAGGGCCAGCACACACACACACACACACACACACACACACACACACACACACACACACGTACGCACACACACGCATGCACACGCACACATACACACACTAAACAAAATCAATCTCAAATAGAATATTTACCTGCCATTATCTTGAGGACATTTCAAGCTTTTTATCATTCTAAAATATTCAATCTACTTTTTTAATTAGAGAAATTAAAGCAATGAGATAGTCAAAATGAATAAAACGTAATCTACTTTGATATACACACATGTGTACAGATTGTACCTTATAGAGATTAAAAGATCACTCCATAAAAACAAAAAACAGCAATTTTCATTTTGTTTTGTAACCCACAGATTCTAAATATTACAGTCACAAAACGAATGTGATAATTTCTGTTCTGACGCATGTTTAGATTTATGTGTGTGTGTGGGGGAGAGTAGGGGGTACTGGGGCTTGATCTCAGCCCTGGTTCTGGTGCTCTACCACTTGAGGCACAGTTCTACTTTGGGCCTTTTGGTGGTTACTTGGAGATAAGAGTCTCTTGGACTGATCTGCTAGGGCTATTTGGAACCGTGTTGCTCAGTACTGAACTATGAGTGGCTGGGATTTCAGGTGTGAGCCACTGGGTGCCTGGCCTGTTTGTTTAGGTTTTAGCAAGTGCTAAGTAAGATTCCTGTTGTCTACTACTAAAAACCTTCGAAGCCTCTCTTCAGCTGACTTAAACCATCTGTTCTTTCCACTGGTCTACTAAGTCGCCAGTGGGAATGTGTGGCTCTGCCAGTAATGAAATTCTCAGCCAGCATCCTATTTTGGCTACCTTGAGTTTATTAACCAAAATGCGAGAATATGTATTAGAGTATGCTTTCAACAGACACAGCTAACTTTATACCACTTAATAGACCTTTGAAGCAATATTTCCAGGAATGTCAGATGACAGAATCTAAGGAAAGGTAGAACAGGGCAATCGGCTTTATCACCTGGAGGGAAAGACCTGGATTCTTTAGAGTATAAAACTCTGGATAGAGTTAGCTTTTGTATAGGACAGCCATGGAAGGTTCTAGAAAAATTTAAACTTCAGAAACTTTGAAAGTCTATATATATAGACAATTTTGTCTGAACTCCCCTGAAAGAGAATAACCCTTATGAAAACCAATAGCTTTCTCTCTGTGATCCTTCTGGAAATTTGTTGAAATGAAAGGCAAACTGTGCATGAGTGTGAATTACAATGTCTCTGTACGGCTGTGACCCTGCCCCTTTTCATTTAAGGAGAACTTCTATCTTGATACTGGACTGACCTCAATCACCAGGAGGGGCTTAGCCAAGTTTGTTGTACTTTGCTTTCCATCTTGCAGACAGAATGTGAATTTGGCAGGAGGAATTATGGGATGGGAAGATCCAAAGTGTGTGGCCAGTAAAAAATTGAAAAGAAAAGAAGGCGACTTTCATATGTTTAGAATTTTTACCACTATTTTAAAAAAGTAAGTTCTTATAAAAAGTACAGTTTTATTTGGTTATAAACTTAATGAATAAGATATAAAGAGAACTAAGATGCAAAAATTTAACAATTACTGAGAGAATGCATAGCAGATCTGCACTCAAAATATTTTAATTAAGCTAGGTGCTGATGGTTCCTGCCTGTAATCCTAGCTACTCAAGAAGCTGAGATCTGAGAATCACTGTTTGAAGCCAGCCAAGGCAGGAAAATCCATGAGATGCTTATCTCCAATTAACCACCACAAACCTGGAAGTGGCTATGTGGCTCAAGTGGTAGAGTGCTAGTTTTGAGCAAAAGAACCAAGGGACAGCACCCAGACACCCAAGTTCAAGTCTCAGTATTGGCACCAATGTTTTAAAAAATTAATAAATATATATTATATATCTCATTCAATGTATAATTTAGCCTTAGGGTGACTTCTCTAGGAGATTAAGTATAGCAGGAAGTGGAATTGCCCTGTCAAAATTCTTCTAGCAGAAGATGTCCTTTGTGAAGTGATCCTTCTTTGGTGTAGGCGACTTAGTTCTAAGTTCTTAATTTAAAAGTAATTATTGTTATCACTTTTGGGCAAGAAAAGATTTTAATTGGACTAAATTAAGTCCATTCTTTTTTCAGGATGCTAAATTAAGTCAATTATTTTTTCAGGATACTTGCAGCTTGAGGCTACCCAAGAACGTGAATGTTCTGAAGACTTTCCAAACAGGTCATTATTACTTAGAAACAACAAAAATCATTCTTCTAAGAAAATGTAAGCAAAAACATTTCATATATAGTAGAATGTGCCATTGTTTATATTGTTATGGCACTGTATAAAATGATGTGCTTGTGAAGAACTGAAATGTTTTTTAAGTATCTTGCATGGTTACTTAGCTTCTCATCTTGATCTTTTTTGTGGTCAAGGAAGACTTGTAAGATAGTTGAAATATGAATTAAATCCTTCACTCTCAAATTGTTTTGTCTGTACAGAAGTCATTTATACATAATAATTTCATCGCCTCTGTAATTTCATTGCTTTTTTGTTATGATTAGCAAAATTGCCCAGCCCGACAGCCTTACTTAGTAATTCAACTTGACAATTAAGACTATTTCCTATCTGTCAGATGACTAAGATTGTCTAGCTGCCTGTAAATTTCCATTTACTGGTCAGAGTCAGTTTTTTTGGTGTTGGTTTCAGCTTGATGCAGGTTTGTTTGGTTTATACAAGCTTCATAGGTGAACCAAGATTCCTGTGAGCAGAATAACACTGTAG
The DNA here is from genome assembly GCF_000151885.1 of Dipodomys ordii. NCBI lineage: Eukaryota > Metazoa > Chordata > Mammalia > Rodentia > Heteromyidae > Dipodomys > Dipodomys ordii. The sequence continues at coordinate 3,018,166 of NW_012267368.1, forward strand.
ACAGCCATCTTACACATAAATTCAGTCACAATGTGATCTTTTTCATTGACAAAGGGTGACTTTGGGGAATTTATTGTTATTAGCCTCATAATTGCCCATTTTAACTTTCTGATACTTCCTAATTCTAAAGCATGGCTTCTTTCTAAAATTTATGTATTCTGGAAAGACATTTGCATTTCACATTCAGTTGTTTTCTTTTTGTTTTTCTGTTGTCAAAGGCTCTCACCCCCATTCCTAGAAGCCACATGCTTTTTATCTGAAAGATACTTTATTGGAAAATAATGGCAGGTTTTAACTAAACTACTTCTTTAAATATATTTGCTTAAGCCATGACATCTTAAAATATATTTTTAAAATTTAATTTAATAATTAAATTACTAATTTAATTTAATGTTATATTTGTACATTATCTTGCCAACTAAAAGGAGGAATTTTCAGATGTACATATTTTCCCTTTATATTTTGTGTCTATCACTGATATAAGTAGCATTTATAACATATGAGCAAGCACTATATTCAAGGAACTACTGGGAATATTTAATATGTTCTGATTGGACAAATGTATTTGTGGTAATACTAGAATTTGCAGAGAAAGTCATGCTAGTTTGAGGGCCTCCACATTGGTCTTTAACTATGAGCCTTTAATAAAGGAACTACTTGAAGAAATTATTCTCAATGCTTTTAACAACCAAGAATTCATTAGCAAATAATGCACATTTATGTGTTTTGTTTTTAAGAACATCATTCTATAAATGCAATCAGTTCTTAAGGAGTAATGACTTATGACAAGTTGTACTGGATAATTAATCATTGTAATTAATACTATATTACAGGTGTCCCATATTACTATATTACTTTAATACTATATTACTATGTCCTAAATTCTGCAGTCAGCAGGGCGGCTTAGGAGAACAGATTCATTTTCTCTTCCCATTGAGGAATTAAAAGGGAGGAAACTGTTCCTGGTAAACAGAGTAAATTAGTTTATTTGACAATGGAAGGAAAACCATGAAAGGAAATGTGAGACTCTTGTTTTCTTGAGCAGGACTCGAACTTAGGCCACAGTGTTGAGAGTGCTAGATTCTACTCAGTAGAGGGAGAATGAGGGAAGGCTTCCCTCAGCTTCCTGGTGGTGCTGGAGACGGGCATGCAAAGCATTTCCAGGTGTCTTTCTCAGGCAGGGAATGGACTCTAAAGACCCAAAATGGCTGCGGTCACCTGCTGCCTTTAATTCTTTCTGATCTGGGGGAATATACCCAGCATGCTGTCTAGAAAAGCCTCAATCTGTAGGCAATGGTTCAGAGCAGCTAAGGAGGGTGACAGTTGGTATTTTAAAGATGACATCTGTGGGCCTCGCCAGAGACAACAGATGAGCCCGAGGGCTTCCTTTCTCCCGGTGAGCGCTCACCTGCTCACAGAACGGGGTGGGGTTTTTACTGGTCACAGGAGAGGGCAGTTTTAGATAGCTAAACCCCTTCAGCTCCTCTTCTCTTTGTAACTTATTCAGAGGGAAGCTTCACTGCCTTTTTCATTGTTTCCCAGTTACAATGTGAGTCTGGCTCCTTTCCTAGTTACTAAAAATAATGTAATTTCCCTGCATCCTCATCTATCTCTCTCGCCACCGAGTAGCTTAAGCTGATTTGAGCTGGGGGCTTTGCTGATTTGCTCAGTTGTGTAATATCTTTCAAACACTGACACTTTGCTGATTTGCTGAGTTGTGTTATATCTTTCAAACACTGACATATCATATAAATCAAACTCATTAATGTTACCACTGTAATCATACGAAAGTGTTAGGAAGCCTTCCCATTTACAATGGAGAATGTACATGATTTCCAAACTGTAATTTGTCAGGAATATTATTACTAGTTGTTTTCCTTGAAATGGGTAGGCTTGTTTTCTTAATTTTACAGAAGACAAGCTACGAAGTCTAAGTCATCATACGTCTTCTATTAGGCTTACCTATCTATCTATCTATCTATCTATCTATCTATCTATCTATCTATCTATCTATCTATCATTGTATTAGGGCTTGAACTCAAGGCCTACACACTGTCCCTTAGCTTTTCCCTCAAAGTTGTCACTCTACTGCTTGAGCCACAGCTCACATTTTTCTCATTTTATTGAGGTCCCTTCTTCCCCTTGCTAATCAGCCTGCTTCTAATCCATTCTGTTTGTCTGCAGATGTTGCAGTCCATGAACTTTATCCTGCTGGCAAGTGTCTACACCAGAAAGTTACTGGGCATTTTCTCTGCAGGGTCTTATGCCTTGTCTTGCAAATGGACCACTGACTTTATTTCCACCATAAAGGTAGCCATGATTTTATGGACATCTGACAAGTTGTTGGAATTCCCTCACGGTCTATTGATAGACTTGGAGTATCTATGTATATCATGAATCCAAGGTGATCTCAAAATGGAGGAGAGGAGAGAGAGAGAAAGACATTGAGAGAGAAAGACACATACAGAGACAGACAGACAAACTCAGGGAGACTGAGAGACAGACAGACACCTCACACAGAGACAAAATCAGAGAGAGAGAGAGAGAAAGAGAGGGGAGAGAGAGACAGAGAGAGAGAGAGAAGAGAGAGAGAGGAGACCAAAGAAAAATCTCTAACTTTAGGCAAATATTTGCCTAGAACCATAGCAAGGGTGTCAGAACACCTGGACTCTGCCTCCCCTACACTTCTGAGTAGATAAATTGCAGAACCCATTCTAAAAGAAGCATTCTGAGAAAGATAATCAGGAAAACCCACAAAAGACTTTGGAAGATCAGGTTCTTTGCATGTTTCTCTTATATTGAGCTGCTTCACATCGCCAAAGCTATAGAAAGCTTATAGTAGTGCAAATGCTTCTTGACTAGGGGAGAGGAAGTGGGCATCAAGTACTTTGTAATTGGTTAACCCCCTAGGGCCCACCTGTGACTCCTCATATATGATTATTCATGATATGATTCTGACCTTTGACTAGCCCTCTAAACTGCTTGTGATACATGACTAGTTCCCTCATTAATACAGAAATAAAAACTTTGGGTATTTATGTATTCATCTGAAAATGATTTTTTTCCTAGATAAAATGTGCTGATTATACTTTTAAAGTTCTAATGGCTACCAGGAGAAATGACTTATGTTTTCTTAGAATGATTGCTTCGAAACCAACTTCCAAGGGGAAAATACGCATGGAATCCAAGCTGAATGGAGTCTCCAGTATTAGGTAACCTGGCTGTTTGGAATGAACAGAGATTCCCACATTGAGAGAGAAGAAGATGAGAAAAAATGGAGGATCCAAGCAACAGAATAAGGTAGGCACTGGAGGCTCACACCTGTTATCCTAGCTACTCAGGAGTCAGAGATCTAAGGATCATGTTCAAAGCTAGCCTGAACAGGAAAGTCTGTGAAACTCTAATCTCCAATTACCCAGCACAAAGACAGATGTAGAGGTATGATTCAAGCAGTAGCCTTGAGCAAAAGTGCTCAGAAACAGCACCCAGCCTCTGACTTCAAGACTTACTACGATTGGCACCAAAAAGAAAAACACCAATGTCTGCTTTACAGAGCCAAGTTTCCTTACTTTTGGAAATTTGTAAAACTCTTATTTAGTTTCTTTGTCAAGCCTGCTAATTGTATTGACTCAGTACAAAAGAAAAAAGTATTAATAATAACAACCAGCCAATGAGTCCTCTTTAATTGATTTTTAAAAACAACCTCTAATCGTCCATTTCCGAACTCGGCAATATGAATAAAAACAACATTCAATTCTCTTCCAAGGTGAGCTGCAGGCTTCATGACATCCTGGGCTGTGTTCTGACTCTCTTGTTCCCCAGCATCCTTCTCCTGCTCCCTAGGCAGTTTTGATGGGGAAGAGATGAAAGCATTATCGAAATAAGCAAGATATCTAGGACTTCATTTGCCATGTGCTAGATACTGCTGTGAGCAAAACATGTGAGCTCTCTTAAATGATGCCAACATTTTTGCTGCACTAGGCATTATTATTTTGTTTTGTAAAAGCTGAAGCCCAAAGTTAAGAAACTTGTCTAACAAATTAGGAAGTCAAATTGCACAGTAGCTTTCTTTTCTTTTTTTTTGTTGGTTGTGGGGCTTGAACTCTGGGCCTGGGTGTTGTCCCTCAGCTCTTCAGCTCAAGACAAACATTCTACCACTTGATTCACCGTGCCACTTTCAGTTTTCTGGTGGTTTAGTGGAGCTAAGAGTCTTACGGACTTTCCTGCCTGGGCTAGCTTTGAACTGCAATCTTAGATCTCAGCCTCCTGAGTAGTTAGGATTACAGGTATGAGCCATGGGTGCCCGGCTCAGAGTAAATTTTTGACTTGCTGAATTGTATTCTTCCTCTTCCTCCCTTTCCTCCTCCTCTTTTCTCCCCTTTTTCTTTGTCTTCTTTTTTTGCCAGTCCCAGGGCTTGAACGCCGGGCATCGGCACCGTCCCTTAACTGTTTTCTCTCCAGCGTGACACTCTACCACCTGAGCCACAGCTCCACTTCTGGCTTTCTGATGTTGGTTAACTGGAGATAAGAATCTCATGGACTTTCCTGCCTGGGCTGGCTTTGAACCCCAATTCTCAGATCTCAGACTACTGAGTAGCTAGGATGACAGGTGTGAGCCTCCAGGCCCGGCTGGAGTGCACTGTTCTCCATAGACACAGCAGCAGCTCAGGTCTTGCCTGGGCTCCCAGGCCGCTCTATCTTTGTATTCTTCCCATCACCCCAAGTTCGCTTTCTCCTGGCTGATCTTAGTTGGGGTTACCAGAGACAGGGGTGTGCCTCTCACTGATGTCTTCATGAGTTCTATCAGAGCTAGAGTTGATGTGCTCTATATCAAGAGAAGTTTAATACCTCTTATTGTTCTAGATCAAAGGTTGGCAGACTGTGGCCTATAGACCAAACTGGTAACATTCAACAGTTGGGACAAATATTATATGATGTACCAAAAAAAAATCCACCCCTTGGTGATTCATCAACAAACTCTATTCTACTCCTGACTGTCCAAGTAGATGCAGAAAAAGATATATGTCTGACCTGAGCTACATTTTGAACAGGCCAAAGAAATCTGAACTGCTTGCTTTGACATAACAGATAAAGAAATGCATACCAGATTTGAACAGGACAAGGTGCTAACGAGTTAAGACCTACTTAATTTTCATCACAACTATCCACACTGAATGACTCAGGAAGAACTTGGAGAACTCTTCTCTGCAGGGCAGGGACGGAGGTGCTCTGAGGCAGTTGTGGAGGAAATACAAAATACAGTTCTGGATTAGGAGTCATTCCCCCTTTGTGATGATGTGTAAACACAGACAGGCAGTGTAATGCACTTCTTCACTCCGCTCCCAGCCTCAGTTTACACTTCTGTCACAATTCATTTTCCCTCAGAGCTGTTTCTATGGTGATTCTCCTCATAGGGAGTTAATCAGAGTGGCAGGCCCTCTTTTATTTTATACATTCGTATCCGTCAGTGGCTGCTAGTAGAATGCATGTGCCGGACACTGAGAATTTGTTAGATTTGACTTTACTTTTGTTACAAACAAAAGAGAAGATAAAGATCTACTTTCCTTATGAATAGCGATGTAGATGTACACATGTATCCATTCACACCATCAAACCCATCAAACCCAATCCCAAGGCAGGCACTGATGGCTCACACCTGGAAACCTCACTACTCGAGAGGCTGAGCTCTGAGGACTGGGTTTCAAAATCAGCCTGGGCAGAAAAGTCTGTAAGACTCTTATCTCCAATGAACTGGCTAAAAGTTGCAAGTGGAGGTGTGGCTTCACTGGTAGAACACCAGCTTTAAGCAAAAAAGCCCAATCAGAGCACAAGCTTCTGATTTCAAGAAAACCAGTCATTGGGCTGGGAAGGTGGCTCAATGGTAGAGTGCTTGCCTTGCATGCATGAGGCCCTGGGTTCAATTCCTCAGCACCACATAAACAGAAAAAGCTGGAAGTGGTGCTGTAGCTCAAGTGGTAGAGCACTAGCCTTGAGCTGAAGAGCTGAGAGACAGCACTTAGGCCCAGAGTTCAGGCCCCACGACTGACTGACAAGAAAAAAAGAAAGAAACAAAGAAAACCAGTCACATCCACAGCAGTCTGAGGCAGGATTTATGGGGAAGTACTAAAAATGGACAAAGACATTAAAAATGATACAGTGCACTCTGTAAGACAGATACAAACAGCTGAAAGGCTTTTTCTGTGAGAAGAGGACTTGTTTTCTAATATGGAGTGAGACTTAACTGGCCTCATGATATCATCATTACAAACCACGATAAGCATCCTATAAAGATGCTATGCTCTGCTGGGAATCAGGGGTGTGTGTGTGTGTGTGTGTGTGTGTGTGTGTGTGTAAGAGAGAGAGACAGACATAGACAGAGACAGAGAGACAGAGACAGAGACAAAGAGAAAGAGAGAAGCGGGTGCTATGATTATTCGGATGTAATTTGTTTTTCCTAAAACCCAAAACAAATCAGAAATCAGGAATCTTGCCTGCCACTGGTGGCTCACACCTATAATCCTTGCTACTCAGGAGGCTGAGATTTGAGGATGGAGGTTCGAAGGCAGCCTGGGGAGGAAAAATCCATGAAAGTCTTATCTCCAATGAACAATAAAAAAAGCCAGAAGTGGAGCTGTGGTTCAGAAGCTCAGGGACAGCACCCAGGTCCTGAATTTAAGCCCTAGGACTAACGCTCTCTCTCTCTCTCTCTTTCTCTCTTTCAGAAATGATTTTCACTTGCTCTCCTCCCTCCATGTAAAACACAAGGAGTCCTACTTTTCTGTCAGCCCCTTTCTGGGAGAAAATATAGAGATGGAGTTATCAAATATAGAGATAAACATATATAAGATATAGAGGTGCTCTTGCTTTGGTAAATACACATCTGAAGTAAGATAAAGATGGCTTTTGAATCCTGCCCACCCCTGGCATAGCTCCTGCTATGGTCTCCTGGGGCTGGGTGGGAGGCTGCTCCTGGTCTCACGATCACACACGTTGGGGGTAGGGCTCGTGTCCAGGGTGACTTGGTGTCACCGGTGTCACTGGGGGGCCATGGTGCATCTCCTGCTGGGCGGCCTGGGCTGGTTTGGGGAACAGGCCCTGAAGAACTGCTGTGTTCCGTTCCTCTTCCCTGCACCCAGAGTGGCTCCCTGACCTGGCTGAGTTGGTTCAGTGGAATGTTTTCTTTTCATCTTGACTACTGCCTTGCAGATTGCTTCCCCCCACCCATAGGTGTTTTTTAAACAATCCCTTCTAAGGCATTTTACTGGAACTCCATAAGGATTCGACTTGTATCTCTTCTTCTTCCTTTTCGGCAGGCTGAGAAACACGTACAGTTTGGACCTGGGAGAATATGATTGAAACCTGACACTGCCTGATTAGCCTCTTTTGTGCTGTGTCTCTCCTTCTTCTTCCTTTCTTCTCTTATATATTTTTGGTCTGAGATTGGGATTTGACCTGACACTTTCACTCATGGGCTAGCGCCGTAGCCATCCAGCCATGCTTCTCACCCCTACCCATTTCCCTTCTATGTTTGAGCACATAAAATCCATGTGTTTGCGATTTGAATTGAGATGAAATGAAATGTCGAGGAATTAACATGAACAGCGTAAGGCACACAATGGGGGGAAAATTCAAAACCCCCAAAGAACCTACACAAAATCAAAGGCAAGTCTGACAGTACTACATCTGCTTTGGTTTTTCTTACTACTTTGGATTGTTTCTCTATATACCTAACTGGAAATTGATCTCAGCGAGATGTCGGTGGCTCACACCTGTAATTGTAGCTACTCAGGAGGCTGAGACCTGAGCATCAGGGCTCACAGCCAGCTGGGCCAGTCCCTGAGATTCTTATTTCCAAGCTTGACAAATCCCAGGAGGAAGAGGAGCAAAGAGGCCAGGGAACCCCGCCCCAGAATTGTGCTTCAGACAGCTTCCTACTGACTTTGAGTTTCACTGTTTTGGTTGGTCAGGTATAATCCTCCAGGTCTGGCACAACTTTGAGTTCGTGGGATTTCAAAACAAGTCCCAACTTGATCAGAGAGCATACAGGTTTTAAGAACCTTCGAAAAGAGCCCAGTGAGAGACAGCAGGGGCCTGGGCCCAGCCCAGGCCCAGGGGATGCCAGAGGCGGCTTGCTGTCTTGCTGTAGTGTAAATGAAAAAACACTTTTCCAAAGGAAGCAGTTTGCCAATTTAATTTGCATTTAAAATTGAAAAGCACAGAAAAATCATTTATGTTTTATTATTTATTGTTATTGTTATTATTATTACTATTTTGTACTGGTGCTATGGTTTGAACTCAGGGCCTGGGCCCTATCCTTTAGATTTTTGTGCTCAAGGCTGGTTATCTACCACTTGAGCCACAGTTCCCCTTCTGCCTTTGGGCTGGTGAATTGGAGATAAGGGTCTCACAGATATTTTTGCCTGGGCTAGCTTCAAAGGGAGATCCTCAGATCTCAGCCTTTTTAGCAAGGATTTAAAGGTGTGAGCCACATGTACCCAGCTCTGTGCTGTCTCTGTGTATGTGTGTGTTGTCTCCATCTTATTTTACTTTTCCCACAATGCACTATGACCTGTAAGGTACACAGTCACATACCAGCTCTAATGTTTCATAACGAAAACCAAGTTTTCCTTTCCTTCTCTCCTTGCTTTTTTCTTTAACATAAATAAATTAAGCCCCAGTAAAGCCATCATTTAAGCATGGGCCAATCTGCCCCTTCGGGAATAAATAATGCTGGCCTAGTTCTGACACATGAGTTTCTATCCAATCTGTAACAAAGTCTGTTTTAATCCAATGTTCAGAACTTCCACCTTCAGCCGGTATTTCTGAAATGCTTTTCAAAGGAATTTCAATCATTGCTAAATAATTTAAAAGGCTTAAATTTTGTTTAGAAAGTACAGAGTTGATGAATCAACTTTGTAAACTATTTCAAAGTAGAATAATAAATAATTTGGGTGAAAAACAAATTGCCCCATGGTGAATTATCTACGCAAGTACAGAAGGCACTGCGTCGCTGCACAGGGAATTGTCACCACTGTCACGCATGCTTTTCAAAGGAAGTAAAATATTAATCACATTTGAATCGCAGGTTCATACACCTGAGAGGTGTTCAGGCACAGATGGAAGGGTCACAGATTCTGTTCTTAGGAACCCTGGTGAGCTGCTGCCTAATAATGCGGATGTCCGGATAAGGGGACATGACCTCGGTCAACTTTGTGGTTTGTGTGCTGGTTCTGGGACTTGAACTCAGGGCCAGGAGACTCTCCTTTGGCTTTTTCACTCAAGGCTGGTGCTCAACCACATGAACTACAACTTCATTTTTGGCTTTTTGCTGGTTCATTGGAGATGAGTCTCATGAATGTCTTTGCCCCTGATGGCTTTAAACCATGACCCTCACAGGTCATGCTCCTGGGTCGCTAGGATGACAGATGTGAGATTTGGCGACTCATCAGCTATACAAACACTGTTAACAGCACCTTTAAATTCAATGTAGTGTACACCAAGGTAATAGATGATATAGAAAGAGGAGCAGGGATTTTCCCAATTGACAAATGGATCTCAGCTCTGCAATGTCTTTCCCAAGTCAGTAAGTATTGAACACAATTTATATTTATTTAGTGATTTATGCTGTAAGGGCTTGCTCTGACACATCTTGAGTATTTCAAGTCCTTATGTCTGGTGGAACCTCATCATTGGTTCAGAGCTTGTTTGTAAATTGTGTCCTACTGAAAGATGCATATATGAAAGACACTTCTAAAAAACTCCACAGCACTGAGATTGCTGTTGGCTAATGTCCCATGCACAAGGCTGAAAAGCTCTGCTACAACATTTGAATAAATAATGCATCGACTTAATAGGTTACCATTTTAGAAGGAAACATGAAAAGCAAGAGGTCAAACATTTACTATGTCCTCCAGAGAATAGCTGCAGTTAAAGCTTTTGTGGAGTGAAGCAGATGGCAAAAGTTTTGTTATGTTCAAAGAAAACATAACAGGATGAACTTTGACGCCGCTAGGAATGGGAGAGAAAGAAAAGAAAAGGTAATTCTGTATTGCAAAAAGTATTTGATAGTATTTTATTACTACTAAAGTAGATAATAACCTAGCACTTAGAATTCACTGATCAAGGTAACAGTGATATTTTAAACTATTGAGTATAACATCAAGAAATTTAAGTAGAGAAGAACAAAAACAAGATGGTCATTTTTTCAGCTAGTAAAACATCATGGCAGAGATGTTAGAATAAGAATTTATAAATAAACAATAAGCTCTTTGTTTACTACCAGTACTTACTGACATCCATTGTGTAAAAATTTTAAAATGGTATACATTTGTAAGTTGTATCAATTCATGATAAATTATATCAACATTTAAAAATTACACCAAATGAAAATTACAGACATGAAATCATAGCTCTCATCAGATTCTTACCTAGCGACCCAAAAGGCAACGTACGTTTGTCAAACTTTAAGTCATATTATTGACATCAACAAATCCTATTTGATATATTTATGCCTCATAAAAATAGCCAGAAATCTGTCACATACAAAAAGAATGGAAAACTGTTACCCAAGGCTTTTATTAACGCTCATGAATATTTTGTGTTTTTCAATAACTCACAGATAGTTTATTGTGGTATTAGTATAGTAGGCAAGGTTATTGTTTTTAGTTATTATTTTAGAATTATTAATATTAGAAATAGCTACCCTCACTACAGGAATTGTGAGAGCCCTTTATTTCCCATCTACGTGTCTGGATCCATGTAATTGGTGTGTTGGAATGTCTCATGCAATGTCATGTCTTGTCTCTGTCCCTGTGGAGATTACTCCTGGGGCACTTGTAGAGGTGCGGCTGTCCCAGGATTCCTTTGAAGTCATTCCTGCTCCAGCAACGCACATCCAGTCTAGGAAAGTGATGAGTGGCTACAGCTTCCCCTGAGAGAAGGCCTGCAGCCACCTCTGCCCGCCCAGCCCACCTGACAACGCTGTTTTCAGGCAGATTTGCTTTCTGTTCTTTTCCTCTTCTGTCCATCCTCGCTCAGGCTGGCTGCCAGCCATTCTAACCTTCCAGCTTGGCCTGTAGAGAAAACCAAGATGGAGGTGGAGAAGAGGGGGAAGTGTACAGAAAATCAGAGCTGTCAGAGCTGGCAAGTGACAGAGAGACTTACGAATGCTATTTCCAGAATGGCAGGAGCTCTGTACAGATAACACCCAGAGGCTGAGCTGTGCTGCTGTCATGGGAGGGAGGGAAATGATTTTTAGTGTATGAGTATGTTCCAGACATAGCAAGGAGTAGGCTATGTACTCTAGTATTTCTACTATTCTAGTATTTCTATACTAGACATTACCCACTTGAAATAGGAGTTAGACTAGTTTCTGGTGTTTGGGTGGTTGATTCTGCCAGTGCTGTGACACCTCTGGTCTGTCTTCAGGAGCGTGTCCAGTGCCTCCTCTAGGCCTTGCAGCAACCGCTGCCTTTGGCACATCCCTTTGACGCGTTCTGGCTTTGTTCTCTAATGGAATGCACAGGCATTTCTGGTGCTCTGGGGTAGTAGAAAAGCAGTCGGGGAATTTTGGCTTCTACTGATTGCAGGATAAGTGGAAAAACCCAGATCTGCCTGCCAAGCGGCGAAAGCCCAGGGCTACGAAGTACTGAAGAAGTAAGAAGGATGAAAGAACGAGGAAATAAGGATCAGATAGTAAACCTCACAGGAAAACCAGAAAACCGTCTTCCAGGCCTTCAGGTCTTGCGATGCAACCCAAGGACCAAGATGGCTGGTGGGGCTGCGGGCTGTGGACGCCGTGTCCTCCTTCCCTGCCAGATTCTCTTTGAGCACACTTGCCCCGCACCATGTCTGCTGTGTCAGCTGGGAGTGAAGGATTGAGCAGTTCCTTTTCTGATGTCTCCGTTACCTATTTCAGTGCCATCACCCTTCAAAAGGATGAATGGGCCCGACTGACCCTTATTGTGGCAGCATTGTACACACCAACTTAAATATATATGGAAGGGTTGTGTATGAATGTGGTGTGTGTGTGTGTGTGTGTGTGTGTGTGTGTGTGTGTGTGTGCGTGAGCATATGTGCTGGCACTGGGGCTTGAACTCAGACCTTGAAGTATGCTCTCACTTGGCTTTTTATTTTGGGTTTTTTCCTCAAGGCAGGTGTTCTACTACTTGAGCCATACCTCCACTTCTGGATTTTTGTTGGTTCATTGGAGATGAAAGTTTCAGGGACTTTTCTGCCTGGATTGGTTTCAAACCAGTCTCAGATTTCTGAATGGTTAGGATTACAGGTGAGAGCCACTAGTGCCTGACTAATGAAGAATTTTTTTAGGTTTTCTCTGAGAGAGAGAGAGAGAGAGGGAGGGAGGAGCAGTCTGAATTAAACTTTTTTTGAAACCAAAAGGCAGAGGAATTTTTATCATTGGAGTGTGGGTGTGGCTCTGTGATATAGTAATTGTCTGGCAAGCTAGAGACCTTAGGTTCCAACCCCAGCTTTATATAAATTAAATAAAAAACAAATAAATGAGTGGATGAATGAATGAATGCTAAAAGGCTTTGGCGTTCTTAGAGTTCAAAGGGGAGCACAGGGCATCGGTGATGGCTCACAGACTTTAAGTAAATCAAACATTCTCCAGTGTTTGGAGGGAATGAAGTCCAGCAGCTCTTGAATTTAGGCTCCAGCCCTCCTACAGAGGCCAAGGTGCCTGCACTTCTTTAAGAATTGAATTTTAAAAGGAAAACTGTCAGGGCCAGGAGCAACACAGTTCTAGGTTGTGAGATTGTAAAGAACTTTTATAAAAAGATTCACAAATCAAAAAGAGCAGTAAAAGTATAATCGAAAGATTTTTAAAGTCAGTTCTTCCTCTCATTTTCTTTTTCTTTCTCTTTTTATCTCCTTCCTTCCTTCCTTCCTTCCTTCCTTCCTTCCTTCCTTCCTTCCTTCCTTCTTCATTCCTGTATTTGTTCTTTTCCTCTCCCAGGCTTGACCTCAGGACTTGTGCTTGCTTAATTGGCTCTTTACCACCTCAACCCACCTCCAGCCCTGCTTTTTGCTGGTCATTTCGAAGATGGAGTGTTGCAAAGTGTTCAGCCTTGGCCAGCTTCAAACTGTGAATATCTAGACATCATTAGCTGCTTAGTATGAGCTAATGGCGCTCGGACCAGACACTGCTATTAACCACTCCACACATGAAGCTGGACTCTAGGTCATCTCATCTGTGCCATTTTGAAGTCTGCCAGTCCTCAGGGTTCTTACCTAACACCTGTTCTTCCTAGCTTGGAAACTCAGCAGCAGTGCCCAGTTGCCTCTTCTCCAACTAGGGGCTGTGTGACACTTCGTCATGAGATCAAATCCTGCCTCGTTCTTTCTAAACTTTGCGCTTATTTATGTTCTTACTGTTCTTCTGCTTCCCAGTGACACTGGCTTGAACTTCTCCCCAGCTTCCTTCCTACAGTGTCTACCACTGGCCTCACCCTCCCCATGGATTCCAAAGACTGTTGGAGGTTGCAGGATAATCATGATGTCAACAAGCCCTGCTGGGTCTGTTTTCAATGCTTTTGCAGGTGTGATCCTACCAGTGAGAGGTCTAGAGGATGAGCCAAGCCTCCTCCTGCCCAACTCCTGCTCAGGCTGTTTCTCCTCAAGTGCCCTTCCCCAAATCCTAGCTACCAAAATGCCCTATCTATTCGTCTGTCTGTCTGTCTGTCTGTTTGCCTGTGTCTCTCTCATTTATTTTATGCTAGTACCGGGGCTTGAACTCAGGCCCTTGTACTCTTCCTTGGCTTTTTCTAATGTAAGCAACTCTACCACTTGAGCCCCACAGTTCCACTTCTGGATTTTAGCCGGTTAATTGGAGATGAGAGTCTCATCCATTTTTCTGCTTTTGAACCACAGCGCTCAGATCTGAGCCTCCTGAACAGCTGGGATTACAGGCATGAGCTGCTGGCACCCACTAGAAGATGTTTTGACAATTAAAATGTGATGAGGAAAAACTATAGAAATGCGATGGTAACATTTTGGGTTTTTTTTTTGGTGGTTAAACGTCTTCTCCTCACCTATAAATCCACTACAAAATATTGGGAAGAGGATATTCACATATAGTATGGGTTTAATATGAATTAAATGATTGGCATTCAGAACCAGGTTATAGTTATTCAGGGAAGTAGTCGGTTCACTGAGGGCAATCTGAGCATAATTTAATTTGCACTCCTCTTTGCTAGAACGTGCCTCTTGTGTAATTCAGGGGCCTGCACACTCCTTGAGCCTTTCCTCAGAGCTCACAGATTTTCTAAAAACCAGAAGGGGACACAACAGTTATAAACTAAACTATAAACACTTGTTATTGAACTGCTTTCCAGCTATATTAATTTTCATCATCTTCATGTTTAGGGATTGTGTTGAGAAGCAGAACTGCTCTGAAAATGGAAAAGGAAACTAATTAGTGTTGGGCAGAGTGCTTTCCTGTGCCTGGAAAAGGCTCTTTGGCAGTACCATTTGAGCAGCTCCATCATAAGTTAAGAAAAATGTTACAACATGGTCTTTGTTGGAAATACATAGTTAATATCCCACAAAACATTTATTACTATTTATATAGTAATATAAAGTAAGATAAATTATATATAATATAAATTATACTAATAAAATTATACATTATATAAATTAAAATCAACTATAATATAAATTGTATTTATATCAACAAATTTAATCATAGAATTTATAATTAAATTAATTATAATCAATGTGATCCTATATTTTTATATATTACAAAGGCATAACAGTATGCTATATATTGTAATATCAATTATAATATGTAATGTACATTATAACATGTTATAATTAATACCCATGTTAACTATAATATAATATGGATGTTATGTTTGTAATATAATATGTTAATTATATACTATATTAATGTTATATAATATTTATACTTATGAATGTTCACCTTTATATTTATTATGTAAATACAAATTGTGACTTCTGGTTTCAAAATAAATATGTCCAATATACTCTGAATTTTAACTTCTCTAAAAAGTTAGTCTACTGAATACTAGTAGCTAAAACACATGAGTATACATGTAATCAGTATTCAGTCCATTAACCAGAGTAAAAACCTTTTTGATTTTGAGATTTTATTTATGAACTGGAATTGTGAGACTTTTCAGGCCACTGTGAAGTCACAGCAGGGAGCCAGCAGCCCTGTGCTGCAGAGTGTCAGTGAGTGGTGTGAAGCCCTGTGCTGGAGAGTGTCAGTGAGTGGTGTGAAGCCCTGTGCTGCAGAGTGTCAGTGAGTGGTGTGAAGCCCTGTGCTGCAGAGTGTCAGTGAGTGGTGTGAAGCCCTGTGCTGATAAGTGTCAGTGAGTGGTGTGAAGCCCTGTGCTGGTAAGCGTGAGTGGTGTGAAGCCCTGTGCTGCAGAGTGTCAGTGAGTGGTGTGAAGCCCTGTGCTGCAGAGTGTCAGTGAGTGGTGTGAAGCCCTGTGCTGGTAAGCATCCAGGAGTGGTTTGAAGCCCTGTGTTGATGAGCATCATGAGTGGTGTGAAACCGTGTGTTGGTATGAAGCCTGTGTTGATGAACATCATGAGTGATGTGAAGCCCTGTGCTGGTGAGTATCATTGAGTTGTGTGAAGCCCTGTGTTAATGAGTCTCCATGTGTGGTGTGAAGCCCTGTGCTGGTGAGCATCAGTGAGTGGTGTGAAGCCTGTGCTGATAAGTGTCAGTGAGTGGTGTGAAGTCTGTGCTGATGAGCGTCCATGAGTGGTGTGAAGCCCTGTGTTGGTGAGCGTCCATGAGTGACATGAAGCCCTGTGCTGGTGAGTGTCAGTGAGTGGTGTGAAGCCCTATGTTAATGAGCATTATGAGTGGTGTGAAGCCCTGTGCTGGTAAGTGTCAGTGAGTGGTGTGAATCCCTGTGCTGGTAAGTGTTAGTGAGTGGGGTGTGAAGCCCTGTGTTGGTGAACATGCATGAGTGGTGTGAAGCTCTGTGTTGGTGGGCAGCCATGAGTGGTGTGAAGCCTGTGCTGGTGAGTGTCAGTGATTGGTGTGAAGCCTGTGTTGGTGAGCCTCCATGAGTGGTGTGGAGCTCCTCTGTGTGACCACATCTATGACAGAGTTTCATTTGCTCATGTAGCATGGTCTACAGAACAAATCAGATCCAGGCTACTCACGTGCAATGGCTCATTGAGCCTTTATCCAGGAGACGATCACATAGTACTTTGTATAAAGAGAACACAGAAGAGATTCATGGCTATTTTTTCTGAGCAAGATGTAACTGGGCAGCACAAATATTCATCACGAGGAAAACTCGAGCCTTTTCCTCTACTGGCTTTGTTACATCTAATATCAAGGTTTCTATGGCCTAAACTCAGAACTGGACATACAAAAGTCCTAACAAACCCACCAGTCCAACTGTTCATGTACTGTCCCTGCACAAAGCTGTTCTGTTTCTCGGGACTTGGAGAAACATAGTAGTGAGCCAGGTTCTTATGGCTCATGCCTGTAATCCCAACTACTTAGGAGGTTGAGGTATGAGGACCAAGATTAGAAGCCAGCCTGGAAAGAAATGAAACTTTTATCTTTAACTAACCAGCTAAAAGCAGGAAGTAGAGGTATGGTTCAAGTGGTAGAGTGCCAGCATTGAATGAAAAAGCTAAGCAAAAAAGTGTGAGGACCTTAGGTGAAGTCCCAGTACCTGACCAAACAGAAAAAAAAAAGAAGCACAGTAGTGTGTTTGCTATTCCTCTTTTACATTGGAAATGGTAGTAGTAGATCTGTTTCTTTCAATATAAATTTTAAATGAATCTCTTTTATGTTGAGTCTTTTCTTTGCTAGGAAAGAACATCTTTTAAATTCCATTGTTAAGTTAATAAAAAGAGGTGAATGCAATGCAGTAATTCCTAAATATGTTTGGTTAACAATATGAGCTTGCTTTACTGTGTTTCTAAATACACTAAACTCTTATTAATTCCAGTTTATGAATCCATATATTTTTCTAGAGTATTCATCATTAAAAATAATAAATCTAACAGATATAAGGTAATGTCCAAAGATGCATAAATATTATTTTAGCCAGGTGCCTGTGGCTCACACCCATCATCCTAACTACTCAGGAGTTGAGGTCTGAGGATCACGGCTCAAAGCCAGCCCAGGTAGACATATATGAAGGATTCTCATCTCCAATTATCAGCAAAAACCTGGAAATGGAGGTGTGGCTACACTGGTAGAGTGCCAGACTTGAGTGTGGAAAAAGATTAGAGAGATCATGAATCCCTGAATTCAAGCCATAATACTGGCAACACACATACACACACATGTATGTACATACACTGTATATGTATACATGCATTGCAAGCACATATATGCATACACTCATATGCATGTATATACACAGATATACATATTCACACATATAGTTAAGTCTATATTATAGTAAAGTACATGTCATTATAATAAATTTCTAATTTTAATAATTATAATTAATGATCTATAATTCTTTGTTATAAAGATTTACATGTGATATAAATGCTGTATATAAAAATGATATAATGAATGATGTTCTCTTGGCTAATTGCTTGATGAAATTTGTTACCTGGTCTCTTGCTACTGATAAACCTGTAGCTGCATATGCTAAATCTTCTTATCTCCCTGCATCAGGCAAAACACCACAAGATCTGCACACAGGAGCCATTTGTCTTTTAAGTAGTTAACTTCATTTCTTCACTTGAAAATGGAAGAGAGTGGCTCCACCCCCTATCCAAAGCACTGCAGAGGAAAACGTCCTTACTTCTCATAACCACAGCCAGGCCAGGAATACTCCTTTCCATCCCTGCCTGCCTGTCAAAGAATTGTTGACAATCATGAACTGACATTTGACCTGAAGTCTCAATGTGATAACCTCAGCCTCCTGTCTTTTTCAAAAGATAACAAAGTCATACATTTCTTAGCCCACCAACAAGGTCATCCATGTAGTAAAAATAACCCCAGGACAATATCAGTAGTGCTCACCTTGAACTTGATATAATAGCTACTGATCTTTCTATAGTCTATTCCTGTACCTTCTTCTCTGTTTAGAGACTGCCTTTGAGTGATCTCCATGATCATCTTTGTAGTTTCTGCCATCTCTCCATTTTTATTTTTAGCACAGACAGTTCTTGACTTTGTATTTCCCACAATTTTCTGGGTAGATCCACTGGGAAGGAAAATAGTCATCGAAATCCAACATATTCAGACCAACTTGTTTTGTTCTCTGTGAAACATTATTACCTTGCTCTTCCTTTTCATTGATGTTTGCAAAAACATATTGTCCTGCAACAGCTTTTATTCATTTGTACCATACTATGTCCCTATGTGATACTGTATGACAGCTATGGTGCTTTGCTTAAATGTGGGCAGGGCTTAATTTGTGTGTGTGTGTGTGTGTGTGTGTGTGTGTATGTGTGTGTGTGTATGCACGCATGCATGCGTACATACATGTGAGCGCCGGTACTGGAGCTTGAAATCAGGGCCTCACTTGGCTTTTCCCCCCAAAGCTGGAGCTCAACCATTTGGGCCACGCCTCTACTTCTGACTTTCTTCCTTCAAAGTGTGATTCCAGGCTCTTGGCCTCCTGTGTACTTAGGATTGATTAGCTCATAGACAGAATTAGCTCATAGGCAGAAGCCAATGACATGCAGAATGGCTTCATGTTTCATGTCCACTCCAAACAGCACATTTTTAGACAAGACTCAATAAATGTTTAAGGAACAAATGGATATATCTATAATGTTTTGTAATTAACAAATTTATATCAAGTTTTTCAAGAAACAATTTTGGTATAGTTCTATGCTTGTTCTTTGCTTAGAATATTGCTGATTCCTAAAACAAGATCAAATCTACACAGACACTTAAAATATGTTTGCATTCTTTCTCATACCAGTATTGGACATATGAATAGTTGTGTTATTCTGGAGGACAAATTATAACATAAAGTCATTGGTAATCATAAAAAATAGAGGATAGGTAAGGTAATTAATACTTTTTTTGTGAGCATTTCTTTTTTCTTTTTGTGCTAGTCCTGGGGCTTGAACTCAGGGCCTGGGAGCTGTCCCTGAGCTTTTGTGGTCAAGGCTAGCACTCTACCACTTGAGCTATAGCTCCATTTCTAGTTTTGGGTGATTAATTGGAGGTAAGAGTCTCATGGGCTGTCTTCTAATGGCAATCCTCAGATTTCAGCCTTCTGAGTAGCTGGGATTACAGGAGTGAACTGTTGCTTACCCCCTCTTATCCTTAGCTGTGGTCCCTAATAACCCCCTTCCCACTTCCATGCTTTTCCCTATGCTTTTTTGTGGGAGGCATTAAGACACGCATGCTGAGCTGTTGGTGAGTCAGCAGCGATGGGTTCAAGCTTCCCACCCGGGCGCTGTGCCATAGAGAGATTGATTATCGGGTCCATTGTGACTGTCTGATGACTGTCTGAGTCCATCTGGCTGTCTCCCCAGTTTGGGGAAGCAATTGTTGTTTGTTTTTTAACTTTATTTCTCTAATACAGGTGATAAGGATTATTGTGTCATCCTTTTAAACTTCTTACATGCAAGACTGGAAACCTGAAGTTGCTCCCTGTCTGTCTGTCTGTCTATCTGCGTCTCAGTGTTTGTCTGTCTATATGTCTCTCTTCTCCCTTTCTCACCCCTCCCTTTTCTTTTAAGTTTTTTTTTTTCAACTGGAAAGCAATTTTCAGAATATCACACAGTTAGAAATATCTGCTTTTGAGAACTGGCTCTGCTGCTTATTAATTCTGAATTTGAGGCTCTTAAACACGCTGCCTGATTCTCCAACAACCATGGCAGGAAGTTTGCGGCTCAAGGCCCCTCCCGAGCCCATCTTTCCCTTTTATCCCTGATTTCTCTTCCTCTCTCACCCAGTACCCTCCAAGATCGGATCCATCGAACCTCATTCATTCTCAAACCTTCCTTCCCGAACATTCTAACCATCCACATCAGAGGGATTTTGAAGCCTCATTGCTGTGAGAATCGTTCAGGACAATCTAGATTCAATATGGCAGTAGTAGTTCTCCCTTTCTTATACATTAGGAATTGGAGCCAGAGAAAGGTTAAATGACTCGCCATAGGCCCTGGCAGGTGTAAAGGCTGACATTTGTTTTCAGCAGCACTTCTATAGCATCCTGCTTCTGGGAGTGGGTGACAGTGTATTTTGTGCTTTCCTGGGTTGGAGTGCTGTACAAAGCCATTGTGCACGCTGCTGCCTTTGTGAGCACTGCTTCTCCACAGGCGAGCGCCATTACTGCGCTTATTCTCTACACTCTCACATTTAAACAGGTTCGTTTTCCTGACTGAATCACAGCTTGATAATATGTCTCTTGTTTTATTCAACCCTTTCTCCACTATGCAATCCTTTATCATCATATCAGTTGTCCTATTATTATTTTATTTCTTTAATAGCATTTGTGTGTATGTGTATGTGTGTGCACACACACATGTGCATCAGTACTGATACTTGAGCACAGGTGCTTGCACACTCATTTAGCTTGATCACTCAAGGCTGGTGCTCTACCACTTGAGCCACACTTCCACTTCTGTTGTTTTGGTGGTGAATTGGAGATAAGAATCTGAAGGAGCTTCCTGCCTAGGCTGTGTTTGAACAGTGATCCTCAGATCTCAGCCTCTATGTGCTAGTGTTACAGGTGTGTACCACCAGTGTTTGGCAAAGCCTTTAACAATGTGTATTGTATTTTTAAAATAATTAAATATCTATGTAATAGGCAAATGTAAGTTTCTATGAGCCACTTGGAGATCTCTCATACAAGATTAATGATATAGTTAGGAAGCGATCTCATGCCTTGAACATCCGCACAAATGGAGCATGTTAAGAAATGAGTTACTACTCCCCGCACAGGAGAGCAGGTCTTTACTAGCTGGCAGATCTTACCTGCAAGAAGAACTTGGGAAAGTAAATGACAAAAATTAGAGAGAGATGGGCTGGGAAGTTGGCTCAGTTGTAGAGCGCTTGCCTTGCATGTCTGAGGCCCTGGGTTCGATTCCTCAGCACCACATAAGCAAAAAGAAAAAGCTGGAAGTGGCACTGGGGTTCAAGTGGTAGAGCGCTAGCCTTGAGCTGAAGAGCTGAGGGACAGCACCCAGGCCCAGAGTTCAGGCCCCACGACTGGATCCCCCCCAAAAAAAACAATTAGAGAGAGACACCTAAAATGATTCAGTATTTTAGCATACGAATTTATGTGGTTTATGGGCCTGTTTTTATTTATTATTATTATTTTCATTTAAAATTTTTTTCTTTATGGTTCACACAACTACGTTTCATTCAGCTAAACTAAACTGCATGGATTCGGGCAAGACCTTGAGTATGAGAGCCTCCTGGGTGTATGAGCAGGGCTCCGTTGATGTTCAGTGCAACAGTGGCTGTAAAAATAAGGGCAAGTTTAAAGGTTTATGTTGTAAGGCAATTTTCCCTGCCCTATTAAGAGCTAGTGGGAGAGAAAACTGTTTCCAAAGAAACCTTTCTGAAATCACAGCTAGAGCTTGCAAACAGCCCGTGTGGCTGCTGGCCCAGTGTCTTCTGACTGTGGCTGAACACAGACTTCTCCCAGATCCAGGATAAAAATACATCATAAAACCTTGCCCACCACGATCCTGGTAATTAATGGTATTTTATACTCATGGGATCCGAGGACACTTCTTATAAAGTAAGTGTGGACCAAGTAAAAGAATTTCTCAAGCTTGCTTTTTCTATAGCTCAACTTACCTTAGTAATGGGGGTAAGGATTGAAATGGAATATTGTCTTTAATTTAATTGTGTGTATATGAATTAGCCATCATTCCAGGTTGCTGCGCAGCTAATCTTCGAGGATTCTCAGGGTAAAGGCAGGAGGCATGGGGCAACACATGGCCTATAAAGAGAAACATTGGTGAGCAAGGGACTGTGGCGTATTTATGGCTGTGTGGCTGAGGGGATCCCAAGTTTTATCTGGAAAGATTTGAATTTGAATCCTAAAGGTTGTTGAAGTTGGAGGCATCCCAGTGAAAGCAGCTTTCTGGCATCAGTTGGCTACCTGGTTCTGAAGTTAAAGGAAATGGTCTAGTCTGAAGATAGGCATCTTTGAATTAAAGAAGTTTTGCCAATGGAAGCTTGGGATATTTATGAATGGAGTTAGAAGATCCAGTGTAGGCTGCTGGATATGAACTGTACCTGTCTCCCCAAATACATATTTGTGCAGGTACTGTGGCTGCCGCTCAGGACCTGGTGCCCTCATTTGGCCTTTTCATCCATGGCTGAGTGCTCTACCACTTGAACCACATCTCCAAGTCTGGCGTTTTGCTTATTAATTGGGGAGAAGTCTCACAGACTTTCTGGCCTGGGCTATTTAGAACCTCAAACCTCAGATCTCAGCCTCCTGAGTAGCCAGGATTACACATGTAAGCCACCAGCACCTGGCTAGATAACTTTATTTAAAATGCCATCAGATGTTGGTGGTATACCATGGAGATGGTATACATTTAGGCTTATAGATGTAAGTCCTCTGAAACAGAGAAAAATGAGAAGTTGTATATGTTAGTAACAGGTGAAAGACTTCTGTGACTTCCAACTGACCATCAAAAAGCCAGAGATGTGGCTCAGGTGGTTGAGTGCCACCCTTGAGCAAAAACACCAAGCAAGGAAGTGAGACAGTGATTTCAAGCACACACACACACACACACACACACACACACACACACACACAAAGACACACAGACACACAGACACACACAAGCCAGAGTATAGGTTTATATAAATTACAAATGAAAAATTTTAACAGGATCAGAATAACTGTATGGCTGTGAAATCTGTTGTTATAAAGATATTAACCTAGATAGTCAGATATATTGAATTTAGTTTTTTTTAAAATCAGCAACAGAATCACAGAACCTGTGAGTGAGTGTATGTGTGTGTGTGTGTGTGTGTGTGTGTGTGTGTGTGTGTGTGCATACATGCACATGCTAGCATTAAGCTCAGGACATCACACATGTGAGCTGGCACTTGGTCATCTCGGAGTCTCCTGAGTCAGGGTGTGTTGAAGTTCTTCTGTCCTCTGTCACATTCCCTACAGCTCAGAGCGCAGGCTTGGAGGCCTTACATGATTTCCCAACTGTTCTCAGCCAAGGCGTGCATGTTCAAGAAAGATCAGACTGAGTTTTACTTTTTCCTAAAACGTACACTTAGTGGCTACGGATGGATTCAATAATGTAGTTACAGGATCCTAATGATCCTAAGCGTAGACTGCACAGCTTCATACCGATAATGAACATGCCTATCACATCAAGTTTTTATGATTTATTCCTGTGGAAATGGTAACGGTCCATGTAACCCTGGACAACCAGATGGGTTGGCTGTTAATAAGCTGTTCCTTTACACACTGATGTTGATATAGTACTTTTCATTTTCTGTTAATGAACAGAGGATTATGTAGCTCTTCAGGTAAATTTCGCTGATTCCTTTTCCATTCACTTTTGTTGCTATTGTTATTTTGTGCTTGAATTTAGGACTTTGTGCTTTCCTTTGGATTTTTTCACTCGGGGCTGGTGCTCTAGCACTTGAGTCATACGTTCACTTGTGGCTTTTTGGTAGTTCATTGAAGATATAAGTCTCTTGGATTTGTCTGCCCAGGTGGCTTTGAACCCTGATGCTCAAGTCTCAGCCTCCTAAGTAGCTAGGATTTCAGCCCAGACATCAGTTTGTTTTGATGCCAGTCTTCCTGTAGGCCCAGCAGGGTCTCTGTGCTGTGCTCACATCATTCATCCCTTGAGATTATAGCTGGAACATATATGCTGCACTGGCATCAGGAGAATGCATACATGAATTAGAATTGACATGTGAATTCGAGCATCTGAAGTCACTTTTCATTCCGTTTCCCTTTAGAGTTGTATTAACTGGAACCCGTAGACTACATTTGAAGCTGTGCGTTTATAAAAACGAAATGTCTTCTCTCAGAGAAAACATTTAGATTCTAATGTACTATACAAAAATGCATTTGAAAATGTGTAAGTTTAATTACAAAGAGTGTTATACTAAGCAATAAGCCTTCATCTGAGCAAATCTTTCTTCTGTTTCCAATCGGGAATAATTTAAAATTTAGATTCAAGAATACATTCACAGTCTTTACTGACAGGAGCAGCATAGCAGGGTCTTGAGATGCTCTTAGCATCTGCCATATAATAGCAGTGGTAGAAAAAGTTTGCTCATATGAAAAAATGAAGCATTCCAGCTGCAGCTAGCTCACCCCTGCAATCCTAGCTACCCAGGAGGCTGAGATCTAAGGATCTCCATTCAAGGCCAGCTTGGGCAAACAACTCTGAGACTCTTATCCCCAATTTACCAACAAAAAGCTGGAAGTGGGGCTGGGAAGGTGGCTCAGTGGTAGAGCACTTACCTTGCATGCTCGAGGCTCTGGGTTCGATTCCTCAGCACCACATAAGAAAAAAGCCAGAAGTGGCACTGTGGCTCAAGTGGTAGAGCTCTAGCCTTGAGCTGAAGAGCTGAGGGACAGCGCCCAGGCCCAGAGTTCAGGCCCCATGACCGACCAGACCCCCCCCCCAAAAAAAAGCTGGAAGTGGATGTGTGGCTTAAGTGTTAGAGCAACAACTTTGAATGAAAAAACTAAAGGAGCTTCTCCTGGTCCCCAGTTTAAGACCTAAGCACAAAATAGTTTAGTATGTAAAGACTATTTTCACCCAAACCTTAATTTTGTTTAAGAAATATTCAAGTCATTAGTGTAATCACAAAACTTCCACAACAAATAGAATATTTTTGGTTTAATCAATGCCACTTAATTAATGAAGGTTCCTGCATTTTCTGATGGTCAATTTGAAAATAGGTAGATATAAACAGAAAAATCTCTTATAAAAGTGCTATCTAGATTATATTAAAATTGCTATGTGACATTTTTCAATTAATAGAGGAATTTATGCAGGCAAGGTAGAACTTCAGAGTCAGAGGCAAAAGGATCCCGAGTTTGAGGCCCGTAGGGGCTTCATAGCAAGACTCTGCTAGTAAACAAGTCATTCATTAAACGGAAATAATAAATGTACGTGTGACCTAATTTTGCAAAATCAATACGTCAACATGCTAAATTTATAAATGCTATTTTGGTAATTGGGTTTTGTGTAATAAATACTTCACTAAGCTCACAACCACTGTTGACACCGGCAAATGTTAAAAAATGCTTTTTCTTCAGATGAAACTTTTATTGCAGGCAGACTTGCAAAAGCTGGGTGCCCAGAGGTGATTTCGCATTCACCTCTCATCTTTGGGAGAGCACAGGATGCTCAGACATGAGGCTGTGGCTTCCCAGGTGGTCTCTGGTGAGCAAGGCCCCTTGTCACCGCCTTTCACCACGTGTCAGTGTTTGCAAGGGCCTTGGGTAGCTGTGTCACAGACATCAGACTGCTTCTATTCCCATGGCACTCTCAGTCTTTCTTTAGGATGATTATAAAATGGATCCTTTCTCTCTGATCAAGTGCATTTCCTTTGGCATTCCCCAAATATTTAATAATAACCAAACCTTCATCGTACTTTCATATCCTATGTAGATCTGAACAACATTACCAATATTAATGTGTTGTCTTCAGTCCTTTAAAAATATTTTATATCTTAGATGACAGAAAAAAATAACTCTAGCAATGGCAAATAAAAAAATGCTGTAATAATGGCCTGTTTCAATTACCTTTTGAATTCTACCTGTTGTTAAATTTTAATGAAATCAAATAAAATGTAGAAAATGGAAAAAAGTTATACAATTCAAAATTCTTTTATTTTTATTTTTTGTTGGTCCTGGGGCTTGAACTCTGGGCCTGGGCACTGTCCCTGAGCTTTTAGCTCAAGGCTAGATCTCTACCACTTGAACCACAGCGCCACTTCTGGCTTTTTCTGACTAGGTTATTGGAGATAAGGGTCTCATGGACTCTCCTGAGTGGGCTGGCTTTGAGCCATGATCCTCAGAGCTCAGTCTCCTGAGTAGCTAGGATTACAGCTATGAGTCAGGCTTTGAAATTCTTGCTACATGATTATCATTAAACATACTTTCTGATAAGTTTCTTCAGGCCTCTGAATACAAATTAGTGTTTATTTTCAAGTATTAAGAAGAGAAATGGGATACAGGGAGATATCTGACAATTCTACCACAGTACCAATTATTGGATGTTGGTTACTGTGAGAAAATCACTATTGTAGGCAATTATGAATTATTATTGTATTTAGTTATCTAGGTCTGAGCATGTATTGGTTTTCTGTTGCTGCATGACAAATGACTATAGTCTTAGCAACTTAAAACAACACAAATTTATCATTTCATAGTTTGTATCTTCTAAATCTTCTTGGATTCTCTGAGAATAAAACCAAGGTGTGCCTGAATCTATGATTTTGCCTGTGATCCAAGCAACTCAGGAGGCCAAGATCTCAGGATCAAGGTTCAAAACCAGCTCAGGCAAGAAAGTCTGTGTGACACTTCTCTTCAATTAATCACCAAAACACTGAAAGTGGTACTGTGGTCTCAAGAGCTTCATTCTGGAGCTACAAAAGCTAAAGGACAGCATCTAGGCCCTGAGTTTAAGCTCTGGGACTGTCACCAGAAAGAAAGAAGAATGTGGTTGAATGGGAGGAGGGATATATTTTTCATTTATATGGAAATATCTAAATGAAGCCTTCCTACAACTAATATATGTAGAACACATAGAATATATGCTAATAAAAATAAAATGTGGGCTTGAAACCATTGGTTCACATTTGTAATACTAGCTAATCGGGAGGCTGAGATCTCAGGATCTTGGTTCAAAGTCGGATCAGACAAGAAAAGCTATTAGACCCTTTTCTCCAATTAACCATTAAAAAGCCAAAGTGGAGCTGTGGCTCAAGTGGGTAGGATGCCAGCCTTGAATAGAAAACTGCCTACCAGGAGGGTAAGGATCTGAGTTCAAGTCCCAGTATTAGCCAAATAAGCAAACAAGTAAATAGTAAAAATAAAATGTAATTTAAGATAAATTATAAAAGAAATGAAGTAGATAAATGTTACACAAATTTTGTGTCTAGAAAATACCATGAACTATTAAATCCCTTTACATCTGCATAACCAACTTTCATAGCTTCAATCACATTTTTCCTAAAGATTGCTACCTTAATAAATAAAGTTGCGTTTTCATTGCTTCTAGATCCAACCTAGCAGAGTGAGTCCTCATATACACTTTCTAGCTGAAGACTTTCACCCTACAACGACTTTCTGAGTTTGCTGTGGCCTTACATGGATAATGATTCCTGGCCTCCCCTGGGGCCTCTCCTGATACACAGAGCGTCCTGCAGCTTTCTTTCTATGGGTTTCCTTTTTGTTTTTTCAAATAAACCTACTCTGTTTATTTAAATGAACAAAAATGGTTCAATAATAAAGACTCCAATATATTTTTATACCATAAAGGGAGAGGAGTGTTGGGCAGGGGGGAAGAAGGGAGAGATTGGCACCAGATCTCACGCTTTTTAAAAAAATCTTTGATGCTAGTCACCTTTGTAAGATGCTCAGCCTTTTTGTGTGTTATTGTGATGTTCCTGGGACTGGAACTCAGGACCTAGGCACTATCTCCTCAGCTTTATTTATTTTATTTTATTTTTGTCGATCATGGGGCTTGACCTCTAGGCTTGGGCGCTGTCCCTGAGCTCTTCAGCTCAAGGCGAACGCTCTACTGCTTGAGCCACAGCACCACTACTGGTTTTCCTGTGGTTTATTAGAGATAAGAGTCTCACGGACTTTCCTGCCTGGGCTGGCTTTGAACCACGATCCTCAGATCTCAGCCTCTTGAGTAGCTAGGATTAAAGGCGTAAGCCACTAGTGCCTGGCGCTCTCCTCAGCTTTTTAAGGTTATCTCTCTACTACTTGAGCCACAGCATTACTTTTAGCATTTTGGTAATTAATTAGAGATTAATGACCAATTACTAATTGGTAATTAATTGGAGATAAGAGTCTTACACCACTGTCCTGCCCAGGCTGGCTTTGAACATAGATCCTCAACTCTCAGCTTCCTGAGTAGCTAAGACTCTTGGAGTGTTTTTTTAAATTTTAATTTAGAAATGATGATGGCACTTATCTGATAGAGATGTTAAAAGAAAAAAATGAGCTAAAATATTGAGTTTAGGACCTCATTTGGTATTAATGATCTTCATTAAATAAACGAAAAATTGAATTAGCAGAGTATTTCAGATAAAGGTTTATTTTTTTCCTAGACTATGGAGATATAGAGACCCTTAAAAATGCATTGAAAAATTTCATGTAGAATGTGAAATCATAATGAAGAAATCATAATGAGTAATTATCTAGGGTAGATAATAAGAATGTAAGACATTCTTTTGAAATAAAGACAATTGCATCTTACACCCATGTCAAAACCAGAACCAAAATTTCCGTATTATCTTTTATTCTTCTGTTTTTATTTTTTCATTTTCCTGTACAAGGCCAAATTTCCATTTAGGAACAATCTCTCCCTCCCTGTCCCAGCAGGTACTAGGACTTAGACTCAGAGCCTGAGTTCTGCCCTTAGGTTTCTCATACGAGGTTAGCACACTACCCTTTGAGCTGCAGCTCCACCTCCAGGTTCATTTGCTTTTGGGTGGTTAATAGGAGATAAGTGTCTTACAGACTCCCTCTCCCCCACCCCCCAGGCTGGTTTGGACAGGGCTCACAATCCTCAGATCTCATTCTCCAAAGCAGCTAGGATTACAGGCATGAGACATCGGTGCCTGCCTAAGAAAACAAGATTCTTCCATTGTTCCTGCTTTAAGTAGACAAAGGTTTGAAGAATTGGACTGTGGTAATTTAATTTGGGTGTTGTTGTTCTGGTCCTAGAGCTTGAACTCAGGGCTGGGGCGCTGTCCCTGATTTATTTTGCTCAAAGCTAACTCTCTACCACTTGAGCCACAGCACCACTTCTGAATTTTTTTGTTGGTTAATTGGAGATCTAGTCTCAGAGACTTCCCTGTCCAGGCTGTCTTTGAACAGAGATCCTCAGATCTCAGTCTCCTGAGCAGCTAGGGTTACAAGTGTGACCTTTTTTTTTTTTTAATTTAAAATGGCAAAATGGAAGAAAATGTTCCTGCTCATGGAAGGCTGGAAACTCTGAATTTTAGCGGCTTGGGTGAGGAGAGGGAGAGCTTGCTTCTTCCTGGCTCCCAGTGCCCCGTTGGCTAGAGGTTGGATGGTTTGTTTTTTTTTTTCCAGATTAAATCAAAAGCCAAAATTGGGTCATAAATTCTATGCTGTTCTGGGCTGGGAAATATACTGGGGAGAAGCGTGAGACGGGGGCCGAAGTGACCTTCTCCCTCCAGGGTCTGGCCAAATCAAAACACAAGATAGAAATTCAAAATTAAAATGGATACAATTAGGTTTCACAGTGGCTTCAGCCTTGAGATGCCCTTCAAAGACCATGCCTCTGGTGGCCCGGCGCTTACCAGTGCTTTCTCGGCCGAGCTCTGATTTGCAGACGCCAGGGCAAATTCTTTCCTTGGGCTGGATTCAGACTTCAGGGATTCGTGGACATTTCTAATCCTCCATCTATTAGAGCAAATGGAAGGCAGCTGGGTCTCAGGGAGGTGAAGCATCCAAGCTGGGCCTGTGCTGGTTCAAAGAAAATAAAAGCAATGGAGAAAATAGCAAACCCTGCAGGGCAATACAAGAAACACCAGGGAAAAGTGAGCAGCTATGAAAGGCCTTTAAAGCAAGCCTTCTCCTAGTGTCTTATTTTCATTTAAAAGCTGTACCCAGAAGCCCAAATTCAGGGGCCTAGCTAGGTTGGAAATATCTCAGTTCTTTTTATTCTATTCCAAATAGATATGAGAAGCACTGATGGCGTGAATCCTACCTGCTCCCCTTATTCTTCATATTGGCCTTTCCCATCCCTGAAATCCTGACTCTCCTCTCCTCCTTTATCTTGAAGGCAAAGCTGCCTAAAATCAAATAGATGTAGGTTCCCTGTGACAGGTGTTAAACACACTTCTTCCAGCACCCAGGGTAATGTATATGTTTGCTCTCTGTGGGGTGTGGAGCATACTTTTGTGGGTTGAATAATGATTTCCGCACTCCTGAATTTTAACAGTGTTGGAGGTTGGAATAACTACAGTTCCATATAAAGTAAATGTTTATGTCAGGTACAATTTAAAAAATATTCTAGGTGCTCCAGGACTATGATTTATGAAATACTTTGTGACTGTTTTTTTTCTTTTTGCAGAGAGTAGGTTTTTATTTTCTCAGATAAGGTGTTACTAGAAATCATATATATAAATGACCCCAAGTTTCTTGGTTATCAGTTGGTGGAAAGAATGTAATACATTGGATTGGGCAAATGCAACTTGTCAAAGAATCAAATACCAGTTGAAGTTCAAGTCAGCCTGGCATACAGAAAGGGACTGGGTAAGGTGGGCACTCAGAATGTGTGAGAGAGGGGGGAAAGTAGAGAGGGAGAAAGAGACAGATAGACAGAGAGTGAGGGAGGGAGAGAGAAAGGGAGAGAAGGAGAGAGAGAAAGAGAGAGGTGGAGAAGGAAGGGGGAGAGGAGAGGAGAGGAGAGGAGAGAGAGAGAGAGAGAGAGAGAGAGAGAGAGAGAGAGAGAGAGGTGGAGGGAATAGCCTTAACCCTGAACTGTCTCGGGGGCTTTGTGTTCTGGTGTAGGAAGCACTGTTAATGAAATATTGACACTGAAAAATTGACCACTGATTCTTTTAAGCCAAACACCCTGACTCACTCCTGTAATCTTAATAACTCAGGAGATCTGATGATCCAAGTTCAAAGCCAGCCTGGGCAGGGAAGTCTTTGAGCCAGGACCACAGCTCTAGTATAGTTGTGACCATGCCTAACATTTTTTTAAAATGGATGTAGGATTTTGCTAACTTTGTGCCCCGGACTGGCCTGGAAACATGGGCCTCCTAAGTAGTTGGGACTACAGATGTGAGCTACTGTGCCTGGTTGTAAGTTCAACAGCCTTTTTATGGTCTCATAACACCTCATCCTTAATGCTACTTTTTTTTAATCTACTCATCTTTCAGAAAGTATTCCAAGCCTCCTCTTCTGTAAAGTCTCCCTGTCATCCTGTCTGTCCTTGCAAATATCTTAAATATAACTGCAGAGATCACGTGTTGAGTTTTATAGAACGTGGATGCAAATATAGATTGAGCATCTTGACTTTGCCTAGAGTTTTCCCAGGCTCCGTGCATGGGTGTAGGAGGTGAGCCTGACCAGGCAGGAGACCCACCGCTCATATTAAGGAGACATCTTAAAGGAAGTCTCCAGTGAGATTTTCTCCAGTTTACTGAAAGACAAATATTTATTTAAAACCTGTAATCTCCCTTTCATTAGGAACGTAAGACCCGAAAACTTTATATTTTTCAAAAATCACGTGGTTCTCATGAATATATACTATGGTTATACTGAATAAATACATCATTTGTCTTCTGTGTCTCTCTTTTTAAAAAAGCTTAAGCATAGATGCAATATGTTTTGAGAAAGAAGCAGAAACCTTCCCCTACTTTACTTGGATAGTAATTTTGTCTGTATAATTGTTTTCAAATGTTAGTAACTACACAATATCCACAATTACTATAATCTTCTACAAATTATGGGAAAATAAGCCATGAAAAATCACTTTGTGCCTCAAGATAATTCTAACCAAAAAGTTCAGCTATCATTGGGACATATTTTCCTGCCTTTTGTCCTTTTTTAAATATGAACACAAATTGGGTCATTTCTTCTCTACAGATTTATTTCACATTGTGCTTAAAGCAATTTCTCTATATTTTATTTATGTAGAGAGTCTAGGTCTTAAAATTTCATATTTTCTTTATAGGTTAAGTGAAGAACTTGTTTCTATTTAAAAGGTAATTTATGGCTTCTGAAAATAATGACAGGCATGTCTGTGGCTCAATAAACGAAAAAACCTTTACAAATCAACAGAATGCCAGGCATTGGTGGCTCACCGGTAACCCTAACTATTCAGAAGGATCTGAGGATCTCGGTTTGAAGCTGGGCCCAGACAGGAAAAGTTTATAAGACTCTTATCTCCAATTTGCCAGCAAAAAGCTGGAATTGTGGAAGGGTACCAACCAGCTATGAGCAAAAAAATCTCCAGGATAGAACCCAGTCCCTGAGTTCAAGCCCCAGGAGTAGAAAACAAAATTCAACAGACTGGAAGGCAAACATCTGGGAGCATCAGAGCCAATGAAAGACGTCAAGTGTGCACCGGGGTCCATGTTTGAGAACAGTCAAATCACCCGGCCACCATCCTGTACTTGGAGATCAATATAGCATATGTGCTTATAGAATCATAATTGGCAAGTGTAGGTACAGGAGATTGTGCCACACTGAAGTGATCTCAATTGTTTGATGTGATGTGATAAGGAATAGACTTAACAATTTGCCATTTATGTGGAAAACTAGTATTATTATCTGACGGAAGAGGTACAGCCAGATGGCTGGACTGTATCAGCCCCAATCTGCCCAGGCAGGGCCAGTTCTAAGAAATCAGGAGAGCTTTGATGAAGACAGCCTTCTCCAGTATAATGTGGGTGAATTCTCCAATGTTCTGAGTTTATTGTGCCACTACAGGTGTCAGAGCAGTGCCATCTTTTACTTCTAGCTCCTTTCGAAGTTTCAACTGCATTTCTAAAAATAATATTTTTCTTTGCACATGCAATTTTGTGCATCATCGCCTCTAATTGCATCTGTAAAAGGCATGCTGTGAATATTTAGCCCTGCAGCCTGCCAGGCCGGGGCTTCAATGGAGCATGCTTTGATTGCTGTGACTTCTTCATTTTCTTCATGTATGGGCTGTGAAATGAACAAAGTGGGAGGAAGACTGTACTTCCCAGATGTGGCTCCGCTTTTCCGTGCATACATAGTCAGCCAACACAAGGTCTTACTTCTCTCTGGATGATCTCTAGGCAGCACAAACATGGGGCCCAGAGGAAGGGAGGTTTTCTGTATCACAGATGAAAGCTTCACTTGGAGATCTTATAAAGAATACAGATCCACAGCTGATAACGTGGACAGATTTCCCGGAAATGTTCTCCCATCACTGTCCCCTGACTTTTGTTAATCCATTCAGAAGTATTTATGGAAGACCCACGGAACAATAGCCTCCCCTTCCCCCCCTGCCAAATACTTGTAGCTCACTCTGCCTGGAGGAGGTCAGAGGCAGTAGTGAGCAAGCTCTTCGGTCAAACAACTAGACATTGGGATTTGCCCTGTGAATGGCAGCCAGAAGGCTCGGAAGCAGATGCCTGTAGTCCAGGCAAACTGGGTCTGTGGGGTTCCAGTTATACAAGACAGTGAGGGGTGAGATTACAGAGGCAAGAAAAACACTCACAACACACTGGCCAAATTGCAGCCCTGCTCTTGCAGTGTTATGTGAGAGCACAGTCATATATGTTGTGCATGAACAATGCACACACATAGGCATCTGTAACATATACAATGCACACATGTCTATCTGTAGCGTATCTGATACCTAAGTGTGTATCACAACATAGATAACTCACACTGTGTATCTGTAATAAATAATGTAGTCACATGTCTAGCACATATCATGCACATGGGTATATGTGTAATGTACATAATGTACATAGGTATATATGTATCACATGTGTGTTTCTTTATTCTGCTTTTCACTGATTTTTTTTTCCAAGGATGCATAGTTACTACAGGGGAGGTAAGGCTTACAAATTTGAGAAATATTAAAATCTGTCCTTTACAGAAAACATTTGCGTTTCATTAGCTTAGCACGCCCCAAATGAAGAATGGAGAGTCAGGGAGCTTTGCATGAAGAATTGTGACAATGGTTGCATCAAAACAGAACAAAACAGACTAGCATGGCAGATTAGGGGGGCTGGAAGAAAGCCAAGTGGATATGATCAAGGAATAGCATATGCCTGTGTGGAAATGTCATGATAAACTCCTTTATTATGTACAATTTAATATGTGCCTGAATACATACATACATACACACACACACACATATATATATGTGTATATATATATATATATATATATATCAGACAGACAGACAGACAGAGAGACAGATGTAAGAGCCAGACGGCATGTGGAGGGGGGACTATTGAGAACCAGAATGCACAGTGAGAACTGCTGGCTCTCCCCTTTACATGGGGACCATTAAGAGGACTTTGAAAGTGAAGTGACCTGATCTGATTCATGTGCAAAGATGTTACAGTTACTTATGCCACACTTGCAATATAAGCAGTTCTAGGCCATCATTATGCAATGATTTAATTCTTTTATGTTAAGAAGTAAGTACAATTGTTCCATGTGATTTATAAAGAAAAGCTGTTTAGCTTGCTCCATATGATCTTCTTGCAAATGGTGGAGGTGGGATTTGAACCTAAAGAGTCCTGAGCCAAAGTCAATGCTCCCAAACTTGGATCTGTACAGTCTTACCTTGTCTGTGTGGTCTTCACAGTGGGTGGTAGTAGTAGTAGTAGTAGTAGTAGTAGTAGTGTGTGTGTGTGTGTGTGTGCATGATTAGTAGATTGTCATGGTGACCTAAGACTGAATGTTAAGATTGATAGCAAATGACTTAGGCTGGCATGGGTGGATAGAGGCTTGGGGAGAGAATCACTCACCATGTCCTGTACTGATGCACAGTGAGGTGAGGGGGATAATCCACTTGGAAAAGATGGCTGTGGATGGAATTTGCAAATAATCACTCATGGCACCTCCTCACATCACAGAGCAATGAGGACGTGGATGTAGCACAAAAGCCCAGGTTTCTAGAAGTGTCACAGAAATACAACCCCACTAGCCTAGGCCATTATTTTCTTGCTCTTTACAGTCTAGAAAAGTGTCCATATAATAAATGTATTGTGTTTCTAGATTGAAACTGTTCAGAAGAGGAGAGCGGATGCAGGAAGATGGTAGAATCAACCTCCCACAGAAACAAAAAATTTGAACCATGGCCTGTATGTAAAACAAAACAAAAACAAACTTCAGAAAAGCTGACGACTCCAGTATGAGATGACAGTGTGTGGTACAGAACACTCATAAGGGAAGGCACACATTAAAGGAAGTGAAAGCACTGCACACCAGTGATTTTAGCTGAAGTGGTTATCATAGCTAAGAGAGCAGGGAATGGTCACCAACAAATGAGTAGATGGGTCCCCTACATCATAGAATACTATGCAGCCATAAAAAGAGGATGACTCTGTCCTTTGTGAACATGGTGCACCTTAGTGTTGAGGGAAATAAACCAGGCACAGGCAAACAAATGCTACAGGATGTTGCTCAGTTGTGGGTCTAAAAACACTGATTTCAGAGAAGTAGGGATAGAATCAGGGTGGAAGAGACTGCGGTGGTTGGACAGGTTGGATGAGGAAGTTTGGAGACAAAGAGGAGAAAATTAGAATTAGAGAAAAAACAGGTTCATTAAATTATTATGCACAGTGACTGCTGCTAAGAAAAATACATTGTGGAACATGTCAGAAGTCATGAGTATTGATTTAATTATTTCCTATGAATATGGAGTTAAAACATTATGTTGTACCTGGTGAATTTTTATCTGTTGTTTTAAAAGAAGAGAGCAAACACTGAAAGTTTGGTTTTATATTATCCAATCTGTTCACTTTCTATATTTCATTAATTATACTTGTCTTTCCTGAGGGAAATATCTGCCACGGAACATACTCGCATAAAGAATTGCAATCCATTTGCAGAACTCAATGAGTTCCTTTTATATGTAGGTCAAATCAATTATTTCATGCTACTGAAAATAGAAAGTAGAATACAATTAAAATGTTTTCCCAGGAGTGGGATTGCTGGGTCATAGGGAAGCTTTATATTTAGTCTTTTGAGGAATCTCCACACTGCTTTCCAGAGTGGTTGAACAAATTTACATTCCAACAATGTAGTAGCATTCCCTTAGTCAATATTTATCCAAAAGAACACAAACAATGCCATACTAAAGCCACCAGCACAACCATGTTGATTGCAGTATTTTTTAAACCATAGTCAAGATACCCCTCAGTGGATGAATGGATCAAGAAAAATGTGGTTATTATATATACACAATGGAATTCTATGCTTCCCTCGGAAAGCATAGAACTATTTGGAAGGAGATGGAAAGATTTGGAAAAAATTGTATTAAGTGACCCTGCATATGTTCATATATACATTTATAATTCAGATCTAACTTCTACATATGAGAGAAAACATGCACTTTGTCTCTCTGAGCCTGCTTTTTCTTAACATAATTTTTTCTAGGTCCATCCATTTTCCTGTAAATAATGTAATATCATTCATGGTGGATGAGTAAAATTCCACCATCTCTATATGTATCTTGCACATCTTGATTCATTCACCCATGGTGCATCACATGGTTTGTTTCTATAACTTGGCTAAGGTGAGCTTAGATGTTCATGTGTCTTCACTTGTAATATTCTGGGAGACGCACGGGGGCATGACAGACATAGTCTGTGTTAAGTTTAGTAAGGACTTCTAAGCTGCTTTTCAGAGGGGGTGTACTGGTTTACAGTCCCACCAACAGTAAATTAGCAGTCCTTCACTCTCACACATATCTTTACATGTTTACCTAGCATTACAAGTTTGAGTTGAACTACAAGCTGAAAGACGAATTTCTCTGGTGAGAAAAAATTGCCCTTAAGTTATGAACATTAAAATTGTCTGTAGCTCATGTCAGCCTTCTTTTTCTTCATAAACAATTTTTATAAATGCTTGTAAATATCAGTATATTCAATGTTAGTGTTCCAAATTTTAAAATTCTATGTATTGCAAATAAATAAACCAAATAAATAAAAATATTACAAATGAGCTGGTGCCTGTGGCTCATGCTTCTACTCCTACTTACTTAGGAGACGGAGATCTGAAGATGGTGGTTTGAAGCCATCTCAGGTAGGAAAGTCCATGATAAAGTGTTAGCCTTGAGCACAAAGAGGCTCAGGGACAAGGCTCAGGCCCCGAGTTCAAGTGCCAGGACCATCAAAAAGAAATTACAGATGAAAATATATTTATTGCTTGAAGATAAATAATTGAAAGAAATAATTCCCTACTGAAAGTTTTTCATAGAATATTTTGCTGGATCATACATCACATGAATTTAGCAGTAACATATAGCATTTTATATTTATGTTTAAATGCAAGTGAATTTGCATATACTAAATGTAATTTAATAGACATGTGTTGTGATACATATTTTGGATTTTTATTTTATACCATAATTCTAACTCCTTCAACTACTGCATACTGCAATTCAAAGCAGTTAAATATGATTTTAACACCAAGTTTCAAGTAACAGGAAAAGAAAGAAAAGGATGAAAATTTAATTTTGCTTTTCAACTATATCAATATTTTTGATGATAAAAATTAAACTATCATTTAGATGAGCAAATATGCCTGAAGATTTAGGTGCCTTAATTTCAGTTGTATTGATTCACCAATAGAATAAAATTATGAAAATTAATATATTTGGTGTGAAAATGGTATTTTCCATTTAGAATACTTACAGACATCTGAACACAGGCATGATTCCTTGTACACATAATTTACACATATACGCACAAACACATTTATAATTTGGCAACTTCAACAATAGCAAGATGGTAATAAATAATGAAAGATTCTAAAATCAAACATGATTTATTTACCTTGAGTAAGTATATTAATTTTATTAGCTTATATAAATAGCACAAGTGGATTTCTTTCTAATTGTTCCATAAATGTGGACAGTATACTTTTTTAACTTTAATTTTTGTCTTCTTTGTATCTTCT
Organism: Dipodomys ordii; assembly: GCF_000151885.1. NCBI lineage: Eukaryota > Metazoa > Chordata > Mammalia > Rodentia > Heteromyidae > Dipodomys > Dipodomys ordii. The sequence goes on from NW_012267368.1 coordinate 3,055,962, forward strand.
TTCAAATTATATATATATATATATATATAGTTATTGTAAACTGATGTGCACAAAGGTGACAGTTACATAAGTCAGGTAAAGAGTACATTTCTTTTTGGACAGTGTCACCCCTTCCTCACTCATTCCCAGTTTTTCCCTCCCATCCCCACCCACAAGTTGTATAGTTCATTTTCAACACTGTGTCTAGTGAGTACCAGTGCATGTACTCACCCTTTGTCCCTCCATTTCTGTGCCCTCCTTACTCTCCCAAAGACAGATAAACTAACGAACAAGACAAATGGCAAAGACAACATAAAAAGCAGCAAAAAAATCTTGTTTCCTATTTTTAGAGTTCATTTTGTAAGACGTTGTTTTATATGATCATCTGCACATAGCCTTTGAGCCTTTGTGATTAGCTCCTCTGCATGGTCTCCTTTGGCCTCACTGTGTGAAAGTCTAGACACCTGTATAATTTATCACATCCCAGTGTATTTTATTTTACTTTATTTTTATCTTTTACCATCTGGTGTGTTTACTTGTGGATTTATAGGCCCATTCCAGTTACCACAGATAAGGGAAACCATGCATCCTATGTTTTTTTGGGTCTGGCTTACTTTGCTCAATATAAGTCTTTCCAGTTCTTGCTAGTTCCTTACAAATGGTACAATGCCATTTTTTCTGATGGAAGCACAGTATAGTATTTTCTCCATCCATTCATCCACTGAGGGGCATCTGGATTGATTTCATATCTTAGCTATGATAAACAAGTACAGTGTACTTTGAACAAGGTCACAACTCTTATGTTCCCTTAAAATTTCTTATTTAATCCCGATTTAAAAATAGTTTTTGCTTTTTTATGCTGTCATCACATATAGTATTTCATGTGTGAATTATAAACATAAGGTTTTAAAGATATAAATGATATATGATCTGTCATGTATTAAGCATTATGTATTAGATTATCTTGTGTATGTTTCCCATATCCTATATCATACATATCATATATCATGCATTAAATAATATCTATTTTATATATCACATATATGTGTATACACACATGCATATATATAAAAAAATATATATATGAATATGTATAATGTACTTTGATTCTCTTCACACCAGTACTCTCCTCCTTTTGTCTGACCCCCTCCAAACTGTTCACTTTACAAATATGTTTTATTTATCACCACCACCATCCTCTTCCTCACATCTTCTTCCTCTTCTTCTTCTTCTTCTTCATCATCATCATCATCGTCTTGAGTGTATTCTTAAAAACATCTTTCTCAGAGTTAGCACTGACTCATAATTCATAATGTCATGTTGTGACCTATAAATCTATACAGTTATGAGTTGTGTGTTTGTAATAAAATATAGTGCTATCACAGTATTAGAAAAGAAAAGAAAATCTTTTCAGAGAGTTTGGATGCATTTGGCTACATTGAAGACTTCCTTTGCTTTTCGTATCACTTTGAAGCCATGCGTGTGTTGTCTTTGCTCTATGAACTATTTCTAGGGAGAGAGAGGGCATGAGTCTTTTCAAGTTGTCATGAAGTCTCTGGTGGAAAGTAAATTGTGAACCGAAGGAAATCACAAATAAAGTATTTATTTCACTTGCTGAGTGAGTAACCTCACAGATCAGGCCTTCCTATAGTTATTTTAACACATATGTTTGTGCATGTGCACACATATGGATGCGCTTGTGTGTGTGTGTGTGTGTGTGTATGTGTGTGTGTGTGTGCATGCACCTGGGTGCATGTGTGTGTGTATTCAGTATATAAAATTATATTATTTTGCCTAGCATATCTATATAACAAAATATTGCACTCCAGAAACAGTTGCATTTTAATTTAATGTTACTGAAGTGTAACAATTTCAGGAACCTTATAAAGGTATAATTTGACAATTTCTTGATGGGGAAATAGTCTAAGTAAAAACTTACTTTGGTTATATGTTATTGGCAGGTAATGTTCTTTCTCTTTCATTTTAGAGATAGTCTCTGTTTAGTATTTTGGGTATTCTTTCTTGTTTTTTATTTTTTATTTTTTGAGACAGGTCTTCCTGGAAGTTTGGACAGGCCTCAGTTTACCCTCCTGCCTAGCCAGTGCTGAGATTACAGGTGTGTGCTACCATGCTTGCCTTCCAGAAGGTATTGGTGCTGTTTAGGAATGGGAACCCTACCTCCCTTCACTCCCACATTTTCATTTTTAATTGTCATTTGTTCATTAGATAATGAATTTTTATCTTCATTGGATCTTGAAACATTGTTTTATTGATTTACTGGTGAATAAATAATATCCTATCTAAAGTTCATATGCAAATGAATTATATAATTTTAATATATTATATTTTAAGGTATATTTTCATATATGCTATATTTTAATCTTCTCAATAACAGAATCATCATAATTTACAAAACTCCTATTATTTTTTGATTTACTTATACACTGCAGACGTTTGAATCATTTTATAAAAAGCCATTACAAACTAATTATATTAGTCAGCTATAAACAATGAATTTCTTTTTAAATGAAAGTGAAAATTTCATAACATAAAGTTTTGATTGAAATGGAATTTGTACCAGAGATATAGTGACCTAATTCTATTTTCTTTTATCTCAGTTAAGTCTCCGAGATCTGAAACTCTCAGAAAAATGGTCATTTTGGTGCTTTTCATTAAGTAGGGCATCATTTTGATTTCTTTCAGAAAATTCTCCTGTTGTGTTAAGACAAATTCTCCTGTCATTGTAGTTACATTTTTTAGCCATTAAAAAAAAAAGAATTGAGCAAGTGTTTCCATATTGACTACACTAACCCTCAAAGGGATCGTGTGTGCGTGTGTGTGTGTGTGTGTGTGTGTGTGTGTGTCTTGAGGCTTGAACTCATGGCCTAGGTGCTGTCCCATAGATTTTTCCCTGAAGGCTAGCACTCTACCACTTGAGTCCCAGTTCTGATTTCAGCTTTTATTTACTTGTTAATTGAAAATCAGAGTCTCATGGACTTTCTAGGCTGGGGTTGGTGTTGAACCTGGATCCTCAGATCTCAGCCTTCTGAGTAGCTAGGATTACAGGTGTGAGCCAGCGGTGCCTGGTGTGATGCTGTAGTGTCCATTTGATGCTGGTGTCATAGAAAGAACGCTTGATAACCAGGACCTTGGCAGAGGGCTGAGCTGTCTTCATGCTTCCCGTTGCCCAGGGCAGAAAACTCTCAGATGAATTCATTCCCTTGCCATTCTTCACATTTTTTTCATTCAAATGTTAAAAACCTCAGCCAAGTTTGACGTGTAAATTTGACAGAATTCAAATGATATAATAATGTTTATAAAAATTATCATGAAGAGTGAGAGAGATCCCCACATGGAGGCTGGGTCTCAGAAGCAAGTCAGGCTTGCAGTTTGCTCTCTTCCGCCCCCTTCAGGCCTCCAAAGAGGCCACCATGCTGGCTTTCAAGGAATGGCTAAGTGGAGGAGGTATTGACTTAATTTCACCTCACTTACCCACCATGAATCTCTTCACATACATGTGCACACACCGAGAGAAACGGAGAGAGGCAGAGGGAGAATGTCTGCGTTCTTCATCTGAAGAGCCTCTATACTATGGATTCAACAAATGACTACAGATTTACAGCAAAAATATTTGGAATAGGCATTACATCTGAATGAGACATGGACATTGTGGTTGCGCAGTCTCTGTCATGACTCACTACATAATATGGAATTAAAATGTTCACATTTGATTTGCATTAGGCATAATAAATAATCGAGAGGTGATTTTAAAGTACCTGGGAGGATGCCTAGAAACGAAACACTAAACAGCACGAGGCCATATTGGGTTTGGGTGGGACCTGAGGCTTGAAATCAGGGTGCCACACTGTTGCTTAAAGTGTTTGTTCAAGACTGCTGCTCTCCCGCTTGGGCAGGAGCTTTTTTGATGGTTAATTGGAGGTAAGAGCCTCAAGGACTTTTTCTTTCTTTTTAAACCTGGGCTGGCTGTAACCCTGATCCTCTCACCTCTGTCTTTTGAGTTTATAGGCATGAGCCGCTGCACCTGCCACGGGTGGGTATTACGATAGCATCTTTTTCTTTTGGAATGTACAAAGATTTCTTCTTTCCGAGTAGATTGACTTTCTACATTGAGTGGGGGCAGGGGAGATTGGAACATTACAACATCTTACTGTCGAATCAACTGTTTAAAAACAAAAGAGGAATGTATACGTAAACATATATGCATATGTATATGCTCATGAAGAATTCCAGGAATCTCTTTGGAAAACCAAATTGACATACAGGCCCAGATGACATCTTGTTGGACGATGTGAATCATTAGCGTTTGGCTTTGCAATGGTGTAGTTCTGATTGCATTGTCAGCCCCGCATCCCTTTCCCTCACTGAAAAATGTCATATGAATTCTGTCATATCAGTTCACTACAGTGGTGCCAGAGAAAACTGGAAAATGTATATTCGGAGACAAAGTAGGTTTGTGATTACTTTGTTCACTGCTCATGGCTGTATCACGTACAGTCCACTCTGTATCACAAAGATAAGGCTGGAAGTATTTGCCTGAGTCTTTCAGCCAGATTGGAGAATGAAGGGTTAAGAATGACCACATAGGAAAGTCATTTGTCACCCACCCTGTGTCCCCTTTATTCCTGCTTTTATTTTTTGTCAGTCCTGGGGCTTGAACTCAGGGCCTGGATGCAGTCCCTGAGCTCTTTTGCTCAAGGATGGCACTCTACCGCTGGAGCCACAGCTCCACTTCCAGCTTTTCTATGGTTTATTGGAGATAAGAGTCTCATGGGCCTTTCCTGCCTTCGCTGGCTTTGAACTGTGATCCTCAGATCTCAAGCCTCCTGAGCAGCTGGGATGACAGAGATGAGCAGGCAGTGCGGGTCCGGTCCTGCTTCATGCCCTGCATCTCAGTGTTCTCTGGATAGCCAGCTCGGCCTCCCCACGTCCCAGGGCTCTGGGCCTCTGTGGACTCTCCAGTCTCTCTGGCAGGCCCAGCGGGCTATGGCATGGAGGAGGTGGAAGAGGCCTGCTCCTCCAGGTACAGATGTTACTGTTCCTTGCTGCCCCTGCTCTTTGGTGCTGCAAGATCCCAAGGACAGTGAAGTCCTGGCCTGGAGCAAGGAGAGCTGAGAACAAGACTGGGGGCAGCTGTTGATAATGTGGGGTGGGGACTCTCAGATTTTCTGTAACATTAACAATACAGCACCTGGCCAGCTCTAAATCCATGATTTTCTCACATGTTTTCGTAAAAATTACTTAGTTAACACAGAAAACTCTCACTGCCAAGAGGTTTAGTTTTCTTTTTTCTTCTGATAGTTGGATAATGTGTGTAATGTCACCTGGAAATTACTTTGGTATTACTACTAGTACTATTCTGTAACCATGAACAGATGATAGATTTAAGGAATGGAAATCTGACAACTTCCACTGACTAAAAAGTGGGATATGGCCCGGTGCTGGTGACTCACACCTGTAATCCTAGCTGCTCAGGAGGCTGAGATCTGAAGATTACTGTTCAAAGCCAACCCGGGCAAGATAGCATGTGAGACTCTTATCTTCAATTAACCAGCAAAATACTGGAAGTGGAGCTGTGGCTCAAGTGGTAGAGCATTAGCATTGGGCGTTGGCCCTGAGTTCAAGCCCCAGTACTGACACTAAACTAAAAAGAAAAAAGAATGGATAAATGAATGAATAAATGTATGCAAATATGAAATGCACCCCAACAGTCATTTGTGAATATTTTGATCTATAAGTAACTGTGCAAGAATTGCCATTCACAAAGCAGTTCATGAATGAATATGGTGCGTCTTGATCAACAATGCTCCCAACACTCTTCCCCAGCCCTCTTGTCCAACCTCTTCCCTCACTCTTCTTAACTTTCAGGCTCTGTATTGAGTTTTTCACCTTCTTGATCAGGGGTATCACGTCAGCCTCTTCAGACCTCTTCCATCCACCCCTTCCCTGGTTTTTCTCAATTCGGTGGAATAGACAGTGCATTCTAGCCTGCATCCTCCCTCCTTCATTCCTCTACCCCTGTCCCCCACCCTCCCCTCTTGCAAATTCTCCTTTCCTGGCATTTATTTTGTCAGACTTTGACTTAGTCTTTTAAAAGAATTATACTATTATTGGCAGTCTCCATAGAGTCTATTGTGAGTTAGTTAGTTCTTCAGTTAGTTCCTCTGTAACCCCTGGCTCACCATCCAGTGTGTTTACTTGTAGGTTTCTAGACATATTCTGGCTCCCACAAATGATGGGATCCACACAACCTGTGCTCCTGGCTTGCCTTGCTTAAATCTAATTTATTTTTTTCCCAGGTCTTTCTATTTCCTTGTGAATGTACCCAGATTGCTTATATGGAAGACTTGATCCTGACTGTTGCCGTGTTTAGTGACTGGGCTTTTGGAAGATAACTGCATCAGAAAGGCTATGCCCTTACCTGAGATCGCACAGTTGATGCCCTGGGAGGCGGCAACGTTAGGAGGCAGAGTCTTGTGGGAAGAAGTGTGTGTGTGTGTGTATGTGTGTGTGTGTGGATGTGCTTGAAGCCATGTCATCAGCTATGCAGTCCCTGGCCCTTTCCTTCTCTATTTGCTTCTTCTCACCTCTTTGCTCCTCTGTGACATGACATCCTGCCTACCACAGGCCCACAGTGACAGGACGTGCAGCCTCTGCTGACGGTACGGAAATATGAGCCAGAACAACCCCCCTACCTCTTTATTTGACCCACCTCAAGTGTTTTGTTACCATGCCATCAAGCTGGCTCACACAAGAACGTTTCTTTACAGAATGCATAATTTCTTTTTCATTATTTCTGAGCAAGAATAATTTTGTTTCTTTCCTTCCATCCCTTTTAAAAAAATAGTTTCTTCCTGTGTTTTGTTTTAGGACCACATGTCTCCCATGACACTTAGAGATCAAATGTAAAAGTATGATTAGTCTGTCAATTATATGCACAAGGTTTTAAAAGACTGTCATTTTAAGATATTTTACCACTCCCTTGAAATACTCTGTCAAATGCTTTCTTAATCTTACATCCATGCATGAAAAATCTCAAGTGCCAAATGAATTGAGTTTTACTCTTCTGCTGGTTACATTTCCAATTCATTCCCCGGCATAAGTACATGCTTAAAATTTAAAACCTATCTTTTTTTCTTTACCCTTAGAAGAAAGTTCTTCATGCATTTTTAAATAAAGATTTTAAATAATTGAGCAAAAAAGTAAAAGGCTTCACCATATGACTCCAGCCGACATGCCCCACATTGAATGTAAAATAGTCACATAAGAAGATATATTCTCTGCCTTCTCACTCTTTCTCAAGAGTGTCTGTGTGACCTAATTATAACTTAGCAGCAGCCACAACCCGAGGTAGGTCATCATGAAACTCCAGAAGCAGTAAGCATCAGGGATCTGCATTGACCTTGATCTCTTTCAAGGTCAAGAAAAGTGTCCTAGAAATGTGATCCCATGTCCAGTCTTACATTAAGAGAGTACAAGGCCACCAGGTGCTGCACCATTTCTTCTTCCCATTCTGAAATCCTTTCTGTCACACAGCTCAGTTGGCATAATTGTAGAGTGGCCAAGATTATAATGATTGATGAATTAGGGATACAAAGAACTAGGATTCATGGATAATGTTTGTGAGGCTTTAGGACACAGTAGCTACACCAACCTTAGTCACATGGTCCTGAGTTTCAGGAACACCAAAGAGAGCACACATTGTGCTGATTTACTCAGCATCATTGTGAGACAAAAGTCCAGGGAGCATTGCCAAAATATGTGGGTGGGAGTAGGAAGAAGGATTATCTAAGATTGAACACCACAAGAGAAACACCACAAAACGCCCTGCTGTTTTACCATTACATATATAAAAGAAACATTAGAGATTTTTTTTTTTTTGGAAATTTGCTGTTGCTGAAGTTGGGGCTATTTATCTAAAGCACAGCAGAAGGGACACAGCTGAATGCAGAAAGAAGATGTATGTGCTGTGATGTTCAGCTTTGCATTTTGATAATGCACAGTCTACTTATGATGTCAAGGGAGAATTTCTTTTATTGTAAGTTTTTTTTCTGTTTTGTTTTATCTTTGAGTGCCAGTACTGGAGCTTGAACTCAGGACCTGAGCGCTGTGCTCTTAGCTTATTTGTTCAAAGCCTGTGTTCTAGCACTTGAGCCATAGCTCTACTTAGGCTTTTTGCAAATGAATTGGATAAAGACTTTCCTGCATGGGCTGGCTTTGAATCGTAATCCTCAGATCTCAGCCTCCTACTCAGGTGCTTGGGCTCAAACTTGTTTTCAATGCAACTGGGTTACTAGATATTAAACAAAAACAAAGACAAAAACCAAAACTAGCCTTTGCTTTCGTGTCTCCTGATAGCTCTGCCCTTCCTGTTATATAATACACACTTCCAGTTTTCTGGTGGTTAACTGGTTCAGGATTCGTTTTTGCCACCCACTGAAGGATTAAACAGTAGCCAAGTGCTGAAAGTGAACCTAAAGGAAGCAAGGAGAGGAAAGCAGCAGAGCTCCATCTGCAGGCGGCCCAGAGCAGGGTCAGCTGTGACTCCTGGATGTGTTCCCAAGGCTGAGGGCTGACTGCTAGCTGCTGATTGGTTGACGGTTTGTGCAGACTGGTGTCTGCTGATTGGTTGACGGTTTGTGCTGACTGGTGAATGCTGATTGGTTGACGGTTTGTGCTGACTAGTGGCTGCTGATTGGTTGGCGGTTAGTGCACGTGCTGTTCCCAGATCTTTTGATTGGTCAGTGGGTGCCCAGCGCATCATGAGAAGAAGAAGCACTACGGAAAGCAGTACCTTGATGGCCCATAGGTATCAGCGGTGTGCTGCGGCTTTTCACTTCTGTCTACGTGAGTTCCCTCCCTGTCTCTTTCCCCTCACTGGAAATATCTTAGAAATGATTCTCAAGCATCAATCCACACCGACAGAAAAAGAGCGTGTTTCAATTTTGCAAGATCATCAGGTGATTCATAACTGAAGTTGTGTAGGGTAGGCAGGAGAGATAGATGCTAGATTGAGTGTGCTGATCTGGGATGTTTTAGAGGGCAGAGGCCTTCATACCAGAGCCCCAACGGGTTTCCTAACCCCTCTCCTTCCAGGCTTTAGAGATGGCCTTGATGTGCCCTTCCTCTCTCCCTCCATACATCCCTACATCCCTCCCTTCCTCTCTCCCCCACCCCTCCCCTGCCACCGCACCTACCCCCCCCCCAAGTGGGTTACAGCATAAGATCTAAGGAAACAGATCCTTTCCAGGTAGTTGCTTAATAGCAGCCAAAGTTATCCAATGGGCCACAAACCCAGACGTGGCTTAGAATTTTCCTAGAAGACATATTTCCAGCCGTGGAGATGGAAGGCTGCAGGGAGAGACGGCTACATTAGTGAGAGGAATTGTCCTGTGTGCATTCCCTTCTGTGTTTGCTTGCTTGCTTGTGCGTTTAGTTTCATTTATGGTGTCGGGCTTGTTCCTGTGGAGGAGCAGCGTCCTACAGTAGATAATTCGGAGGCTTTGCTCCACTCCAGAGTGGGGGGCAGTTGGTAGGGACTGCAGACATCAAAGTTTCCAAACCCCAAAGCAGGCTATTAAATGTTAAGATAACGGATGTGACATTTCAGACAGAAATAAGGAAGTTTTAAGAACTCTGACAGAGAACAAAGAGAATAATGATTCTTTTTATAAAACATTAAGGAACAAGAAGATGAGTGGACTGATGAAAGTGGTCAATTTTAGCAACGGACTTGAAATTTGACTAGAGTAAAAATTATAAAAATGAGGGAAAATGGTGGTCTTTGAGATTATTTCCTTAAAGCAATTTTAGATGAAAAAGTAGCAGGAATACTCTAAAGACTACTTCCAAAACAATACAAATCATCTTATTTATCGATTGTTGATCCTGGAGCTTGAACTCATGGCCCAACTCTTTGGTCAGCTTTTTCTCTCAAGGTTAGCACTCTACTACTGGAGCCACAGCTACACTTCTGCCTGTTTGCTAGTTAATTGGAGAGATGGATCTCCTGATTTTTCCTATCCAGACTGGCTTTGAGATGTGATCCTCAAATCTCAGTCTCCTGAGTAGCTAGGATTACAATGACTGGCAAAATATGTGATTTTTAATACAAAATATGAATATAACACTTGTTATTACAACAGGCTGTTCATGAGTAGAAGAATAGGGTGTGAAGCAGAAATGTCTCCAAATGTTTCCTGTCTAATCAGAATTGGAGAGAACACAAAACCTATCTTGCTCAGAAGACCTCAGAGAATTCCACACTGTGATTAGAAACCATTGAGGTAGAACAAGTTTCCTAACAAAATCAAGTGCTCTTTGCAGCACTACAGTAAAAGTTACTACAAACATTTTTCAGAAGGAATTTTAGAAAATGAACTATCTAAGGTGAAATTCTCAATGGCGTATTCCTATTTCCAGAGTTGATTACATAAAATGCAGACTCTTCTGTGGTGAAATAGATCATAAATGAAAAACACCTTCACACAAAATATGTATGTATATATGTGCTATAGGTAAATATATTGTCAGTATCACAATGTACTGAAAGGTATATGTACAAGCAATTAATGTGACAAAATCAATTTCATTACATATCAACAAAATACCAACCTGGTTGCCAGTGGCTCATCCTCTAACCCTAGCTACTCAGAAGGCTGAGATCTGATGATCAGAGTTCAAAGCCAGCCCAGGCAGAAAAGTCCATGGGACTCTTACCTCCAGTTAACCAGCAAAAAGCCAGAAGTAGAGGTGTGGTTCAAATGGTAAAACTCCAGCTTTGAATGAAAAGCTGAACAAGAGAGTAAAGCTGTAAATTCAAGCCTTTGTTCTGGCACAAAAGAAAAAAAGACCATGCACATAAACACTTCAAAAGGATACCATTTTTCAGCTTTCAGATTGGTTGAACCTCAGATGATTTTAAGTGGGCAATTTTCAGAGAAAGCGGTTCCTCTCATGCAATAATGGAGGACAAATTGGCACGCAGTATTGGGAGGTTTCTTCACACTTAAAAAATGATTACATCTCATAACAGAGCAATCTCTTCAAGAAGTATTCTGAAATATGGTTGATTCAGGGGAGAACTCAAATCGTGTAATTCCCTAGAAAGGCAAAGTCAGAGTTCAACAAAATAAACACCAGGAAGTGAGTACTCAAAAGAGGTGGGGTGGGGGTAAGGGGCAAGGGGGAGATTAATGAAGAGAAAGGGGAAAATGCAGACAAGAGTCCACAGTATATCCTAAAAAATTAAGAAGATGGGGGAAAGGGTGCGTAGGGGAGGAATGGGTGAGGATACTGAAAGGGTTGACATTGATCAAGATTCATTCACGAACTGCTTTGTTTAAACAGTAACTTCATTGCAAAACGACTAAAAGAATAATAAGAAACTATTGTTGCATGATATATACACACACATATACATTTAAAAAATCTTAGAAATTTACTTTGCTGTTTATAGTTATCAATAAGCAGAAAATAGAGATGACTCCTTGTCAGCGAGTAGAAGAGTGTATTACATATGTGGTGATTCAGGGGGACTCAGAGCAAAACAGAGCCTGGCAAGAAGAGGAGGGCATAGTTTGTGCCTCTCTCCCCAGGGCCTGGTGCGCTGTGGACGCTGCCCCTCGACCACGCATACCTCCGCCTCGAGCAATCACACAAACATGCTCTGGGCATCACTGTGACCCCGGAAGACTTGCCTGTAATCAGGCCACAGCTCTACTTCTTGCTTTACTGGTTAACTGGAAATAAGAGTCGTCCTGACTTTTACGTCTTCACTGGCTTGAAACCACTATCCTGACATCTCAACCCTCTGAGTAGCTAGGATTAAAGACTTCAGCCATCAGTGCTGGGCCATTTCAATTTCTTATAGCAAGTAAATAGATTTATAATGATTAAAATGGCTGATGTTTTTCTTTGCATCTTTTTATTTTTCTTGAGTACAGTGTTGTTTTCTGACATTTCTGAGCCTCTGGTTTTTTTTTCTTTCTCTCTCCTGTAGTTATAATTGTTTGATGAATCATTACTGTTGATCTTTATGAGTAATTTGAGATTAAAATTGATCATAAGTCTATTTACACTGGAGAAAAAACATGGCAAGCATATCGAGGCCCAACCCTATGCACGGTTTCATGAACACATGAAGGAGGCCAGCACTGCTCTTTAGTACTATTAATTGCACTACTTACAAGGTCAGCATGTCCAGTGTTTCCTGCCATGTGCTCCATTTCAAGTCTACGATAGTTTGGATGAGAAATGAAAACAAATGCATTCATCAGCCCTTTAAAGTGTTGGGAATAAGAAAACATGGAACTGGGCAGGAATTAGGGTGGGGTAGAAGGGAAAAACCAAGGTTTCCACACACAATGCATTGATTATGAGGCGGACAGAGATGACTGACTATTGTCTTAACAAGCCTGGCCATTTTTTTTCTTGGTAGATAACTAAGCGGGAATCATAGGGTAGGAGTGGGTCATGAGGAAGAAATGTTAGAGCCTGCTTTCAAAATGTGTCTGCCCTCATCTTTCCTGCCTTCTGTGAGGACATCTTCATGCACTTAAGCAGGCTCGTACCTTGCTGCACCTGTAATTTTCTATTCTGATTCCTCAATTTCTAGTATCGCACAGACCTGCACAGTCAATCGCAAGGCATGTGTCTGGCTTTGACGCTTTTAACCTAGCTTTGAGTGCTGGGGTCAAGGATATAATTTTCTACGATTGCAATCAAATGACATTGCCAGTTATAGGCACATTCTAAGATTGTCCTTCCTGGCTAAGATTTTTGGAAAAGGCTATCATTTTACATCTAATGAGTCATCTTTTCAAGTCATCTGAGGAAGATGGTATTTTTGTCCCCAGTCTCAAATCATTTTCATGGCCTTCATTAAGGTTTACAAGGTCCTGTCCATACAGAGATAGAACATTTCTCTGAAATAGAGAAGGAAAATAGCTTAACAGGACAAAGTGGCAATAAGGAAACAGGATAAACATATGCATCCTTGGAAGAAGCAACTTATATAACCAAACTGTGGTTACTAACTGCTTGTCTTGTATCTCATCGTGCATAAGATGTGTGAGGGGATATGCATAACAAGGCATAACAATGATTGGGAAAATCAGAACTGGTATTCAAAAAAGGCAAGGAGAGCAACATTGTATGTAGTATTTTAAAATGCCAGTACTAGGGCTGGAATTCAGGGCCTGGGCACCCTCCCTTAGCATTTTCATCCAAGGCTAGCCCTCTATCACTTGAGCCACAGCTCCACTTCCAGCTTTTTGTAGTTTAATTGGAGATAAGATGCTCACAGATTTTCTTGTCCAGGCTGGCTTCAAACTGAAATCCTCAGAGCTCAGCCTCCTGAGTAGCTAGGATTACAGATATGAGCCACCAGCACATGGTAACCACTCTATGTATTTAAGCTCCTTTATTTTTTGCCAGTCGTGGGGCCTGAACTCTGGGTCTGGCCACTGTCCCTCAGTTCTTCAGTTCAAGGCTAGTAGGCTAGTACTCTAGCCACAGCGCCACTTCTGGTTTTTTTTTTTTTTTTCTGTTTATGTGGTGCTGAGGAATCAAACCCAGGGCCTCATGCATGCAAGGCAAGCACTCTACCACTGAGCCACCTTCCCAGCCCCACACTCTATATGTATTTAAGAACTAGTTGTTCCACTCCCAGATTACCTGAAGGGTATTTTTTATAATTTCTTATAATTATTTTTATTATCACAAGAGGGAACAAGAGCTCTCATGTTCCACAGACAGGTGCACACACTACATGAGTAGCAATCTAGAATGTTCTATTGTATCATGGATGCCCATAACTCTGACTCAGCAATTGCATTTCCATTACTAAACATTGGAGAAATGTCTGCAGATGGACAAGGAGATGGTATGCAGTAGTTTACAGCATTACTTGAAATAGGGAAAAATAGCAGTAGGAAAACAGAGAAGAAAATTAAAATATGTGTATAAAAGCTTCACCAGATTAGCAAATAGCCTAATCTAATCCTACAATATATAATCCTATGCAATATGATATAGACATCCTATGTCCTATAGACATCATCAGCTTCAATAAAACTCTCATACTGTACCTCATACATACATAAAATTGTGTGTCAATTAAAAGGCATTTTAAAGCACATAGACCTATTATATGTACATAAATCTCTCTACACAAACACACAACACACAGAATGTGATAAATTTATACAGTGCTGACATTTTCCAAAAAAACATACTCCTTATTGTTTGAGGACATATATTTAAAGAGTGTAACTCGTAGACTTGCACAACATAATAAATACCAAACTTCCTATCAGTTACCTCAAGGAACAATAATTCAAAAGTATCCTTTCAAGTTTGTCTTATGCTTTAACATAAACTTTAACTATATATCTCAAAATATGGCTTGTTGAGGGAGTTAAATGGCGACTACTTGATAACCATCTTGGATAATTTGTTTAGGTGACTAAAATAGTTTATAATGAATTGTGTTCTTTTTTTTAATCTTATTTTTCTGTAAGGGTGATGTCAGACATGTTACAGTTCATAAGTAAGGTAATGAGTACATTTCTTCCCTCCTGACCCCAACTCCCCATCTCCCCAAGTTGTAAAGTTTATTTCCAACATATGGTACATGAGTATCGCTGTTGCATTGGTTCACTCTTTGTCGTTTGTCTCACCAGATCAGATAAATGTATATACAAGACACAGGGTACCAAAATCAAAACAACAACAACAACAGAAAAAAAACTGGTGACAACAGGGGATAAACCAAAGGGTGAGGGAACAAAAGAAAAAAGAAATAACTTCACACAGTACATTAAAAATCAAAGAAACAGGGGCTGGGAAGGTGGCTCAGTGGTAGAGCACTTGCCTTGCATGCTTGAGGCCCTGGGTTCGATTCCCCAGCACCACATAAGCAAAAAGAAAAAAGCAGGAAGTGGCGCTGAGGCTCAGGTAGTAGAGCACTAGCCTTGAGCTGAAGAGCTGAAGGACAGCGCCCAGGCCCAGAGTTCAGGCCCACTACCGGACCCCCAAAAAAAAAATCAAAGAAACAGCAAAGAATATCACTTGTTTCTATATCTTGGAGTTCATTTCAATTAACATCATCTTATATGGTCATATGCATGCAGATATTGAGCTATTGTCATATGTACACAGATACTGAGGTGTGGTGATCCTCTTCTAAGACTATCCTAGACATATACTAAGTATTACAAATGAGGGAAACCACGGAGCCTATGTTTCTTTGGGTCTGGCTTACTTCCCTTTATATGATTTTTGTCCCAAGTCTTTCCATTTCCTTATGAATGTGGTGATGTCATTGAGACTTTGCCATCACTGAATGCCACTGCTTTTCAAATTCAGCATTTATCAGTCCTAACTTCCAGCTGAAGGTTTCCATGGACATCGTTTTGCTTCCTGAGGTGGTGTGCCATGATGTTTATTTATTTTTTTCCTCAGTCTCTGCTGAAATGCTAATATTCCAGCCATAAAATCACTTTAAAATGTGATTGGATATTGTCCCTCTGGGGGACCTGTTCTGAATGACTGTTTTCTAATCTCAGCTGCATAATCAGGGGTCCTGTGGGATTGTAAAACTAGCAGACATATTTTCATCATGAGAAATGGCCTGAAGTTTGTCTGTGTTTCCTGGAAGACTGGTGGGGGCCAATGGATGGTCCAGAGGGCATCCGGGCAGCCATCCTCATGCCCAGAGAAGTGGAAGCTCTGTCGGAGTGAGCCTCACCTACTTTCCCATCCTGCCGAGGGCTCGTCCTGGGAGAATGGATAACTTGAAACAATAACATTATTGGAGACATTGATTCAGACATCATAGACCCTGAGTATCTGTCTAGAAGGCTTGTGGCGTTGATGTTCAATACAGAGCTGTCTGTAGAAAGCCTCCGAGTGGTGTTGACTGAAGAGAAGAATTGGGCACAGCTATGGTTTCAGGGTTGGGCAATAATGCCCACGATATAGTGTAGAAGGTCACCAGAAAGGCTGGGCTCCAAAGCACCAGACTGATATTGTGTGATTAAAAATTCCTTTTGCTGGGTGCACAGTCTCTCATTTGTAATTCTGGCTACTCATGAAGCCGAGATCTGAGGATCCAGTGTGAAGTAGACAAATTTGAGAGAGTCTTACCTCTAGTTTACTAGCAAAAATGTGCCTTGAAGGCTGGAAAGGTGGCTCAGTGGTAGAGCACTTGCCTTGCATGCCTGAGGCCCTAGGTTCGATTCCTCAGCCGGAAGTGGCGCTGTGACTCAAGTGGTAGAATGCTAGCCTTGAGCTGAAGAGCTGAGGGACAGCGCCCAGGCCCAGAGTTCAGGCCCCACGACTGGACCAAAAAAAAAAAAGTGCCTTGATACTTTTGTGCAGAATAATACCTTTAGAATCAGATTACTTAATTCCAACCATAAACACAGGGATGTGCTGTCACTATTCCGTCCTCTAAATGATAAAACTGAAGCAGCTCACTGGCTAAAGTCCTTGCAAATGTTAAACCAGTGGATTATGTTCCTCTTGTCTGTTTTTGTTTTGGCACTGGAGATTGAATGCAGGGCTTGGGCACTGTCCCTTAATATTTTTGCTCAAGGTTGGCCCTCTTCCACTTGAGCCATACCCCACTTCCAAATTTTTGCTGGTTAATTGAAAATAATCTTCCAGATTTGCCTGCCTGGTCTGTCTGTGAACTACGATCCTCAGATGTCAGCCTCCTGAGTGTTAGGATTACAGGCGTGAGCCACCACCAGCTCTCTATCTGCTTTTAGGCTAGTGGAAAAGAACTTGAATGCTTTTACCCCTTCTTGTTCATGAACCACTACTGTAAGCTCTAGCAAAGAATGGTATTTAACAATAGCTTGGGGGTGTTTTGTTTTCTAATGCTTGTTGAGGGGAGAGAACCCTGGTTTCAAATGGGGCATGTGTCTAGAAAGTCCATAACCAACTTCGTTAAATTACTGTAGCGAATGCAGTATGATTTTCCTGAACAAATGAATGAGTTGACTCATTGGATGAAATGCCCACATAAGCTTCACCGTTCTCATGTACCGAGGACATCGCTTTCGTAAAGAAACATTACTGTCATCGCATGCCAAATTATCATTAACATTTAGCCGGGTGGAGCATGCTGACACATGCCTGTGAACCTTGCTTGTGAATCTGGCTTTCTCAGTGACGGCACAACTGTTTTCTTCAAGATCTAAACAAAACCCAACTTTTAAAAGCTATCCTCGATCTGCCTGGATTGGCCTGCATTGTACTGGTGTATGAGTAAAGTTGGCTTTTATCCTCTCTGCAGATGTTTTCTCCTTTAGTGGGTTTTGTGAGCCGGGTGTGTGAGAAGGAAGGTGAGGGGCAGGGCCACAGTTACTGGCTTGCACTCAGTTCTCCCTCCTTTTTCACAGGACACACAGCTGCCTGACCCGCTACACCTCCACTGGTGAGCGTGATTGCTCTCTTAGATGGCTCTCTTATATTGGGATTCTAGTGGACAAAAGGAGCATCGGGGAGCTTTCAACTCTCGTGGGAAGAATATGTGTGCAAGAACGAATATTTTACTAACTGCGATAACTTTTCTGTATGTGACTTAAAGCCAATCTTTCTATAAGATACCCCACCCTCAACTGACCCCATTATACCTGGCTGTGTGGAAAGGAATACAGAAAGACAATTGGGAAATCCCAACTGATCTGTAAGCATCTATCTTGGAATTCATTTTAACTTTCAGGGAAAAGCAAAACTGGACTCAAAGGTAGAGGAATCAGTGGAGCAAGGCAGATATAGATCACCTGTCTCAAGAAGGGTCCAGAGCCAGGAATAAGATGAGTTGTTTCTTCATCATCATCTCTTCCTCCTCCTCCTCCTCCTGCTCCTCCTCCTCCTCCTGCTCCTCCTTCTCCTCCTTCTCCTCCTTCTCCTCCTCCTCCTCTTCCTCCTCCTCCTTCTCCTCCTGCTGTTCCTCTTGTTCCTCCTCCTGTTCCTCCTGTTCCTTCTCCTGTTCCTCCTGCTCCTTCTCCTCTTCCTGTTCCTCCTGTTCCTTCTCCTCTTCCTCCTGTTCCTCCTCCTGTTCCTCCTGCTCCTCCTCCTTCTCCTCTTCCTCCTTTTCCACCTCCTCTTTCTCCTTCTCCTTCTTTTCTCTCTCTTTTTTTGTTGCCATAATAAGGATTGAATTTAGAGCCTCATATTTGCCAGGTAGATGCTCAGCCACTTGAGCAATGCCCCAGTACTTTTGCATTTAGTTTGCTTTTTTCATATAGGATCTACCAAATTTGCCTAGACTGTCTCTGAGCCCCACAACCCCTTAGACCGGGTGCCTGGGATTACAGGCATGCACTACCTGGCCCAACAGGGGAAGGTTGTTTTCAAACATACTGAAGGAGACTTTGAACTCTGGAATTGTTTTCCTTTTTGAGTTTGAAAAAAAAATGTTCCCAGATGTTGCTTCTCAAGTATTTCTTCAATGCATAAAACAATGTGTAAAGTTCCTAAATGGTGTTGCCATACGTGTAGATAAAATCTCTGGCTGGGCGTTGATTGAAAGGAAGCTCTTTTCATCACCTTTCCTCTCTGTCTCTAAAGGGCCACATGGAACTCTTAATTTCTCACATCAATAGTTGGTCCATTTAATTCATGTAAAGATGGAAGTATAATTATCAAATATATACCTCTTTAGCTTTTCAGGACATAAGATTATATACATCTATTCTTAGAAATATTAGAAAGCTAGTATTTATGGAAAAAGACTCTTATTTGTGAAGCAGAAAACATTAAAGTACACCTGACTGTTATATATGCTTAAACTATACTGGTAAAATTGCATTTACCTGTCATTATTTGGTTAGCAACATTTCTTTCACACTTTGCTAAAAGCTTGTAAGAATAGGCACCGCTGCTGAGGTTGGTAGCTGGCAAGACCTTGTCATCTTGGTAGGTGAGAAATATATATATCCACAAACAGTCTAATTTTGCAAAAGTTATTGGCTGTTTAAATTTTAAATATAAGTCTTTAATGTGTGACTTAGGTGTATAAACATGGGTTACTTTTAAGAATGATAAAGGATCTCAATTCATGAATGGAACTGAAATGTATTTTAATCCAAGTACTGTGGCTGGGCAATCTAAAACACATTTTATTTTGGTTTAAGTGAGTGGATATTTGTTGAGTGAAAAAAAAAGATAAATAGGTCATCATCCTTGCCCTATCTTTCATTATACTGCAGTTGACTATACCTAACTGGACCAAATCATTCTACGATACAAAAGGCATTATTTAAAATATTGGAGTTTTAGCTGGGTGCTGGTGGCTCACTCTTGCAATCCTAGCTACCTGCAAGGCTGAAATCTGAGGATCAAGAAAACAGCCTGGGCAGGATGGTCTTATGGAAGACTCTTATCTCCAGTTAAGTACCGACTCAGCCAGAGTGGATCTGTGGCTCAAGTGGTAGAGAGCTAGCCATGAACAAAAAAGCTCAGGCTGGGGGCTGGGAAGGTAGCTCAGTGGTAGAGCGTTTGTCTTGCATACCTGAGGCCCTGGGTTCAATTCCTCAGCACCACATAAGAAAAAAAAAGCCGGAAGTGGCGCTGGGCTCAAGTGGTAGAGTGCTAGCCTTGAGCTGAAGAGCTGAGGGACAGCGCCCAGGCCCAAAGTTCAAGCCCCACGACCGGACCAAAAAAAAAAAAAAAAGCTCAGGCTTCATGCCGTACGATCAGCACACATATACAGAATTGGAGATTCAAGTATTTACTGGCATATTTGTAATTAGTAATTTTTTCCACATTGTAATTCTAAGAAGTACTGACTATATTAAGTCTGCCTGTGGTAAGTATTTTTGTATAATGTGTCCTTTGATTTGTGAAATAAAATTTCTGAAGTATTATAAACTAAGGGAAAAGTTTGTATATATTAATAAATGATGATGACTGGTCTAGTGAGTTATTTTAATAAACAAGCTAAAAGCAGTAGTTCAATTTAAAAGTAAGTTTGTGCTGTAATCCATATGAACAAAGGAGAAGCAACACTCCAAGTTGTCATGGGCTTACTACCAAAAACACTCTGCAGTCTCAATGTGATGCTTATCAAATCCCAACGTCCTCAATCCATTCATACAGAAACACACAACAATGATCACACTTAGCATGCATGAGCCTGAGCAAAAAGAGCAATGCTGAGGTTTCACCAATGCAAACTTCAAATTATACTACAGAGTCACAGTGACAAGAAGAGCATGATGCTGGTCCCCTGTCACCAAGGCAGAGAACAGGAGAGAAAATGCAAATGTAAAACAACTGCAACCATCTGATCTTTGGTCTTGGACAAAGTACCCCACAGCCTCTTCACCAAATGATGCTGGAAAAAGTGGCTATCTCTTTGTAGAAGGCTGATGCTCCTGTCTCTCATGGGACACAAATCAGTTCCAAATGCATCACAGAGATTTACATAAGACCAGAAAGCTTGAGATGACTACAGTTTGAGATGGCTACAGTGAAATCTAGGGAACTCTCTGGAAGATACAGGCATAGGTGATTGTTTTCTGAGTAAGACTCTAACTGCCAGTCAGATAAAAGCAACAATGAATAAATGGAACTGCATCAAATTAAACATTTCTGCATGTCAAAAAACAGTAATGATCAGAATCAGCAGACTAGGAAAATTCTACCAGAAGTTCAATGGAAAAAGGATTAATATCTAGAAGATCTCTAAAAACTAAAGAGCAAAAGAATAAGTATCTTGATCAATAGGCAAATGCATTGAACAGATAGTGCTCAGAGGAAAAAATACAAATGGCTCCCAGATAAATGAGGACATGGGCATCATCCTCAACTGTAAAGGAAATGTAAATCAACTACACTAAAAACTCTGTCTTAGAATCCTTGATAAGGAATGGACTCATTACCTTGCCCATGTAATTGTAACCCCTCTGTACAGTATTTTCACAATTAAATAACAAAACCAAAAAAACAAAAAAACCCCTATGTCTTACCTGAGTCAAAATGGCAGTCATCATGAAAACAATCCCTGGATGCTGGCAGGGATGTCAGGGAAAAGAAGCACTCACATGTTGCTGTGGGAAGGTAATCGACGCCCCATTATAGCCATGGGTGTGGATTCTCCTCAAAAAGCTAAGCGGTGTTCTTGTGAGCTATCTGAAGAAGTAAGTTTATGTTAGAGATACCTGTATATTCATGTTTACTGCAGTTCTGTTAGAAAATCTTAACTTTGGAATCAGCTGATGTTCCCAAGAACTGAGGAATAGGTAAGAAAATATGGTATGTGTATATACATATATATGTATACAAATATATATTAATATATGTTGGTATGTGCACGTATAATGAATATATTCACATATATGTATGCATATATGTTGATATATACATATATATGTATATAGTAGACAAGGTGATATATCTATATATAATACATATCATGATAGTTACCATTTATTTATACCATGTGCCATTTATATATACGTAACCATTTATTTATACCATGTGCCATTTATGTATACATACAATAAGGTGTACAATGAGATGTGTATACATATATGTGTATATCATATATGTGATTGATATATATGTAACATATGTAAGTATACATTTATACCAATCATAAAGAACAATGACCATGATGAAAAAATAATTATGTATAAAAATTAAATTATGAGCCTTGAAAGAAAATAAGTGGAACTGGAAATTATAATTAGTTGGTCATTCACCTGTAACTCTAGATCTCAAACGTATATTCACAGACAGCTACATGTCCACACAGTCACACATGCACACATACATAGAACAGTAATGTAACTACAGGATGCTTGAGTGGAGAGAGAGAAAGAAGGAAGGCGGGTAAATATTATTGAAACACAGCACATCTCTACCTGAAGTTGTTATAGGAAAATCCCTGAAAGCTGCTTAACAATAACGTGCAAAGGAGACAGTGAAAGAGTATAAAGGAAATTAAATAAAATACCATATGCAAATATATGTCTATGTATGTATACATATGTATGTGAGACCTCACAAAAATCTTAAACTAAAATCATGAATGAAATAGACTGTATTTGAAAAAGAAGAATAAACAGTGAATGAGAGTGAATATGGCCAAAGTAGTTTTCATGCCTGTATAAAAACTATGAAATTGTGTTACCAATGGGGTGAGGCTGGGCTGGGCTCTGATGGTCACATCTGCAATTCTTTTTTTTTTTTGTCCGTCATGGGGCTTGAATTCAAGGCCTGGGTGTTGTCCCTCAGCTCTTCAGCTCAAGGCGAGCGCTCTACCACTTGAGCCACAGCGCCACTACTGGTTTTCTAATGGTTTATTGGTGATAAGAGTCTCATGGACTTTCCTGCTTGTGCTGGCTTTGAACCGCGATCCTCAGATCTCAGCCTCCTGAATAGCTAGGATTACAAGTGTGAGCCACTGGTGCTGGGCACGTCTGCAATTCTAACTGTTGAATAGGCTAGGATCTGAAGATGGAGGTTTGAAGCCAGCCAGGGCAGACAAATCTGAGTGACTTATCTCCTATGAACTGGAAGAAAGGCTGGAAGTGGAGGTGTGGTTCAAATGTGGCAGCCTTGGGTAAAAAGATTAAGAGACAGTGCCCAGGCCCCTAGTTCAAGCCCCAGCATGAGCAGAAAAACAGCAATAAGAAAAGAAATAGAGACAATTAGATTGACAGAGGGCAATGCACATATGGATGGAAATGTGATCAAGAACTCTCCCTCTCACGTTAACCTATGGCACTAAAAGTATAAAAACAACCAAAACAAAATTGTCATGGCTAGTGAAAATGACAGTATTTATTAAAATCTATCATGTAATGTGTGAGGTTCATTTGATTTAATTTAGCATATTAAATAACAGTGTAAATAAAACCTTTGTCTCTCCTGTAATCAAATTCATGTACCTTTAAGATTAATAATAATCCTTCATATTGACTTTCTTTGATATGATTTTAAATGTACTCCAGGACTGGAAGAACAGCGGCTGCGGAATATGAATGTTATAATTACTATAATTTCTCTTACTGTGACTTTGCTGCCTTGGTCTTGGTGGTGAGACCTTGGTTTTCCCATGTGCTCCTCTGGGGCTTTGACATGTATGAGCAGGGGTCCAACTCTGTTTCAGGTTGTGGATGCTTCAAGTGTGATTTCCCACTGGAGAGCCGCTGCTGCCTCCTCCCCCCTCCCCCTTCCCCTCCTCCCTCTCTCCCTCACCACACAGGATACTGAGACTTCTACAGCATGTTGCTTTTGCTGTCCTAGAGGTGGTGCTCAATCTTGCAGTTCTTTCACTCCACCTTGGTAGTAGATCACACGGCAGTGACCGATTCCTCCTTTCACTAGACAAACTCAAACTCAGCTGTTGGGATATTCATGTGATTGTGGGCCAGCTTTTCTCAGGTGACAAATACAGGGCCATAGCTAATAGGAGATGGCAAGGAAACATGAATTACTCAACTAAAAATACCCTCCATGCAGATAATACAACTGTAGCCTTTGGAGGAGGTCTGCTGACCGGAGGATGAGGGTTAAGTGATTTGCCCGAGGCTTCACTGGTGGAGAAATGTTTGCATCCGCTGCAGGGGTCACAGGGAAAATCAAATTCAGCTCCTACATCATATTTACAACCTCCAGACTTCAATCAATAGAGTGTTTTATCGTCTGTAGCAAAATGATTAGGAGACACATAGGGGTTGATGCAAGCTGGCTTCTTCCTTCTGTCCTGAGGCGATTAGCAAGCTTGCTCACGGGAGCCAGGGGTTCCCTCCGGAGCAGCTGTGTACAGAGGGTCAGCGCGGGGTCACCGGTGGGAAGGAAGCATCCTGGGAATACCTGATCAATACCCCAGAGCAAAGAAACTGTTTCCACTCTTGCTTTCAATTGGGGAGAAGGCCCTAGTGAAGCTGACTCCCAGTTACCTCCTTTTCAGTAAAAGTAGCCTTCTAATGTACCTTAAAATACCACCGTAGTGCATTTCACCTTAACCTAGTGATTTCTTTCCAACACACAATAATGTGCTAGTCTTTGTAAACTCACAATGTCCTAAGTTTTTGCTGAAGCTATAGAATTGGCTTATAAAGTAACAGAGAGCCTTATTTAGATACTCATTATATGCATACAAATAGGTTATTTCCTAATTTTCCAAAATTGAACATTAGAAGATGTCCTGCTGGCTAATCTGAAATACTTCAAAAGGAGAAGCGAGAAAGATGTAATTTAGATATTCAAAATCTTCCTGTACTTTTAGCTAAGTGTTATGCAAATTTATAGTGGGCTATGATTCTAAATAAGAACATCATAAAGAGTGATTACCATATGCTTAGTTAGGTGATCCTGGCATGTACAATGGTGCTTACATAATAATATTAAGTTCCACAGCAATGTGGAATAGGGAGAAATTTGGCATCTTGAGTAGTTTTAATGTCAGACAATGAAGATTATGAAAGTGGTGATGGATTCTTGATATTTAGTTTTATGACAGCACAGAGATATGAAGCTAGTTATTTTTTGCAGCACAAATATGACCATGTCACTATAAAAATGTCATCACTTGACTTTTTTTTTGTTTTTAAATTAGTACATGGGCTTAGATGTACATCTTATGTCATTTGAATTCTCGAAGACTAGACCTTTGAACTTCATGCAAATTCAAGTCAGATAAAGAAGTAAGGACTGTAGCATGATGTTGACTTAAAGGCAATGCACAGGCCCAAAGGGCTTGTTCAGAAGCACAGAGACACACTTATAAACATAATGTACACATGCACATATACGTACACACACATATGCTGCATAAGGATAAACTTACAAGCTAGGTGCTTGTAGATCACATCAGTAATCCTACTGACTCAGGAGGCTGAGTTCTGAGGATCGTGGTTTGAAATCAAAATCTTTGAGACACTTACCTTGAATTAACCACTTAAAAGCTGAAAGTGGAGCTGTGACTCAAGTTGTAGAGCACTAGCCTTGAGCAAAAATGTTAAGGGACAACACCCAGGCCAAAGCCTCAATATTGGGGCACACATACACACACACACACACACACAGTTTTTTATAAGTGACTTTATTACACATTCAGTTATTCATAGAAAAAAAGTCATTTCATAACCTTCTTCAGTGGATAAAAAAGCACTTACTATGTGAGGTAATACATAATATAGAAAAACTAGCCCTAAATATACCTTACCTAGGAAAGATAATCAATTCTCATCCATCTGGCCAGTTTGGGATTGTTTTCTTTTTTTATAACTTTATTTTCTTTTTTTATTATGAAAATACCATACAGAGAGGTTACAATTACATGGGCAAGGTAATGATTACATTTTATAATTTTATTGTCTTGTAAAGATGCTATACAGAGAAGTTACAGTTGCACGAGTAAGGTAATGAGTACATTTCTTGTTGGGCATTGTTACCCCTTCCTTCGTTTTTCTCCCACTATCACTTCCCTCACCTATCTTCCCCACTCCTCCCCCCCAAGGGAGGGATTTCTAAGGCACATTTCCAACATAGTGTCTTGTGGGTATCATTGTAGCAATGGGTCATCCTGTGTCCTTGTTTCAGCATTTTGTTATTCCCTTCCCCCTCCCCAAATTAGATAAATGTATATACAAGATGTAGGGTACCAAAATCAAATACAGTGACAACAGATATATACCACAGGGAGAAGAACATACAAAAGAAACAAAGAAAAAATCACTAGTACCTTAAAAACAACAACAATAAAGAAAAACCTCTTGTGTCCATATCTTGGGGTTCATTTCACCTAGCATCATCTTACTTTGAGCAGTGATCTTTTGTCAGTTCTTAATCAGAAGTACTTTCTCATGATTTAGTGATTAAAATAAACATCCTTACTTTAAAGTATTAATACTTTCAATGGATAATAATTAAAATGATATTCTCATTCTATTCCTGCCCTCTAATGTGCAGGGTTTTCACTGTCTAGCCTAAGCACAAGTCTGGGGTAACAGCAGCCTGCTTAGCCTGTCCTTAGTGCTCACCCCTCTCCTATAGGAACACAGTAGAGATCCAAAATAAATTCCTCCTCTTAATAGATTATTTCAGGTAATTTACCACAGCAGCAAAAAGTCTAAGTGAGGGCTTTTGGAATTAGCTTGGGATGGTGGAGTGTCATGTTATGAATAAGGACACCAACTAGAAAGGAACTCGGCAAGTCAAAGTTAACTTCTGCAGAAGGGCACTGTCAGCCAGAAGCCTGGCCAGCCAAGAGCAGGGGGCTGCTCCTGTTTTAACCCCGAACCCAGCAGGCCCCACCCCTCGGATCCCATTGGCTGAGCCCAGGTTCCCAATCTGCAAAAGGATGTGGCTTAATTAACAGTATATAACAAAAATTGAAGGTGCTTCTAACAGGATGTCTTAATTAAAGTATAGCAGGAAAAGGATGTAAGCAGGAACTTTCCCGAAAACAAAAATCTCTCAAGATTAACAGATTTGTAGGCACATTTTAGTTACCACAATTGAGGGAAACCATGAAGCCTATGTTTCTTTGGCTCTGGCTTACTTCATCTTTCCATTTCCTTAAAAATGGTACAATACCAAATTCTGATGGAGTAGTAGAATTCATACATACCATATACATATACATATACATACACATATACATATACATATATGTATCACATATATGTATCACATATATGTGGATGACTTCTGTGAAGTCCTTGTCTTGAGGCCACAGCTCGGAGCCTTGATTCACAACGATTCCATCTCCAGATGAGATCAGCTGTGGCAGGCGCCAGACCAAAATCTCCCAGCTTTGGACCTTGAGCAGATGCCCTGGCTTGGCTCCCTCCCTCCATCGGTGACCTTGTTTCCCTCCATTTGTCCCACCATGAGTTACTTTTGAACCACTCTCACTAGATAATTCCAGCATTTCTTCAGACCCAGTATAAGTGCTTCAGATTGTAAGCAAGGAGTAATTCTATAGCGTTGGCTCGAGACTCCTCCTTGTAGCTTTTATTCTGATAAAGCTGTGCTGGTGTTGAACTCTCTTGCTCTTTTCTTTCTCTCACCCCCCCCCTGCTCTTTTGGAATCTAATGGCTTCCGACCCCAATCCTTTGATCTTAGCCTTCAGAATAGCTAGAACTACAGGCTCAAACCACTAGTGCCCAGGAAAATAATGATTTTTGACACTTCAATCAGAACCTTTCATTGTAAATTAACAGACCTTCCATCCCAAACCGTCCTGGTAGTAAGAATTTATTGTCTCTGGTAACAAAAAGTTCTCATAGGTAGAAAAGTGGTCAGATGGATTTGACCAAAGCCCTGAGTTTATTTCTTAGCCATTTCTCAGCACTGTCTTTCTTGTGAGTTTGCTTTCTGTGAGTGCTTCTTTTGTGCATGCAAGAACTCCACTGATCATTTCTGACATACACACTTTGTTCCGGGACCTAGGGGCTTGAAGGCCACATGTTCACCTTCAGTCATTCCTTTTGGCTAGGGAGAAAGGTGCTGGTTGCTTTTGGTAAACCACGTAAGAATTGAACTCTTTTTCTGGCAGTGTGATTACTTTCTTTTGGTCAACTGTGTGAGAACTGTTTTCTTCTGAGAAGTTCCTGCTTTGGCCAGGTAGCTTGCTTGCCTCCAGTTGATTGTAGTTTAGTTCCATCCTATTCCTATGGAACTTTAAAGGAGACATCCTGCTACAAGTTCATTGAAGTTTAGTTACATCCTTTTTTCTTCATTGAGACACTTGGTTTCTTTTAATTAAGCTGGATCTTGTTAAATGTTTCTTTTCAAATTAGCCAATCACACAAGATGCTGTACCTAAGTTCTGACCAATCAGAACCTGGGAGGATGGCCAACTTGGCCCTCTTGCAAACTCGCTTCCTCCTTAGCAGCGTGACCTTCCGCTGAAGGAAACCTCGCCTGGCCACGTTCCTTTGAGTTGCTGTCTTTATTCCTATGAAACCCCACATCCCAGGACATTTCCAACAATTGAGACAGTACTAAGGCTTGAACTCAGAGTCTAGATGCTGTCTCTTAGCTTTTTTTTTTTCTTAATTTTATTTTATTGCAAAGATGCTGTACAGAGGGGTTACAGTTACATGAGTAAGGCAATGAGTCCATTTCTTCTCAAGCATTTTTACCTCCTCCCTTAATGTTCTCCCACTATCCCTTCCTTCCCCCATCTACCTCACTCCTCCTCCCTCCCCCGAAGTTGTAAAGTTCATTTCCAATATACTGTCTTTGGGTCTCATTGCTGCAATGGTCATCCTGTGTCCTTGTTTCAGAATTCTGTTATTCTCCTTCCCCTCCCCAAATTAGACAAATGTACATGCAAGTACAGTGACAAGAGGGGATTGCCATGGGGGGCTTGGGGCATACAAAGGAAACAAAACCATCACATAGTATATTAAAAACAACGACAACAAAGAAAGGCCTCTTGTGTCTTGGGTTTCATTTCACTTCGCAGTATCATATATATGGTCATATGTACACTTTTCTGCCGAGCCTGGCACTCTACCACTTGGGCAAAGCTTCACATCTGGACTTTTGCTTGTGAACTCATGGATTTTCCTGCCCAGGCTGGCTTCAGACCTTGATCCTTAGATCTCAGCCTCCTGAGTAGCTTGGCACTCAGTGCCAAGCAAGATTCATTTTTGAATCCTTGGTGAAAGGCAGATACCTGAGTGCAGTTCGAAGAGGTGTGACAGAATAATCCATCTCTACAACACATATCATATATTTTTTGCCGCTTTCATGACTTGAATTCAGTGCCTTGCTCTCTTCCTTGGCTTATTTTCTGCCACTTCAGCCACATTTTCAGATGACCGTTTTTATTTAACTACATTTATTTTTAGTAATGGATAAGAAAACTACTTAGAGAAAAAGGTAAAATATCTAATGACTAGTCATATAGTTATCAGACAATAAAAACTTGAAATTTTTTCTAAATATAATCCAAAGAGTTAACGTACTAAGGCTCAGATGTCTTACACTGATTCTTTTTTTTAAATTTATTTTATTTTTATTTGTGAACATACTGTACAGAGGGGTTACAATTACATGGGCAGGATAATGCGTACATTTCTTACCAAGCATTGCAGCCTCCTCCTTTGTTTATCCTTC
>NW_012267368.1:3085927-3197983 GCF_000151885.1 Dipodomys ordii
TTTCTTCTTCAGAGAAGTTTCTCTTTAAGTCTTTCGCCCACTTGTTTATTGGGCAGTTGTTTCTTTGAGGATTTGTTGTTGGGGGATTTAATTTTTTGAGGTCCAAGTATATTTTAGATATGAGACCCTTGTCCGTTGTATGGCTAGTAAAGATCTTCTCCCAATCCCTTACACTGATTCTTTAAGGCTTCTTTCTTTACTATTATGTTCTAGAAACAAATTGTGAAAATAAAGTGCTTTCATGTTAGTTACCTTGTAATCATCTACTCTTGGACAATATTTTCTTATTCTTGAGACTTTGCTTACTATGATCTCTCGGGTGTACTACCATAACTTGTCACTCAATATTTCTCTGCTTGCATTTGATATTATGAATTTATATTCATTTGTCTCATAAATATTTATTTGGTGACTACTTCCTTAACCTAGGTTTTTTTTTTTCAGAAAGAAGTCTCAGAAGAAAGCTACTGGGTTGCTGCTTTTTTGTTTATTCGTTTTGTTTTTTAAAGGCATATAATCTCAGGGAGCAGAAATGAGGGGAGAGAGAGAGAGGGGAGAAGGAGAGAAAATAAATTGCAGGTTGTAAAACCAATCTGGATCATCATCATGCATCAAGGACAAAGTTATATGTACACACAGCTGACACATGAATGATCGGGTCTCTGGACAGTCTGATACGGGAACGTCATTGATTCACTGAATTTATTCCCTTTGTGGTGAGGTACATTTCCATACGTTTCTGGTTTGATATCCAAGGTCACGAACATTTGTTAGGCATCATGTTATTCAGCCTGGGCAGGGAGCACCGGGAGAAGTTGATGGGTCCCTGGATGGCATGTGCACTTCCAGACTGGGCTGAGGACTCAAAATGAGTCCTAGTGGATCCTACAAGCACTCAAACCCGGACTTAAAAAGAATCCTGATAGGTTGTAATGGATCATACAGGATCTAAAACTGAGGATTTAGAGTCCTACTGGATCCCAATAGAGCCAGAGGATTTAAAACTAAGGATTTAAAATGAGGATCATATCTGAGAGCAAAGGCTCTGACCTCTTGGAATCTTCTTGTTGGCTCAGAGGATGAAATACCCCAAAACATAATGAATGATTCATTTCCTCGATTGAAAGGTAAGAATTACAGGGAAGTATTGAGTAGTTAAGAGTTGATCATGAATTCAGGGATGATGGGATTCGGTTTTAAATGTTAGTAGTTAATGCTCAGTACAAGGGTGACTTGTACTGAGTACAAGAGTTCAGGCAGAACCACAGAGTTGCTCAGTGCTGGAGGAAGAGTGAGGAAGGTCCCATGGTCAGAGTCTGTAATCCAGGCAGCAGGGGAAATGCAGTGAGGGGTAATGTGGGGAAGGCAGGGGTTTAGAGGACTGTGCAAAGACTCCGGCTTTTAATCTGTGTCACAGATAAACTTAAAGGACATTGAGGCATGCAGCATGGTGTGAACTGTGCAGATTTAATCTTGCTTCTGTGTGTGGGCACTACACAATAAAAATTAAATCGCAGGAGCAGGAAGATTAGATAGAAGGAAAATGGAGAATTAGAACTAATATTACATAGCTGCATGGCTCCTTAAAATGAAAAAGCATGATGCTAAATGTTTTGATATCCAACTGCTAGTCACATAGCAAAGGAACAATATTTATCATGCCATAACCACTGGATTATACATGTACATGTGAGTATGTACCTGTATGGACCTCTCTCTCTTTCTCTCTCTCTCCCCCTCCCCTTTTTCCTACCCTTCTACCTGTCTATATCTGGGGAGATTTTTCTCTTGATATTTGGAATCTGATTTGGTCATTTTAATATTGATGATAAATGAAAAATATTTAATTAGTATTTTAAAATATGAATGTTATCATGGAGAATGAATTTCTGAAGTCTGCATGTTAGGATGTGGGTCTCTTACTTAGGATGCTGTTTTCTTAAGGAAACATCTCTTAATAAGTACAACTTTTGATTCACTAGAGCTCTAATGAGTTTAAAATTTTGTATTGTATGTCAGATAAAAAGCAATTTTTTACTTCAAAGATGCTGTCCCTTCCCCACTGTAACCCCTGTTTTCACTGTATTTGATGTTGTTATAATTTGTGGAGGAAAAGGGAAAAAACAAATTGTTTAAATAGGGATACAGGTGGACCTATTGCAGCAATGGTATGTACAAGACGTTATGTCGAAAAACAAACTTTACAACTTTGGCGGGGTTAGGGGGGTGGGGTGGGGGGAGATGGGAAGGTAGGGATGGTAAGGGGAAACAAAGGAGGAGGCAACAATGCTTGATAAGAAATGTACTCATTACCTTGCTCATGTAATTGTAATCCCTCTGCATGGTATTTTCACAATAAAAACACTTATTAATAAAAAAAAGAAATTCAAGAAGTGAACTTAGGTTTTTAAGTGTATTTTTATTTAGTTTTAGAGCAAAAATTAACTTAAAAGTGAAAATGCTTATCACCATTTAAAAATAAAAGATCTCCTTCTATATAAAATTTTCCCCTTCCTTGTTTTTTGCTCTTGCCACATGAATCACTAATGATATCATGTAGATATTGAATGCAAAACTTACTAAGAATTCACAAAAAAATAAAATTAAATTAAAAAAAGAAACAACAACCCCACCAATAAGTGGGATAAAGACTTAAAGAGAGACTTCTCCAAAGAAGAAATAAGAGTGGCCAATAGACACATGAAGAAATGTTCAAAATCCCTGACCATAAAAGCAATGCAAATAAAAACTATATTGAGATTCCACCTCACCTCTCTTAGAATGGCAATTATCAAGAGAACTAATAATAACAGATGCTGGTGTGGATGTGGCCAAAAGGGAATGCTACTACACTATTGAAGGGAATGCTAAACTGGCTCAAGCACTCTGGAAAGCAGTATGGAGGTTCCTCAAATGTCTAAAAATAGAGCTTTCCTATAACCCAGCAATCCCACACCTGGACCATTTACCCAAATGAACACAAGCAAGACCACACTAAAACTACCAGCACAACAATGTTCACTGAAGCATTATTTACCATAGCTAAAATATGGAATCAACCCAGATTCTCCTCAGTAGATGAATGGAGGAAGAAAATATGGTATATTTACACAATGGAATTCTATATTCTTTTCAGAAAGAATGGCATTGTCTCATTCCTAAGGAAATGGAAAGACTTGTAAAAATTATATTAAGCAAAGTAAGCCAGACCCAAAGAAACAAAGGTTGCATGGTTTCCCTCATTTGTAATAACTAGAATATGTCTACAATATTCTTAGCAGAGGATCACAACGGCTCAATACCTATGTGCATATGACCATATACAATGATGCTTATTGAAATGAACTCTAAGAAATGGAAATGAGGGTTTTAATGCAATTCTTTCTTTTTTTCCTTTCCTTTCCTTTTCTTTCTTTATTCCCTGTTGTCACTATTTTTTATTTCTCAACCCTTTGTCTTATATATAAGTTTATCTGATTTGGAGAAGGAAAGGGGAACCACAGAAATGATGGGGCAAAGGGTGAATCAATGCAGCAGTGATACTCAGTTGACAACATGTTGGGTTGAATTTTACAACTTAGGGGGGAGGGAGGAAGTGGAAGAAAATGAGGGAGGGGTAACACTGTTCAAAAGAAATGTACTCATTACCTTGCTTATGTAACTGTAACCTCTCTGTACATCACCTGTACAATAAAATTTAAATTAAAAAACTGAAACAAAACAAAAAAACTTACTAAGAATTTACATCAGTTTGAGAATTTTACTTCTTCAAGAGGAAAGAGACGATTCCTGTTTTGTCCATACTTACTGAGGTTATTCAATAATAAGAATAAAATTACTGCCATCTTTGAGCAAGACATTTTTATTCCTCTTATTATCTTTCCTTTTGATTTAGTTTTCCATCTGCTTTTTGACAAAGAAGCTTATCATTTCTCCAGAGACAATTTCACATACATTTTTCTCTTTTGATAGCTGTTTTTCTCCATATCTTTTTCTATTTCTCATTTCCTTCCTTCACTGTTGTTCTATAAACTATTGTAAAGCTAATTAGCATTAATGACATTATGTTTTAAATTATCCTTCTAATTAGTTCCCTGTTTTTGAAATGTCATTAATCCCTTGAATTAATTATTTCTGTTTGAATATGCATGATCTATTTTCTAGGAAGTCCACCACCATCTAATTTAGTTTGCTGATTGCACTGCTAATCATTTAGATAATTTTGATTATCCTGATCAAATAATCTTTATTGAGGCTCATGTTTATGAAATACTGCCATGCCAGGTGCTAGCAGAGCTTTCTGCAGCTTTTCTTGCGATTCACATTTGCTAAGTTCACAAGATTTTCCACACTTAGGATTTTTTTCTCGTGGCAGGCCTTGGATTTCTCATATACTTCACATGCTGTTAAAGGGTCTCCAAAGATCAGCTTCTCACTTCATTATCTGAGTTCCCATCTGTTTTATCTATCCAGAAAATCTTGCTCTGCTTTTAGGATATGCATCCTCATGACTTCAGGAGATTACTCAGGACCCTTTTCTGCCGTGTTTACTTTCTGCAAGCATCAGACACACACCTGGTTGTTCAGATGGTTCATCTTAGCAGGTCAGTCATTGGCTAATAGTGGTGACCATGTGATCCAAACCTAGCCAATAGCATTCTTCCCCAGGAAGTTCATCTAATTTAGTCTGCTGTTTTCGCTGCTCTGTACCCAGGAAAATGAAAGTGAGAGCAGCAGACAGTAACAGAGCCATGGATGTTCAGCGGATGCCATTTTTATAGCATTTCTAGCTCGGTCTGGGGCCCTTTCTTTGATTTTGTTATGAGACAGTAGAGTGCTTGTCTTCTCTAAGTACTCTTGATTCTATAATTTTCTACCTGATGGAAATTAGTTTAAGTGTGTGATAAATAGTAAACCACATTGGAGTGTTTACAAATATTGTACCTAGACATTACATGTTTAATTCTGCAGATAAGAATGGTGGTAAGGGTACTGGATATTCCTGGCTGTAATCCTAGCTCCGTGGGAGGCTGAAATGTGACGATTGCAGTTTGAAGCCAGTCCAGGCAGCGACATCGATGGGATTCTTAATTCCAATATATCAGCCAAAATCCAGATATGGAGGTGTAGCTCAAGTGGTAAAACCCCAGCCTTAAGCAAAATCCAAAGGGACGGCACCCAGACCTTGACTTCAAGTACCTCTTGTGTGCTTGTACGTGTAGACACACACACACACACACAATGATGATACCAAGGATGATTGAATACAGACAATAGACAATATGTCTCAACTCCATCTCCTAATCCATCATCCGTTTTTGTCACATCAGAGAAATGTAATTTTTGGCAAATGATAAACTATTAATTCTCTCTTCTCAGCTGAGGGAGACTTTTCAGCATTGCCAGAGGATATTTACAAAGCACTTTACACAGAGTAGAAGAAAAGAAGCAATAATAAAAAAGTTACATAAATAATATATAATCCCTGAGCCTTGACACAGATAGTGTGTTGCTCATGCTCTTGCAGAAATATCAAATAACGATTACCAGAAGACTGAAATTTATGAGCCGGGTTTTGTCTCCAAGCAAGTTCACAATTGCCTTTCTAGGCAAGAATTTTTTTTCTTACTTTTCTACTTGCCTTGTAATTTGGAATTGTCCTCATTGTGTGGCAGTAAATGTGAGCATCAGCTTTTAGAATCGCCAGGCATCCCCCTCACATGAGAGAGCAAGCTATAAGCCTTAGGTACATATTGATTCACATCCAAACCAACCCAATAATTTCTCCACTGGAAGAATGCAAGGGATATTGTTTTATTTAAGCAATAAACCATGATGTCCCAATAGTTTTAGGGCGTACTTGAGAGCTGATTCCCTTGGGTACAGTTTCTTTTCTTCTTTCGCAATTGTTTTGGGATGGGAAAGAAGAGAACAGGGTAAATACGAGCAGTCTTCCTCATGAAGACATCCCTTAGCCCAACAGATCTACCTGGGCCAATTCCTCTCTAGAACTGCCTAAGAGGCTACATTTTAAGAAAGACCTAAAGTGTAGATTTTTAAAACACAATATAACACAATAAACTAACATTTAGTGTTTCTGCAAGAAGCAGAATGTGAATGATATGATAAAACTACGAACCTGAATGCACAAGATAACACACATCTCCAGTTATCAGGCATGAATACAGAGCCTGCTAAGGAGAGCATAGGATGCAGAGGTTGAAGTAATGATTTAATGAATGGCACAAAAGGTATACTTAATAGTTCATAGCCTTCTTGTGACCAAGAGAATTATCATATAAAATTGAGTCTCAGATTTCTGAGATGCTAACCATTGCTTGATAATGTCTTATTCTCTCTCATTCTTACATCTTTATTGACATCTTGGTGCACATGTTCGGCAGATCTTGGTTTTGGAGATTGAATGCTGTATCTTAAAGTACTCAGAGGATAAAGGCCTTATGAAGTTTATTTATTTGTTTACTTTTTGTCAGTTGTGTGGCTTGAACTCAGGGCCTGGGCACTGTCCTTGAACTCCTTTGCTCAAGGTCACTGCTCTACCACCTTGAGCCACAGCTCCACCTGTGGTTTTTGAGTGGTTAGTTGGAGATAAGAATCTCCTGCTTGGGCCGGCTTCAAACTGGGATCCTTAGATCTCAGCCTCCTTATTAGTTAGGATTACATGTGTGAACTACTGGCACCCAGGCTTTATAAAATTTTGCTTACCAACTGATTACAGAGAATACTTGGAGAAGGTTCAGGATTGAAACATTTTAGTTGCAAAAGATAATTACTACAATGGTATTATTAATATATCCTAACAAAATTTTAACAAAACAAAAGCAGTTTAGGCCTTTCTATTGTGTAACTAATGTTTTATTGATACATTTTATTTTGTCCAGGCATAGATGGCTCATGCCTGTAACCTTAGGTATTGAGGAGGCTAAGATCTGAGGATTATGGTTTGAAGCCAGCCTGGGTAACAAAGTCTGTGATACTCTTATTTCCAATTAACTACCCCTGCCCTGCCCCCTCTCCTTTCTCCAGCTGGAAGTGGAGGTATAGTTCAAAATGGTAGAGTGCTAGCCTGGGTCAACAAAGCCTAGGCCCTAATTCAACAAGCCCTAAGTTCAAAATACAAAAAATATATTTTGTTTTAATAAACTCTGACATATCTACTTGAAAACAGCTGGATTAATTTTTTTCTAAATCAAAATTTCAAATGATCACATTAACATTTCCCTTTTAATCAAATATAGCTCAGATTTACAAGTGAAGAGTTCTGTGCTTTGTGGACAAAGGCTTACCTTCATTACATTTGTAATCTATCTATTGAGATTATTTGAAATATATCATTGTAGTCTCATTTTTTTGTCCCAACTCTGGGGATGAACTCAGGGCCTGAGCATTGTCCTTTAGCATTTTTGCTGGTCTTTGCTCTACCACTTCAGCTGCAGTTCTACTTCCTTTCTTTTAATAGTAAACTGGAAACAAGAATCTAACAGACTTTTCTTTCTCAGCTGTCTTTAAACCACAGCTCTTGGCTCTCAGCCTCCTGAGTAGCTACTATTACAGAAATGAACCACCAGTCAATTTTTCATTGACTTAATTCCAAGCATTGTATTACCCACAAAATATGGGCAAGGAAATTAGATGAAGCCTAGTTTTTCATAAGTGAGCTCAACAAGTATTTACTGTGAGTTTAAGTTGGAATTGCTATTGTAGATACCATAAAAGATCCCAAGATAATTTCCCTGACAAGGTATACATTATTAAAAATAGTAGAGATGAAAAAGGAAAACATTTCTTTTTTTTGGGGGGGGGGTCCAGTCGTGGGGCCTGAACTCTAGGCCTGGGCTCTGTCCCTCAGCTCTTCAGCTCAAGGCTAGCACTCTACCACTTGAGCCACAGCGCCGCTTCCAGCGTTTTTCTTTTTGCTTACGTGGTGCTGAGGAATTGAACCCAGGGCCTCAGGCATGCAAGGCAAGCACTCTACCACTGAGCCACATTCCAAGCCCCAGGAAAACATTTCTAAAATACAGAATATACTATCATAAAATGCTAAAGTAAGTAGCACTGGTGTCTCATACCTGTAATCCTAGCTTCCTTAGGAGGTTGAGATCTGAGGATCAAGGTTTGAAGTCAATGAGGGCAGGAAAGCCTGTGCGACTCTTTAATTAATCATCTCCAGACCAGCAGTGTTGGTATGGTTCAAGTGGAAGAGCACCAGCCTTGTGTGCAAAAGCTAAGGGACAGTGCTCTGTCTCTGAGTTTGAGTCCAGCTACCATCACAGAATATGCTAAAAAAGCTAAATTGAGGGCTGGGAAGGTGGCTCAGTGGTAGAGTGCTTGCCTTGCATGCATGAGGCCCTGGGTTTGATTCCTCAGCAGCACATAAGCAGAAAAATCCTGAAGTGGCTCTGTGGCTCTGTGGCTCAAGCACTAGCCTTGAGCTGAAGAGCTGAGAGACAGTGCCCAGGCCCAGAGTTCAGGCCCCACAACTGACAAAAAAAAGCTAAATTGACTATAATAATAAAAACCTGTTCATTCTGATTCAGACAATATCATTCACTCATCATAACAGATTTTAGATTAAAAGCAATGATCTGGCTGTACAGATTTTATTATTAAGTCATTAGATTACAATAAAAATCTTTCAGGCAAAACACATTATTTAATAAATAATAAAAGTGTATCATGCACTTGATAATAATTTGAATTTCAAAAAGTTTTGTCCTGGATATACTCACTGATGTCAATAAAAAATTTCCTGTAAGAAGATGAAAGCCAAAATGTGTGCAAGTCCATATCATCATGTTTAACCATGATTATAATAATCATGTATAGCTGAAGAACGAATGCATGTGAGCTCTGTTTACAATATTGCATTTCTGAAGGCTTAATGCATATGAATCACCTTTGCAAACAAGTTCTACCCTGTATTTCTACAGAGGCTGGGGAGACATCTTACATTTCAGTAACTTGCCTAATTATCAGAAAATTACCCACCAACAGAATAAATGCAACATTTCACTTTTACTAGGAAAGATGTGTTTTATCTCTAAAATGCCACAGATGGGTTAAAAAAAGCAATTACTTGTCACTTGAGCTGCAAAGGTTGTAATATTCAACTTACTTTAAATGACAGATTTCTCTAAGGGTGAGAGAAATTAGCTACTAAATAGGTCACAGCTTCTGAAAACAATCCATTTAGGTTGCCAATATTCTCAATTAGTTGAAAAAGCCAGATGATTTTGGAACTTTAACTCTGATCTGTTAGAATTTACTCTCTGTCTGACCAATTTCTATTTACAATCTCAGTACACTCACCATGCCAATGTCAACATTTCTCTAGCTGAGGGCAAATTACCATTTCCTTCTAAATCCTCACTGACAGATTGATTGAGTTCTCATATAGAAAATCATGAAGAAGTATAATATAAAATGACCAATTGCTTTGCAATTCAAATTTCCTTGGCCCTCAAAATGTTTCCATTTGTGTTGTTGTGCTTTAAATATACAGAACTTTTTCCTGTTTTATTGAAATTATTTTTAAAATGTGCATTTCTAGATGAGACCATCATTGGATTAAGTCTTGGAATCACACCATTTCTCAAATCTATTCCTACCCACTATTTATGGTGGCTAGTTATGTCTTATGTTTCCTCAGAATTACATTACTTGCTTTTGCATCAAGAAAAGGGTGGTTCTAGTGAGAATTCTCATGAGCTGCGCCCCAGGCTTCTGTGGTCAAGATGCATTGTACTCATCCCTTCCTTTCATCCCTCCCAACCTCACTGCTGTGTTCAGTTTTCTTAATTTTATAAGATAGGAATTGAGTCTTATGACTGCATTCTTCCCCTTTTCTCTCTTCATTCACTTACCTCCTCTCCTGACCCCCTTACCTTCCAAATACAGTTTTCCCGGCATTCATCTTGCTGGACTGAGATTCCATCTCATCCCTATTAGAATGGCCATCCTCAAAAATGAAAACAACAACAGATTCTGGCACAGATAGGAGTTTCAATCAATCTGGGAAGCAGTGTGGAGGTTCCTCAAAAAAAAAAAATTAAACAGAGAGCTTCCCTCTGACTCAGCAATGCCACTCTTGGGGCATTTATTGAAAAGATTCCAAATCAGGCTACAATAAAACCACCTATGTAACCATGTCCACTGCTGCACTGTTCACCATAGCTAAGGTATGGGAACAGTCCAGATGCCCCTCTATGGATGAGTGTATCAAGAAAATGTGGTATATATATATATATATATATATATAATGAAATTGTACCCAACCATTAGAAAGAATGATATTAATTTGTTTGTAAGGAAATGGATGAACCTGGAAAAAATTATGTTAAGTGTAGTAAGTCAGGTCCAGAGAGACAAAGACATATGTTTTTTCTCATATGTAGAAGCTAGAACTAATTTATAAATGT
Source organism: Dipodomys ordii (assembly GCF_000151885.1). Lineage (NCBI taxonomy): Eukaryota > Metazoa > Chordata > Mammalia > Rodentia > Heteromyidae > Dipodomys > Dipodomys ordii. The sequence continues at coordinate 3,096,367 of NW_012267368.1, forward strand.
GCATGTAAACATATACAGGGTTGGTTATTTGCAGGGGAGAATTCAAATGAACCCACAGTCTAAGAAATTGATAGGCAGTCACCATTAGGCCCAAAGCCAGCCTTTGAGCAAAGGATTTTTATTCTTTCTCTTTTTTAGGACTAGCTGTTGAAACTAGTTGAAGAGGAGTTATTAAAAATACTGAAAATATGTAGAAAATTAGAAATGTGCCTTTTTCTCTTTTGGTTTTGGTTTAAAAATCAGAATTTTCCAAGTCAGTTGTGAAATCTGAATTCATTTCATGAATCCAAGAAAAGGAGAAAATTTTCATTAAAAAATGTCTTCTATTTACTATCCAGTTTTCAAGCAAGATTGAAACTATGAACATATGTAATTAGCTATTTTCTGAATGCTGTTATTTTTCTAAAATTCACATAGGGAGAATCTAATTACCAAGATTATGATAGAAGGAGTTGAGGGTCTTTGGAAAATAATTAGATGTTGAGGGCAGAACTGGGCACTGCGGCTCATGCATTTAATCCTAGCTATTCAAGAGGTTGATATCTGAGGTTTGTGGTTCAGAGCTAGCCTAGACCGACAATCTGTGAGACTCTCATCTCTATTTAACCAGCTAAAGACAGGAGGTGGATATGTAGCTCAAGTGGTAGAGCACTAGCCTTGAACAGGAAGGAAAGCTAAAATATGAGGCCCTGAAGTCAAGCCCTAGTACACACACACACACACACACACACACACACACACGCACACATGCACGCACGCACACCATCCTATTAGCTAGCTCACTTTGTAATCTGAAAACTGCCAGTTTCACGACATCATTAGAGCTCCTGTGTTCCACACAGCCATCTCTGTGGGAGTCCTTGCTTTTCCTCCTTGCTTATGTAGCCAATATTTACAGTGGGCAGCTTTCTTCTCTGATTTCTTCTAGTATTGCTTATAACATTATGCAGACTTTTAAAGCCATTTATGTGACTTGGATTATCTCAAAGCCATTTGCGGAATATTAAATGTGTATTTCATTGCATAATTACACAGATAAACAGGCACATTATATTTTAGATACAGTGACTATTGGTATGTAGATTCAAATTGTCTCTAGAATTTCTTCTCTTATTCACTAAAACAATGGACTTTTCCATAGGAAAACACAGTCACCAAAAAGATATCTGTACTGTACTGACTCTTAAATTCTGGTAATTGTGTGTGTGTGTGTGTGTGTGTGTATACATGCACCAGTAGCGGGGCTTGAACTCAGGGCTTAGCAGATGGCTCTGAGCTTTTATTTCAAGGTTATCACTCTACAAGTTGAGCTACAGTTCTACTTCCAGCTTTTTGGTGATTAATTGGGGATAAAAGTCTTGTGGGTTTTTGTGCCTAGGCTGACTCTGAGCCATGATCCACAGAAGTCAGACTCCTGGATAGATGGAAATGCAGGTATAAGCCATTCGTACTTTTATTTTTGGCAAATTCATGTAAACAATGTTTATATCTACTCAATACAATGAAAACATCTATAAATACAAAAAGTATCATAAGGGGTCTCAATGACTATAAAAGTTTCTGGCTTTCAGTTAAAACTTCAAAATATAATAATACTAATCCAGAGATAATAATAATAATCCAGAGAGTTCTGGAATGTTGATATGAGATGGCACAGGAATAGTGGGATATTAGAAGAAATCTGAAAAGAAACCCAGCTTTTCAAGCAATCTCTGTGTAAATTAACCTGATACCTACGAATTGCATTTTTTAATACAACAAATGGGTTTACCAGGAAAAGAACATTGCTTTACAATAGGGAACAATTCTATATTAATGTGTTTTGGGCTTTGAAACATATGCTCAAACATCTGAACAACAGCACGGCTGACTTCACAAACTCTAATTGTGTCCAGAATCACAAATTCATCATTTTTAGCAATTTGCATTGTTGTCTATTTTCAAGTGATTACACAGTAATCTTTCTGGATATTCATTCAGAATGACTTTGTATCACCTCTACATAAAGGGAATTGTAAATCATCTTAACAAGAAAAAAATATGTGTAGTTCTCAAATCTCAACCTGGAAAGAAAACAGAAAATACAACATAAGCTTATTGTGTAAGAAAGAACACTCACTTTGGCATTTTGCCTGTTTTCCTTTTTGTTCTAGTTCTTTGCATTTCCCCAAATGTTAATAGGTTCTTTCCAGAGCATAGTTTTGGCACCGTGTGCTAATTTGAATAAGAGAATCAATCTTAAGTGGCTCCTTTATCTATTGTGCCAAAATCTATCAGATCTATTCTACACAGAAATCCATAAAAGAGAGGGCTTTTAGATTCTTTCTTAGGAGTTCAAAGTTTGTGCCAAAAGTAAAAATAATGACCATCATTGCTGGGAGTCGCTTTCCACCCCAGGGAACTGTTTTGTGGGAGTCTCCACGGTCCCTTGGCCTTGGACTCCGGTGGCTGTGAGCAGACATCCACATCACAGGTGTATGTAAGCTGCTGCAGGCTGAAAGCCCCAGGACTCCTTCCTGGGGCCCACGAATTAACTTGAATTAGGATAGACTAGGTATCCAGGCCTCCTCCATTGTGTACCCACACCCCGTGTCTCCAGTGTCCCCGTGTGAAGGTGCGTACCCCCAAAAGGCTGGCTGTATGAAGCATTGTCTTCCCAAGTCAGCTATGTACCATATCTCTTTCGAGACAGACAGATGGATAGACAGGCAGGCAGACAGACAGCTTAAGGTGTCGTGTGGCCAGGGCCCCTGACCGAACCATGGGTCCATGTGCAAGACCCCAAGACTACGGTCTGTGGAATTTCATCCAAGTGTTGATAAAGATGCGTTAGCAGTTCCAGGGCCCAACCCGGCTGCAGGTACTGCTAACAGGGGTGGCATCCTGCGGGGAGAACCCGCTCCAAGGTGCCTGCGTGCACCGCCTTACAGCACCCTGGCTTCCACATTCTCTCTATAGCAGGTCTGGCTGAAGTGTCCCGACAGACGTGGGCATGTGCAGGTGTACATGTGTTTCACCTGTCAATCCACCTGCCCATCCAACGCTTATGCCAAATGAGGGACAGCCAGCCCGCCAGCAAAGGGTCAGGTGATCTGGAATTACTCCCTCACTCTCTCCTTAAACTTTTCTGCCATTTCCATTATGCTTCCTGTTGTTTTTTTCTAGCAAGAGGAAAGAATGACATCACATTTTGTGGTAACCGGCTCCCGGCCTTTCACCTCACATCTTCTTTTGTCATGGAGGAGTAAGTGGCCAGACCTGACGTCTTTTGCAGTTTGGGCTGGAGTCTAAGACTTCCACCTCCATCCATACTACCTATGAAGATGTAAACGCTATAGGACACCTTGCTACGAGCCACACTATGTGTGTACTTACCAAGTAGTAATATGTACTTCAGTAAAAATAAATACAGTAGAGAAACATTATTTAAAAAAAAATAGAAAAATGAGATTAGCTATGAGCCTGTGGCTCACGCCTGCCACCTCCTTGCTACACAAGAATGAACATGAAGACGACTGTGAAGAGAAGAGGAATGAACGAAGCTGTAAGAGATCTGTTCTCAAGGCTGGGCTGCTGCCATATGAAAGGTGATGTCCACACCTTCCTGCCACCTCTCACCCTCTTGCCCTGTGATTTTCCACTGTTTGCTTGTGAGACATAAACACTGAGGGTGAGTGTTCAGGGCCTCTCTTCCTCACCTGGTGGAGCTCCATTAGAGCGCTCATGTGACCTAAGTCAGCCAGACACCTGTCCAGCAGTGGCTTGAAAATCAGCCAGTATGGACTGAACAGGAAGCCCATAAGTGGATGTTCAACATTCAGCATGAAGAAAGAGTAGAACATATTCTGGGGTTGGGAAGGTGACTCAGTGCTTGCCTTGCATGCATGAGGCCCTGGGTTCGATTTCTCAGCACCACATAAGCAGAAAAAGCCGCAAGTGGCACTGTAGCTCAAGTGGTAGAGCGCTAGCCTTGAGCTGAAGAGCTGAGGGACAGTGCCCAGGCCCAGAACATATTATGTTAACACTTTTATATTGTGTGCATGGTAACATTTTGATATACTAAGACTAAGTAGATGTCCTAAAGTTTATTATTTCTTCTGTCCCCTTTTCAGTTTTTCTGATGTAGCAACAGGCTCATCTAAGATTGCCTGTGGGCCTTTCATTTCATTTTTATTGATTAGTGCTTCTACCCGACCATTAAAAATTAAGAACTGCATGATCACCCCAACACCAACTTTTTCCTAATTACTGTTTCTGCTTAAACATGATCACTTTAAAGTGATTTCATAGCAATACTATCAGAAATTCTAATTAACTTTCCTTTCAACTTTTATAAGTAAATTTGCTTTAGAAAACGACTTTGAAACACACCTGTCAATTGACTCACTTGTAAGTGCATCGAATACTATGTTTTTATGATAACAGCCAAATATACCTATTTTATCTATGTGTATGAGTTCTTTACTATGTTAATTTATTTAAAGTTAAGTAGCTGTTTAACTGTATACAATTGAATTATTAAAAAAAATTCATTACTGGGGCTTGAACTCAGGGCCTGGGCTCTGTCCCTGAGCTTTCACTCAACGTTGGTGCTCTACCACTTTGGTCACAGCTCTATTTCCAGCTTCTTGTTGGTTAACTGGAGATAAGTCTTCTAGATTTTCCTGATAGGGTTGGCTTCAAATTGTGATTCTCAGATCTCAGCCTCTGGAGTAGTGAGAATGACAGATGTGAGTCCCTGGCACCTGACTCTTTTATTCCTTTGTGGATGATGGACACCATTGCGTCTCAGGACAGGAGATAAAATGTTTATATAAGAGCCTTCTTATAAATGCTCTGTTTATTCTTGCTCCTGGAAGATCTGGTGTTCATCTATTGATTTAAAGTTAGTAAGTTCTGACTACTGTCATATACCTCTTAAATATATTCTAGTTTTGGCAAAAATGAAGATATCAATGACTGTTTTTTTTAACCAAAATGAAAGATCTAGTAAAAATCCCTCATTTTTATTTCTACGTTTGCAAATTACTTGGTACAGTTAACCTTTAAACATCTTTGGAATATAGCAAGAATTCAAATAAAATGAAAGATTTCTTTCATTTAATGTATGGCATTTAAATACTTCTTTATTGCACTATTTATAAAATTGTTTTATAGAACACTAAAAAGTAGGGGGTTGTGAAAAAATGTTAATCCTATAATTAAGAGTCAGCAGCATATACTTTCTCCAGCACAGCACTGAGATTCTAAATCTGTCACTCTGAACTTTACAGTAGGAGACAGCCATCTGCCTGCATATGGCCACATAAAATAAGCAAGAATTTATATATTTATACTCTGCTGGCCCTCTGGAGATTTAGCATTATTGTGACAAAGCAGACAACAAGGTTTAACTATTATAAATGAAAATAGCATATGTTGTTGGGGGAGAGGAACATATTCAATCACATAGGTTATCTGGGCCGGTGTTATGAGGTGATTGGTTATGGGGATCTGAAAAAATAGGTCCTAGGACAAAATGGCACTCTGATGGAATTATGCGCATGAATAGCGCCTCATAGTGGTGGGCCACTGTGCCCCACCTCCAATTCAATCTCTGTGACACATAATTCAGTCCTATTCAGTTGAGGCATACGTGTTAATTTATACCTTCATTGTGCTGTAGAGCAAAACACAATGCTGTTCAGATAAGATATGAGAATAGTGAAGAATTGAAATATTCAGTGTTAGGCCACCACATCAAAGTTGATTTTCTAACTAATGTCAATACAACATAGTAGTTCATATGAGAGCTACTGTTGGGCAATTCCATGTGCTCCTGTGTATAGGCAGAGTGACCCTGGGATCCAGGTTTTCCATTGCTCAGGAGTAAATAGGATGGGTTTGGAGGGCCTGATTCAGTGGGGTTGTTCTGAAGGTTAAGTGAAATAGGAAGAATAAAGGGTGTAGTTCAATGTCTGGTAGGCTGGAAAGCTTTACAATGGCATAATGAAAATGTCATGCCTGAAACAAAAGTTCATGAGCAATTGTCCCCCTGAGCCAAAAATCTAAGGGACAGTGTCCAGGCCCTGAGTTCAAGTTCCAGTACCAGTACACACACACACACACACACACACACACACACACACACACACACACACACATTCATTTAACAATTCTATGGACATTTCTTGCTGTGCTAGAAGAATCCATTAGAACATTTTTAGTACATTTCAACAATCTTCCACTGCCTGGGAAGTTTTGAGAAATACCAACAGCAGGATAATGCAGATGGATTACCTTTGCTGAAGACATGACAGGTGAAATACCATGGGACAAGGGGCCAAAATGGGACAGTCACTTTCAATGGCTTCTGTTGTGGTAGTCTCCCTCCTGGCCATCGGAGGTCACTGCAGGGAGGGTCTGACACCCACAGGGCAGTGGAAAAGGCCACTGGAGGCAGATGTAAGTAAAATCATAAAGATCATCAAAAGGCCAGCTTAAAAGAAACTTCCAGAAGACATAGAATTAAAGCCCTATCTGTTTTGACAGGGTAGATTATTTTCTAAGTGCTGAATTGGTCTGAGGCACATGGATGAATTCTGGATTAGTAGTCAACCAACGTGGTCCCGAGAAGCTAAATTAATTTCTTCAAAGTCATAAGAAACCCAGTAGAACCAGCCAGTTCTTTTATGACAGATAATTAGAATTTTGACCTGACATCATCTTCCTTTACTTTCCTGTGAGTCTCTGATGAAGAAGTTATGCTGTTTGCACTTTGATGTTAAAATTGCTTGAACTTGAGTTATTTCTAGGTTGATCACACTCATCATATTGATTTGCATTCATTTCTGAGTTGTCACTTAGAAATGTTTACAAAGAGGGCATCCAACTTACTTTAGTTTTCCATCACTGAATCCTAGAAATATACCTGTAATACGACCAAACTAATTAGAACACCAGGCTTCTGAGTAAAAATAGACAACATATATCAATTTTGTTTATTTAATAACAATGGAAATGAAAAAAATGCATCTATATTGCTACTGGATGCATTTCAATATAGTCATACAAATATTTTTACCAAACTGGATTATTCTACTTGTTTTAAATTTTCATTAAACATGTTAAATACAATAATGAAAATTATATCAATAATGTTGATTTCCCACAAAAATATCTTTTTTTTTGTCAGTCGTGGGGCTTGAACTGTGGGCCTGGGCGCTATCCCTCAGCTCTTCAGCTCAAGGCAAGCGCTCTACTACTTGAGCCACAGTGCCACTTCCAGTTTTCTGAGTGGTTTATTGGAGATAAGAGTCTCACGGATTTTCCTGTCCAGACTGGCTTTGAACTGCAATCCCCAGATCTCAGCCTCCTGAGTATCTAGGATTACAAGTGTGAGCCACTGGCGCGTGGCTAGTTTCTATCTATTATAACATGAAAAGAAAGTTGACAATGATTCCTTATTTCCCCCCAAAGATTAATATTGGTTTATTTTTAAAATTTCATTTCATTTAAATTAAATTTTAGTTTCATTTTTAATTTAATTTTTTGTGCCAATACTGGGTCTTGATCTCAGGGCCTTGAAACTGTCCATTAGCTTTTTTCACTCAAGGCTGGAGCTCTATTATTTGAGCCACACCTCCACTTCCAGGTTTTGGGTGGTTAATTGCAGTTTCATGGACTTCTGTGTGTGTGCTGGCTTCAAAACCATGATCCTGACCCTCATATATCCTGAGTAGCTAGAATTACAGGTATGAGCTACCAGTGCTTTGCTTTTTTTTTATTTTCCCAAATAAATAACAAATCAAATCATGAGAAAATGCCTCAGCTTTCACGTGAAACCCATTGACAATCAAATTACTCTTTTCTTGTCCAGTCCATTATATCACGATTCCCTTAAATGTTTTCTAATGGTTATTATTCTCTAAGAATGCCAAGTTTGCATGATTTCTGCTTCTTTCTTCTGGACAAAGTTTCTCCTAGTGTGCAAAGTATACACCTACATAATTTTCTTTTTATAGTTTTGGCAATTATTTTTTGCCCATCAAGACAAATTAATATTCTTTTTTTTGTTGTTGTTATTTGTGGGGCTTGAACTCAGGGCTTGGGTGCTGCCCCTGAACATTCTGTGCTTAAGGACAGCAGTCTAGCACTTTGAGCCACAGTTCTACTTCTGATTTCTGAGTGGTTAATTGGAGGTAAGATTCTCATGGGAACTTTTCTGCACGGGCTGGCTTTGAACTGTGGTCCTCGGATCTCAGCCTCCTGAGTAGCTAGGATTACAGGAGTGAGACATCGGTGTCCAATAATATTCTCTTCAACAAAATTCTACCACATCATTTGTGCTACTGCCTACTTCAACAGTTACTGTGCACTCATAGTGTGGTTATTTCATGTGTGGAAGTTTTATTTTGTTCGTGTGTGTGTGTGTGTGTGTGTGTGTGTGTGCGCACATGCATGTGTCCTGATACTAGAACTCAGGGCCTTACAATCTCACTTGGCTTTTCTGTTCAAGGCTTATGCTCTACCACTTGAGCCAGTCTCCATTCTGGCTTTTTGCTGGTTAGTTGGAGATGAGAGAGAGTCTCAGGGATTTGTCTGCTCAGGTTGGCTTTGAACCATGATCTTCATATCTCAAATTTCTGAGTAGCTGGTATTACAGGTGTGAGCTGCTGGCACTTGGTTCTGTTTCTGAATGGTGGTCAAGATAAGGATTCAAATGTTTTTTTTTTCCTCTCATGCAATTGTTTCTAACATATTTATAAGATGATTTCTATGTTGCTTTGTATGTCTCTCCCCCCTGGTATAACCCCAGCTTTCACGGTATTTGATGTTGGTATAATTTGTGGAGGGGAAGGGAAAAAGCAAATCATTTAACTAAGGATACAGGTGGACCCACTGCAATGATGAGATGTACAAGATGTTATGTCAAAAAATGAACTTTACAACTTTGGGGGGGTTTTGGGGGAAGATCGGGTGTGGGGAGGTGGGGGGTTATGGGAAGGGATGGGAAGAGGAAACAAAAAGGGGGCTACAATGCTTGATAAGAAATGTACTTGTTATCTTGCCCAGGTAATTGTAACTCCTCTGTATGGTATTCTCACAATTAAAAAATAAAAGAATGTTATGTATAATTTGGGAATGAGCGCTTTTGGAATTCTTACTACATGTAATTTTGAGATCATTTTCTCATATAAAAATCTTGCTTCAGCTGGGTTCTGACTGTGATAAAAATAATCAATTTGAGTAGATTTTTAAAATTCTATTCATTGTGAAAATGATAGAACTTTTGCAGCAGAATTATTTCAGACATCTGTTGGCTATTTTATTGTACCCATGCACTGATGTCCACTTAGAGAAAGGTGAAGAAAACGAAGTAGAAACCATTGAGGGAAAATGCCATTGCTATGATGTTAATGCACAGGCCAGTTCTTTATTTTTACAAGCCATCTAGAGTCTGAACTTGTTCTTTATGATGCTCATTACAGCTTGTCACAATATCTGTATTTTATGAAGGTTTGCGCGTGACCCTCTTCTGTCTCTGGGGATTGCATTCCACGGAGGGTTGACTGATGGCCTCTGCTCCCTCTCGTTTTATCCCGAGCACTCTGCTTGGCCTTCTCCTGGACAGGCTCTCAGGAAATGAATTTCAATCATTTTTGTAAGTACATAATGTGCTACCCCATTAAGAAGGAAAATAGCCAGTGAGCATCATCCTACCACCCTGGGGTTAATTTCATAACTCTGTGATATCATATGCTATAGTTTTTCAAAATTACAAAGAGACTCCTGTATTTTTGATCCAACCTGGTTACAAGCATTCTCTGATTCCACCGGAAGATGAGCACAGTTGCTGCCATGTTTACTGAAGATCATTTCCATCAAGACTCGTGGCAATGTTAAGGTGGGTTACGTGGCATTGATTGACTCCTCCCCATGCCAGTTTGTTCTAGGTCTAGTGATGCTGAGTGATTTCAACACTGAGAGTGACAGGTGCCCTGGACTTCATGGGCTGTTGTCTGTCGTTGCTTTTTGTGGAATAAATTAGACTAAATTAAAGGTCCCTACCACTTTCTCCTACTGCAAAGGCTCAGGGAACCTAAGACTGACCTGAAAAATAAAACAAACCAGTTTGTTAACACATTTCAGTTGTTAATCAATTGCAGAAAAACTATTACCATCAGCTGATTCATCAATTAAAAATCTATATCATAAATCAAGTTTTGAAAGCAGCATTGATTAGATAATTCTGTTATAGGAGCCAGATTTCATTCCTGAGACTGTTGATAAGGTTGACATTGATCTAGATATATTGCATTCATAAATTGCTTTGTTAAATGGCAACTCCTTTGTACAACTACTTAAATTTAATTAAAAAAAGAATTCTTGTCTACTGAAAACAATTTTTACCTTAGAAGTTATAAATTTATCTATTTTAGAATTAGAATTAAATTTTGTTTACTATGTGTTGAATAAATTATAAATGAATGAATAAATTATATTTTGATGTATAATATAGTTATATATGACTATATTATGAATATTTATTCTTTGTATATTTTAAAACACTATTCTGTTTACCAAAATTTCTACTTGTTTTTACATAAAGGTTAAAAATAGTAAATTAAATAAATGATATTATATATAAAGAAAACATGGTATACACATATTTATTAAAGTTATACTTCCTTTCTTTCTAGATATGATAACTATATAAGAGTTATATCAAGGCTCAAGACTTCCAAAGTAATTCTTCAAATAGACAATATTATAGAAGATTTATTTATTTTTCTTATCTATATATGTGATTTCCTGCCCATTAAGACTAATAAGCTGAATAATAATGGACAATTTTGTGCAAGTGTTCAATTAAAAAACCAGCCATTTTTGTAACTACATAATGTGCTACCCCGTTAAAAGGGAAAACAGTAAGCACCCAGGTTATTATTATTTTTTTTTTCTTCCAGTCCTGGTCCTTGAGCACGGCCTGAGCCACAGCTCCACTTCTGGCTTTTGGGTGGGTAATCAGAAATGAGAGTCCCATGGGCTTTCTTTCCCTGGATGGCTTCAAACCTCCATCCTCAGATCTCAGCATCCTGAGTGTGCTTCAACTGTCAAAACCTTAAAAGCACTATAACATTGAACAGAGTCATAATCGCACTGAGAAATGGCTCCTAGAGTTGGAATTGTTGTAGTCCTCAGCTCTAAACTTTTATGTTATTAGTTTAATCAAATGACGTTGAAAATAACCATGGTAAATTTTATCTCACAACAAAACAAATCAGAAAATGTCCACACAAATGTATTCAATTAGCAGTACTTATTAACCGAGGAAGTTAGCACATGTGAAATGCTCATTTGTCACTCAAAATAATATTTATATATCAAAGAACAAACTATATGTAATAAAAATCAATCGAAACAAATGTAATTCCAAGTGCAATACCTCTCCTTTCCTTTCTTTTCTTTTCCTTCCCTTCTTTACTTTTCTTCTCTCCCTCCTCTCCCCCCTCTTTCCCTCCCACTCTCTCTCTCTGTGCTGTTCATTAAATTCAAGTTTTCACACATGCTAGGCATGCTCTCTATCTGTAAGCTCTGCCCTACTCATTGTCTTTGTTTAAATATACCATTATTTAATAGAAGAAGTGTTATAACCTGATAATTAATTCAGCTAGATTTAACACTTATAGTGCAAATTAATTAATTCACTCTTAACAGAATTATATAGATGGCTTTCATAGTCCTTGTTTTCACGTTTTCCTAATTTTTCTCACTGGGACTCATTTCTTGTCTTTGCACTGCTGTCTGCTGGCTTCTGTATATTCATTCAGGGGTCCCTCTGCAGAGCTAGCACACCCCACTTGCTGCTGCCCAGGTTTTCAGGACAGACACCGGTCAGTTCCAATTGACAGCGTTTCAGTGTTCAGACTGATGTCTAGCAGATTCCCACATTCCCTTCTGGCACCGCCCCATTAACCCCATTACGAGTTGCTCAAGTTGCTCATAGCTGCTTCATTGGCTCACATCTGTCATTCTAGCTACCCAGGTGGCTGAGCCATGACCAGAAAGGTTCAAAGACAGCTTGGGCAGAAAAGTGGAGGTGGAGGTGTGGCTCAAGTGGTAGAGCATAGGCTATGAGCAAAAGGCCATAGGAGAGTGAGAAGTCCTGAGTTCATGCCCCAGCCTGGAACATACACACACACACACACACACACACACACACACACACACATCTACACATACATACACACACACCTACACACCTACACACATATACACCAACACAAACCTACACATAAACACCTACACACAACCACACGTAAACATCTACATACATACACACACTTACACACCTACACATTCATTCAGCTATATGGATGTGTGTGCTGGCAAAGAACAAGGCATGATGTGTGGGAGTTGCCTGTCTCCCCAGCACCTTTAAATGTTCCCTCCTTAATCTGAGACTCCCCTGACTACAAAACAACTGTGATTTGGCTACATTTACAGATGGGGAAAGAGAGAGACACACTTCATAAGCCTGTTCAAGATCCTCAAGAAAGTACATGGTAGAAATGGAATATATATATATATATATATATATATATATATATATATATATATATATATATATATATATGATGTGAAAATGGAGCTGAAGCTTTTCAAAAGCGTTATGATCCTGGACAAAATCAAGATGCTTTTGAGAGGAATGCAGGCAGGAGGACACTTGCCGCTGTGAGGGCAGCTGAAGAGTGTTTCTTCAGGGCCTGTGAATTAACTGAGAGTCTCCTAGCTCGGATCCGTGCCCTTTGATCAGAGCCCTGTGGGCTACAGTCCCTTGGCCATCACCAGGGGAAGAGAAGCGCTGTGGTTGAGTGGGGAGCCGCCCTCTCCCCGGCCTCCTCTGTCCACCCCAGGCCCATAGCCCCCGCTCCCCAGCCTCCCCTTCTGGGCTTCGCTAGCAAGAAAGCCATGGCCGGCCGTCCTCTGGGGAGCCTCAAGGTCAAAGGCGGGGCTCAAAGTCAATCAGGCTGCACCTTTCATGGGATCGTGGTCCAAAAACCAAGTGTTTACCTTAGGGGACAGGGAGATGGGAAGGGAAGGGAAGGGGAAACAAAGGAAGAGGTAACAATGCTTGATAAGAAATGTACTCATTACCTTGCCCATGTAATTGTAACCCCTCTGTACGGTATTTTCACAATAAAAAAAAAGAATGATGATGAAAGAAAGCATAGAAGATGGAGGATATAACATGCATATCTTCAATTTATCACAGCTGACTTATTGTACAATTCATATGTGCTGATTCTCTACCCTCTGTGTCATTTAATGTATATGCTATAATAACACAACAAACTGTTACCTGTTTTTGTCTTCAATGATCAATAAAATCTGAAGTTCCCCCCCCTCGAAAATTAGAGGGGCTGGGAAGGTAGTTCAGTGGTAGAGTGCTTGCCTAGCATGCATGAAGCCCTGGGTTGGATTCCTCAGCACCGCATACACAGAAGAAGCCAGAAGCGGTGCTGTGGCTCAAATGGTAGAGCACTAGCCTTGAGTAAAAGGAGCTCAGGAAAAGTGCCCAGGCCCTGAGCTCAAACCTCAGAACTGGCAAAAAAAAATAGGAAAAACTTCTCTTAGGAGTTGTCTGTTTCCAGCGAAGTCCTGAAGAGTGCAAGGGACAGAGGACAGGGCAAAAAAAAGACATGTTGTGGAAAAGGGAACTCACAATTACTTCAAAGCAGTAAGGAAGAGAGAGACAGTGCGCACCAGGAAGTAACTGACATGGAGGGAGCTGAGAAGGAGGGACAGAGAAAGAAGAGACAGACAAAGAGACAGAAGCCCAGAGGAGACAGAGACAAAGAGAAAAGACAGAGATGACACAGAGAGAGGAAACAGAGTGGAGATAGAGATACAGAGAGACGGTACAGGGACAGAAATACAGAGAGAGGTAGAGACACAGAGGAGAGAGAGAGACAGAGAGAGAGAGACAGAGAGAGAACAAAGTGAGGAAGGCAGGGGTAGGGAGGAGAGAGAGACAGAGAGAGTACCAGTAGGTATGTCTTGGGATTTTGAGAAAGACTGTTGACTTGTTGGTTTTAAAGCAAAGTGAAATAACAAGTTGTTAAGCTTAATGAATGAGTTAAGGAGTTCATGATCTGAGACTCGGGTTTGAATCTGCAGATTGGTGTGGAAGGGAGAGTAGCTGGTGGCAGCTGTAACACAACTGCACTGAAAGCTGAAGCAGAAGAACGCCATTAGGGATGGAGAGAAGAGAAAAGATTGTTAAATTTGGTTTGCTCTCAAAAGGGATTTGTGATCAGTTTTATATCCAAGGCTTCTATCAGTCAGGCACTGTCAAGAAACAGATGGTATGTGCAGAAAGGGTAATTAAAGGGAATTTAGTGAACAGATTTCTTTCTCAAGTCAGAAAAGCTTTCAGAGAATCAACAAGAGAGAAGGCATGCCCAAGACTGGAATCAGTGCACCAGGAGGGCAGGGGAATGGAATGATTTTCTGCATGTGTCTGAAGAGGCCAGGGCAGGAGAAGCAGCAACTCCTGGACAGCTGGGACCTTGGAGATGAGAATCCAGCGGCTACAGAAGAGAGGTGAGTGGTAGAGAATGGGGTGCGAACCCTGACCTTTGTCTTTGTCTCTCCCTGACCACTGTCTCTCCCTGACCTCTGTCTCTCCCTGACCTCTGTCTCTCCCTGACCTCTGTCTCTCCAGGCTTTTCTGCCTCTCCCGGACTTTCCACCTCTCCCTGTAACATTGCTGCACACACCCGCAAGCCAGGGACCGGGCCCAGTCAGGCCTGCAGCTGCCAGGCAGCCTTCAGGGTGGCCAGCAAGGGGAAGGGCAAATAATATGGAAGCAAAGAGAAAATACACAGCTGAGAAAGACAGGAAAATGTAAATGAGTCCCCTATAATCCAACATTCCCACTTTTGGGCATTTACCCAAACGATCACAAACAAGGCTATACTAAAACTACCATCACAACAATGTTTATCACAGCATTATTTACCATAGTTAAGATATGGAAGCAACCCAGATATCCCTCAGTGGATGTGAATGGATCAAGAAAATGTGGTATATATACACACAATGGTATTCTATGCCTCCAAAGAAAGAATGACATTGCCCCATTTGTTAGGAAATGGAAAGACTTGGAAAAAATTATATTAAATGAAGTAAGTCAGGCCCAAAGAAACATAGGTCCCATGGTTTCCCTTATCTGCAATAACTAGTATAAGTTGAGGACAAGAAGAAAAGGCCAAAAGCTATGTTCATATGACCACATAAGTGAAATGAACCCCAAGATAGGATCTAAAATGTAGTAGGTGATTTTTTTTTGTTTCTTTTGTATGTTCTTTCCTCACTGCATAACCCCTGTTTTAACTGTATTTGAGGTCAGTGCCCTGCATCTTGTATATACATTTTTCTAATTTGGGGAGGGGAAGGGAAATATCAAAATGCTGAAACAAGGATACAGGTTGACTGTAACAATGAGATGTACAAGACACTATGTTGAAAAGAAACTTTACAACTTGGTGTGGGGGAGGGAGGTGTTGGGGAGTTGGGGAGGGAAGGGATGGTGGGGGAAAAAGGAGGAGGTAACAATGCTCGATAGGAAATGTACTCATTACCTTACTCATGTAACTGTAACCTCTCTGTACACTATTGTTACAATAAAACCATAAAAAAATACAAAACAAGAAACAAAACGGAAAAGCAAACACAACAAAAACAAGAGCAACAAGAAGAGCAACCACATAACCCAAATGATGCGCTATTACCACATCCACACAAAAACTGAATTTTTCAATTTTAATCTCTTGTTTTAACTCTTGGCAAGTTCTTTCGAGGGACAATGTTTCTATAAATTGTCAGCCTCAGTTGCCTAACTATATATTGGTGATAGAGCAGATGATGAAGGTCTGCTGAGATGACCAAAAACCTGTCTAAATGATTAAAACTTAAGAACCTGGTTCAAAGTAATTCTATGATTTTACGTGCCATGCTCTTCTCCCTGTGATCTCGGCTTCTCCCTTTTTCCTGTTCATTCTGCTCACAGTTCTATGAGATTGTATCTGCTGATTGATTTTTCTCAAGTTGCTAACTTTCTCCAGGATGTCCAGTATGTATTTTACTCAAACTTCTGCAATTTAGTTTTATTGCAGTCTTTTACTGATCTACCCTAGATCCTTTTTCATCTTGGCTTATTGACTTTATTTCTCATCTTCCTGTTTTTCTAAGTGAGCCTTTGCTTTTTATCTGACAATACTGTCACATTTAATAACTTCTTGAATTTAATTTAGCTGGGCATTTTTTCCTGGATCTATAGTCAATTACAGTGTATCAATTTTCTTTCTCTTCCGGGATGATGCTCACTTCCCTTTACCATGAGGTTTTGTCACCAAAACATTATTTATTTTTTTACAATTATTTTTAATTTTTAATAAACATCCCTTGAGAAATAAAACTATGTCTCTACCAAACTCTTGCTAACTAATAATTGGGGATATCTCTTGAGTTTGGACCTTGTCCACAAAGCAGGCTGGTATGAAAATAGCCCCTTAATCTGTCCAGATGCAGCAGGTAGCGGGTAGCTAAAGGTTGTCCAGCACCCAGATGGAGATATCAAACTATTGTTTGTATTTTATTGAACACCAAGGTCAAATCTACACACCAAACTATGCCCTAAGCAACTTTTATGATTTGTAGAACGATATTTACCAAGATAGATTACCTTTAAACGTGCTCACCCAAACATGTTGTATGGTTAAAGCTAAACTGTCTTACTTGGTATATTAGATGGAAGGATCAATATTTCAGTGAATAAAAAAGAAAATCAGTTTCTATTAATGGGAAGGAGGGAAGCACATGGTTAATGGGTTGGATGCCTAGTTTTCAGGCCCAAAGGTAACCTTAGCACCCTAATGACTTAGTAGTTTATTTATTACTATATTTGAATGCCGTGACTAAACCTCTGCGTGCATTGTAAATGTGGGCAGGCTCCCAGGCAGCTCTCGTGGCCAGGTGTCCTCAGGTGGCTTAGGCTAGCTGTGCGGGTGGGAGGGGCTCACACACACTCTGATGGAGAAGTCATCTCTGTTCTGCGTTCTCTCCTGCCCTTTGTCTGTTTGGTCTAAGAACGCTGCAAAAGTATGGGACAGCATTCGGGCCAGGCCTGGGGTGGCCCTGTGTTCCCTGCTGTGTGACAGTGTGTGTGTGGGGTCCAGGCTCAGGCCTCCCTTGAGAACGGCTCTCCCTTCTCAGGGAAGATGCCCAGTCCCCCGGGCAGAGGTCTCCAGCCCAGGACGCCGACCCCAGACCTGTCCCTGGGAGCCAGGCCCAAGTCCCTAGAGAGCCATGACCTGTTGCTAACATTCTATGGTGGTGAAAATCATCCACTGTTTCTCAGTTCTATTTTGTCATTCCTTGAGGAACTTCCCTACAAGTTGTGTGGCACACATCATTCACATTATGTTGATTTTATTATTCTTGATTACCTGAAAAAATTTAGTATGATGATTTGCCTCAGAGGCTGATAGCCACCTATCATTTGGTAGCTATCAAAATACCAATATCTGCTCAGTTTATGACATAATACTTGTTTCCATACATGAAGTCTTTCCTATAGAAAATGGAAAGCATGGAAGAGATGCTCAACCATATGTTCAGAAATATAGTCTGGTTCAATCCTGGGTCTGTAGGTATGATTTGACCATAATAGACTGACTTCTAAGAATGACTAATTCTCTTGATGTTGAATGTTCCTGGCTTTCGAAGGAGTTTCTTGGACTTCTTTTGTATCTGAACATCAAAATGTCAATGTGTTTGGCTACATGCCATACCTATTCTCTTGGCATAGAGAGGTGGTAATTGGGAGGCTTGCAGTTGGAAGTCAGTGTGGACTGGAAGTTATTGGGACCTCCTCTCTACAGAACCTCGCATGGTAGGGCATGTTCATGACCCCAGCTACATGGAAGATGTAGAGAGAAGATGGTTTCTATGCCAGCTGGGGAAAACACAAGGTCTTAATCTTATTTGAAAAATAACCTACAATAATAGGGCTGGAGGTATGACCGAAGTGAGAGACGTATCTCTCTGACCAGAGGCCTCGGGCTGAAATGCCAGCACTGTCAAGGAATTATAAAACATTTTTCTCAGGCACCCAGACATTTGGAGAACATTTTTCGAGTATGCCGTGGTCTTACTGATTTGTTTTGTCACATTTTTTATACAGGTGGTGAAAGGAAAGAAAATCAAGTAGAACTTACAGACACCAGGGATCAGAAACCCCGACACAGGCAAAGGCCGCTGAAGTTAGTGGTGGTTGGATTATCTAGTTCCTCCTGTGGCTTTTGGCTGGCTAGTGTCCTGGTCTGAAAATGGCTCCCATAGATGAAAATTCTGCTCTGAAATTTAGTGGGATTAGTGGCTGGATTTTTGTGGGTAGTCATTTAAAAAAATCCTTCTTAAAATCCCAAGAGCTGGCTTGATGGAGATTTCCTGGACTCAGCGTCATTAATGATGAAGTGTTTTTTTTTGTTGTTTTAAATAAGTTTTTAATTGTGAAAATACCGTACAGAGGTGTTAACAATCACATGAGTAAGGTAATGAGTACATTTCTTATCAAGCATTGTTGCCTTCTCCTTTGTTTTTCCCTACCATCCCTTCCCTCCCACCTCCACAACTACCCCCCTTCCCCCCTCCCATAGTGATGAAGTTTTGTGATCACACCTCACTCTTCCTTTTGTCTGCTCTGGTTTCCTTGTCAGTTGATTTAAGCCATTCAGCCAATACGCTATGCATGGAAATTATTTTGAAACTCAGGTAACCAAATTTGTTATTGTTTCTTTTTTTTCAAAATAAAATAATGGAACATGTGATTGCTCATTTTATTCCTAGTTTTCAAGCATGTATATATTAATAAGAAAATTAAGAGAGAACAGCTATTAAACTGTTAATAAAACTCTGAGACATTCAGTTCTCATTACCCACTTCTATTTCTATTTTATCTCTTGATATTTTAAGTGCATAACCCATAGACACTCTATATACAATCCCTTAGTGATTAAGACATGATGGAGGTCTCACTTAATACGAATACACAAAACCTCCTAAACTGAGGCTAGTGAAGTTTGGTGAGAGTTTAGTGGGCAGTTAGCTACCTTTCTCTGTCTTCTTGAAGAAGCCACACCTCTCTGTTGTGTGGTTCTGCAGGTTCTACCGCCAGTCTAACTACAGAGAAGGGATTGGCTCCACCCCTCCACTTCCGGTCTACCAGGAAACACTGGGCATAGCCAGCTTCAGACACAGCTCACATGCCCTACAATGGCTGAGTGGATCAGGAACGTATAATATAGAGAATATAATATATTCGATTCTACGCATTATCTAGTATATATATATATATCTTATGATACTGTAATATAACATATATTTATAAAATATATTTTATACTTGTATTAATCATTGATCAGAAAGAATGATATTATGTCATCTGCAGACAATTTTTTTTTAATTGAGTG
Organism: Dipodomys ordii; assembly: GCF_000151885.1. Lineage (NCBI taxonomy): Eukaryota > Metazoa > Chordata > Mammalia > Rodentia > Heteromyidae > Dipodomys > Dipodomys ordii. Next base: position 3,115,887 of record NW_012267368.1, read on the forward strand.
AAGTGAAGCAAGGTAGGCTTAGTGAGACAGGATGCCTATTTGCTGTCGTCTGTGGAAGTAGATCTAAATTTCAAGCATCTATGAAAACCTATACAGGATCATGTGTTTACATACACAGATATTCAGTGAGGTGTGGTACATGCAGGGGTACATCTAGTGTTATGACTCACTCATTTGAACAACACAATGAATACCAGGGAGCTAGCGCATGTGTTGTGGGGGTGGGGCAGACACAAGGAGGGGCTGAGAATGCGGAGAGGAAGAGTGGGAGAACACAGTGGCCATATTCACTGCGCACTCGGATCAGGGAGCTGGGACACCAGTGGGAGGGGTGGGCTGCCAGAGACAGGGAGAAGGATGGAAGGGGTGACATGGATCAAGAGGCATTGTGCCCACCAACTGACACAGTGGATTGAAACCTACTTGTGCAACTGCATAAAGATTTAAAAAAAGGGAAAAAAGAGTAAGAAATGTAAATAACAATAGTAAATGAATAACAATAACAAATAACAAGAGTAAATGAATACATATATATGTAAAAAATATCATACTGAGATTAGTCCTAAGATTGTATTAAAAATACATGTAAGTGGGGTGCTGGTGGCTCACACCTGCAATCCTGGCTACTCCAGGGGTTGAGATCTGAGGATCATAGTTTGAAGCCAGACTGGGTATCTCTTCCTCCTTCTCCTCTTCCACCTCCTCCTCCTCCTCCTCCTCCTCCTTCTTCTTGTACTTGTTCTTTTTTTGGTCAGTCCTGGGGCTTGAACTTAAGGCCTAGATGCGGTCCCTGAGCTCTTTCGCTCAAAGCTAGGGAGGAAAGTTTATGAGACTCTTATCTCCAATTTACCATCAAAAAGCTGTAGGTGGAGCTGTGACTCATGTAACACAAGTCTTGAGCAAAACCGTTCAGGGACAGCACCCAGGTCCTGAGTTCAAACCTCAGAACATGCAACAAAAAAGTATATGTAATGATGTGTATATGCTTATTCAAATTATTCAAGTTTGAAATTAAACATATTTATATATTAATTATTAAATAACTGGCTATCTCTATAATATAAATATAATATAATATAAATATAATATAATAATATAAATATAATATAATATAAATATAAATAAAATATAAATATAAATAAAATATAAATAACTGGGTATCTCTTCCTCCTTCTCCTCTTACACCCCCTCCTCCCCCTCCTCCTCCTCCTTCTTCTTGTACTTGTTCTTTTTTTGGTCAGTCCTGGGGCTTGAACTTAAGGCCTAGATGCGGTCCCTGAGCTTTTTCGCTCAAAGCTAGTGCTTTTAAGCCACAGCTCCACTTCCACTTTTTGGTGGCTAATTGGAGATAAGAGTGTCATGGATTTTTCTGCCCAGGGTGGCATTGAATTTCAATCTCAAATCTCAGTCTCCTGAGTAGCTAAGATTATAGGCATAAGCCAGCAGTGCCCAGCATTATACATGATATTGTATTTATTTAAAACTTTTATATTAAAATAGAAAAGATGAAACTTTATGTTAGGTAATTATTTCAGCAAACTAATCAAGCTAAGTCAATCTCCACCCTAACATGTTTTATTTTTGGTATACTTTTTTTGGCTTTCTATGTGAGTAATATATGAATTTTCTTACTTTTAAGAAAAATATAGCTTCAGTGTTCAATAATCATTTTACTTTACTGTACTCCCTGGAAATCTACTCTCATGGTGAGGCCCAGGTCTGCACGCTTTGGTGTTCATTGATAGATTATTTCTTATATGTCTATATGTGTCTCCGTTGATTCCTTTTCCTCTCAGATGCTAATTCTTTTTCATAGCTATTAGATTGGAATTCATCAAATATCTTTATTATCCATTGGGAAGGTCAAAGTTTTAATGAAATCATAAGTTCTATTATCTTTTCTAATCCTCTCCATTTTCCATAAAGGTCATATTTCTTTTAACTTCATTGTGAGTTAGTTCAAAGTATCTTTCTCAAATCTCAACTTTCTTAGGCTAAGTCCACACCGTATTCTGTCTCTCTGTATTTTTAGTCTCGTGCCTCACTTGGATATGTCAGTGATGGTGATTGTGAGATTCTGTGCAAGTATCCAAGTTTCCCTGATCAAATAAAACCACTTTTTACCGTGACTCCCCACCTCCCCTCCCGGACAGTAATAATCCCTATTCTATTTTCACATCAACTTTTTGGCTTCCACATATGAAGGGTGACCTGTGCTATCTGTCTTGTTGTGTCTGGCTTATTTCATGAGACTAACATCCTCTAGTTCCATCTATTTTGCTGAAAAGACAAGATCTCCTTTTCTTTACAGCTGAGTAATATTCCCTTGTGCAATCAGATTATACTTTCTTCATTTCTTCACCTGTCAATGGACACCTGTGTATATAGAATAAAGATGGAATGTTTTCCATAATTGTATATATATATATATATATATATTTTTTTTTTGGGTCTGGTCTTGGGGCCTGAACTCTGGGCCTGGGCGCTGTCCCTCAGCTCTTCAGCTCAAGGCTAGCACGCTACCACTTGAGCCATAGCACCACTTCTGGCTATTTTTTCCTGCTTATGTGGTGCTGAGGAATCGAACCCAGGGCCTCATACATGCAAGGCAAGCGGTCTACCACTGAGCCACCTTCTCAGCCCCTCCATAATTATATTAAAAGGGCCTGATTCTCATGTTTCTGTTTATGGACTTATATAACCTGCCGTTCAGCCATTTAAACATGTCATTCATTTCATTGTAATTTATAATGTGAGGTAGCGCCAGATACCAGCTCCTGAGTGCAAATGATGCAGGAAGGTCATTTGAGTTCTAAGTTTCTAATCATACTTAACTAAGCATTTTACCGGTGAAACTGCATCTTTGAAAGCCTGCCAGTAATTAGGTATGTGGGGGTCAGCTGCAGCTGGTGGCAGCCTTCCTTTCAGTTACTATTTTCCTGCAGACATCAGTTACAAATTGGAAAAATCTATTATTAGCATTTGCCCACCTATGTCCACTCATTCCAGTTTTGCCATAAGACGAAATCTATGACTGGTCAATCTTAATCCATAAATAAATATAGAAGCATGGAGGGTGATTGCTTAAACTGGATTGAAAGAGGAGCTGTGAGGAGAAGGATTTACTGAAGAGGAAGGGAGGGTATTCAGGGAGACTGCACAGGCTGTACTATGAAGCCCAGTGTCAGAAGGAAAGGAGGGTATACTGAGCCTGCCATCAATTAGATTTTACACATTAGCAGTGGCTCACGCCGGTCATCCTAGCTACTCAGGAGGCTGAGAGCTGAGGATCGCCCTTAGAAACCCCACACTGGTAGGAAAGTCCATGAGTCTCTTTATCTCTAATAAACTACTCAGAAAAAAGCAGGAAGTGGTGTTGTGGCTCAAGTGGTAGCGCATCAGTCTTCAGCACAAATAGGCCCAGGGTGCTAGGCCTATCACTGGCAAAAAACAAAAACCTAAACAAAAACAAAACAACCAAAAACCAAAACAAACATTAGCTCTGATTCCAGGATCTATGTGATTTGCTTCTGGCTCAGTGAGCAGACATGCTGACACCAAATCGTACAGTAAAGGACATCACTGCCACCAGGACAGCCTGTGAGGAACTCCCGTCTATGACAGTCACCTGAGTGTATGGGCAGCACTGAGGCTGGCCTGGCGCAGGGCTGTGTGCTTAGAAATCTAGCTGCTCTACTCAGGAGGAGGCGAGAACACAGAGTTCAACTCCAGACCGCGAAGCATAGCCAGATCCCATCTCAACAAACAAACTGATGTAGGCCTCACTTCTATTGTCTCCTTCTCTCCTCCCACCGTCACTGGCATGGATAAACATCCACAACCCAGTGCGGAGGAATGGAGACAAACTCACTTGGGACCGTCTGTGCCCACATGTGCAAACAGAACCAGAAAAGCTGAGTGGAGGTGGGTGGAGCGATGAGGGGAGACAGGGAAGGGAGTGACACTAGTCAAGAGGCATTGTACATACCCACTGACACGTGGACTGGAACCCCTGTGTACTACTACCTAAAGATTAATAATAATATCATCATTACCATCTTCATCACCACCAACCTCAGATTTTTAGATTCTTAGAATCTCTCCATTTCAATAAACCTTAGCTGGATACTGGTAGCTGACACCTGTAATTCTAGTTAATCAGGAAGCTGAGATCTGAGGATCTGAAGCCACCCAAAGCACACAAATTTGAGAGGCTCTTCTCTCCAATAAACAAGCCAGCTGCTAGCCAAAAACAGAGGTGGGGCTCAGCTGCCTTGAGTGAAAAAACTCAGCGTGAGTGCCAAGATGTGAGTTCAAGCCCAGCTCCAGCACAAAAAAACAAAATGTAACCAACAACCCTAATTACATATAACCAAAGGGAAATAAGGAAGTTGTTTGTTTACAGGTATTGTGATTTTCCCCAAAGATAAACCATTCAAACGTTTTACTACCTAAAGTTCCAAATTGTCTTGATCATTGGGGACACTTTATGGTTGTGCATTTTTTTTTTGTTGTGGTCAATAATATCCAGGTGTCTGAATTCTCAGAAATTATGGCCTAGCTTGGCTGGCCAAAGTTTGCTTAATAAGTCTTAGTATTGTAAATGGAATTTTGTGTGTGTGTGACTGGCCTTGGGGCTTGAACTCAGCCTGGGTGCTGCCCTTGAGCTTTAGTGCTCAAGGCTAACACTCTAAAACTTGAGTCAGAGCTCCAATACCAGCTTTTGGTGGTCAACTGGAGATATGAGTCTCATGGATTTTGCTGCCCAGCTGGCTTTGAACCACGATCCTCAGATCTCAGCCTCCTGAATAGCTAGGATTACAGGTATGAGCCACCGACAGCCATTTGTAAATGGAAATAGTTAATGACCTACTGTCTTCTTTTGATGTTTTATATATGTCTTTGGATTTCCACATTAACTCATAACTAAACCCCATTTTAATGATTCTTTGGTAACTATAAAAAAAGAGGTATTTTATGTCTTCGTGCACATCTATTTATTCTGCTTTAACTGTACAGGCTAAAAGAGATATTAAGGGTGTGAAATGCCTTTTTCTTTTTCTTCATAGGCGGCTGGTTTTGCTTGCATGGAATTTTGGATATATATATATATATATATATATATATATATATATATATATATACATATAGTGGCCTCCCTGGAGGAAAGATAGTATTTTAATACAAGCATGAAACTTACTTCAGCCTGAAGCCAAAACAAATAGATCTACCTTTCCCTCCCTCAAGAGAAAATTCATATTCAGAGTTGAGGACAAAGACCATTATAGATTCCTCAGTGCTTCAGCCACTCCAGAGTGACGTCTGTCCAGAGGCTTGTCCTCTTCCTCCCAGGGCTCAGGACCAACGAGGGTCTCGGGACAGAACCGGGCTGCTCCTCAGCTCCCTCTGCTTGCCCAGTTTGATTTCCAGCGGACTCTTACTACCGCAGAAGGAAGAACAGAATGTGGAGGAATACACATCCATCGCTTGCTTATCTTCCAAACAGGAAATCACTGGGAAGAATTCAAGCCATTTGGGCCTGCTTCTAATCCCTTCTTGGTTTTGATTCATGCATTTCTTGGGGACAGGGGTCCTGAAATGAAAGTTCGCGTCACAGGACATGCTAATGTGTGGAGAAAGAGGGAGTCTTGTTATTTTACCCCCTCCCCAATGATGAAATGTCTTTTAGATTAGGAGCTCAATAAAGCATCTAGTTGCTTTCCCATGTTTCCGTTGTGATGTCTTCTTGACGACATGGCCGCAGCTGTTGGAAGGGCCGTTAGAGGACTGCTGCGAAGCTGGTCAGGAAGGCTTACCTGGAGCTGGTGTTGGCGTCAGCTCTCATGTGGGTCATGATGGGCGAGCCTGTGCTAGGCTGATATTTTCTCCTTTGGCCAGGTCTGTAAGAGCGAAGAAACACCTGTTCTTTGTCAACAATGTCCAAGGCATTTCACAGCTTACTGTTCTTATCATGTGCATATTCCAGAACGTACCCATCCCTATTGTCATGTGTACATTCCAAATTGTACACCCAAGTGTGCTAAAGACAATTTAATTCATCCTGTAGAGGTTGTTTCCATTCAAAACTCGATGAGAGCTGGGTGTTGTGGCTCACACCTGTAATCCGAGCTGCTCAGGAGGCTGAGATCTGAGGATAGTGGTTTGGAGTGGGGAAGTCCGTGAGACTCTTATCTCCAATTAACTTCCCAAACCAGGTGGTGTAGCTCAAGTGGTAGTGTGCCCAGGCCCTGAGTTAAGTAAAAAACAACCATAACAACAGCAACAACAAAAAACCTACAACCCCCACAACAAAATGTAAGGACCAAAGAACTCATGAAGTTCAAGGAAACCTCCCATGAATTCATACATTTACTCTATTCGTAATACATTTGTTTCACATCTATTGAAAGACATAGAATATAAAATGGAACCCTATGATTTCTCATGACCTTTGTATTGGTCTCCAGATTGAAAGAACAAGGCACTAGGCAGCTGGAAATCAGGTTATGTAGGCCTCAGCCTCTAGGGGGCAATGCTGTCCTGTACATCAAATCTAGCTTATTGACAAAAGCTTAAGCAAGATTTCATTAAAGAGTGCTGCAGGCTTCAGATATAGAAAAAGCACATAAACTATTTATAATCAATTTAAACTCTGAGAAAATTAGGTAACTGCGTAAAATATTTATACGCCATCTTTTAAAAAAATGAATGTTTCTTTTGTTGGTAAAAGTATCTCTCTTTCTGCAGCAACGAACTATGGTTGTAAGAAATATTTTTATCAACTTAAACAGCCAAGGACTGACGAAGGACAATGTATGTTTCCACTATGGAATTATGTAAAGCATTCTGCCTTAAAATAAAAAGAAATAGACACAAAATGGCATCCCTCGATCTTTCTTGGCTACTGCAATCTTTTAATTGGTTTTGCTATGCTGTATTCAATTCATGTCTAATTGGAAAGCCTTCCACATAATTATGTAAGCTCTATGACTTAAGGAATTTTTCAAAAAAAAAAAGAGTGCCAAAGAAGCCTTAGTTCAAAATGATGGCAGTGGTAAGTAACCACATGTATCTCATTAAATTGCAGGAAAGAAAATGGTCAAGGTCAGACCTTAATATATGCAAGCTCATAGATTCCAAAGGCATATTTAAAAAATATACCTCAAGAAATGAATTTTGCCACTGAAGCTGTTACAAACAGATTGTGAATTAGTACTGATGCCTGGTTATGCAAGTATTTACATTGAAGACCGACAGAAATTCTTAAACCTATGCTCAAGTTTAGCTCAGCCAACTGCTCTCTGTGAACGCATTAACAAAAGTGAAACAGCAGGTTGTGGCGGCTCACACATAGGATCCTAGCTAGTCAGGAGGCTGAGACCTGGAAAGCAAGGTTTGGAGCCTGCCCAGACAGGAAAGTCTGTGAGAGTCTTATGTCCCAGTAACCACAAATAAGCTGGAAGTGAAGCTGTGGCTCAAGTAGTAGAGCTTCAGCCTTGAGCAAAAAAGGTGAGGGACCATGCCCAGGTCCTAAGTTTAAGCCCCAGTAGAGCACAAAACAAACAAACACATACATAAATCTCACATTTTCTAACCATATAGAAATTGCTTTCAATGGCCAAAGCAGTGTAAGCTAAAATACAAATGCCATTTAGATAGGATAATGTTTGGTTCTTTTGTAGTGCATAGCAAAAGGTATACCTTGCCCTTATGGGAAACAGATTCCTCACCTGTAATTTCCATATGAGACTGTTTAATAGTGATGTGGAAAGAGGAGAGATTCATGAAAGTATGGAAAATAATAAGATTACTTTGGGCTTTTGTGCAGTGAACCAGACTGAATATGAAGAAAAAAGAGAAGTAATAACAGTAATTATATATAAACATAAATATTATCTATAGATATATAACTATATACATGTATATATACCTATATACAAGTATATAAATATATTATATATAATTTAATAATTATTTAAATATATAATCATATAGACATATAGATTTGTATATCTATATATAGACATGTATATAGATATATAATATATAATTTTATAATAATAATTATATACATATATAAGTAATAATAATTATTTGTGTAGGTACTGGGACATGAACTCATGACCTGGACCTGTCCTGCAGCTTTTTCTCTCAAGGATGGTTCTCTTAACACTTGAGTCACACCTCCAATTTTGGTGTTTTGCTGGTTCATTGGAGAAAAGTGTCTTGTAGATTTTCTTGCCCAAGTTGGCTTCAAACTGTGACCCTCAGATCCTCAGCCTCTTGAATGCCTAGAATTCCCGTGTGAGCCACCAGGATTGAAGGATGGACGTTGGGAGCTCTATGGAAGAGATCTGGTTGATGGAGCTTAGTGCTTGCTGGATGGGCGATGACTGGCAGAGGGATGGGTGAGGTCACCGTGGGGAAGTCTGAGCCTAGTCTCAGAGCTGTGGGGTGGCTCTCAGAGGTGCATTTCTGAAAATCACTGCAGAGTAAATAGTGAGCAATAAGACCAACACTCAAACCAGTCTGAGAATCCTGAGATTTGAGCTGCTCTCCTGCACCCCTGGACTCTGGGAAGAATGAACTCTGAGGAACAGAGCTGGGCACTGGTGGTTCAGCCTGTAATCCCAGCCACTCAGTAGTCTGAGGTCTGAGGAACAGAGTTTGAAGCCATCCCAAGCAGGAATGTCCATGAGACTCTTATTTAACCATTTAACCAGCAAAAGCTGGAGGCACAGTTGTGGTTCAAGTGGTAGAGCATCAGTCTTGAGCAAATAAGCTATGAGAAATTTCATAAGCCCTGAGGTCAAGGCCATATTAGCACATGTACACGTGTGTGCGCGTGCACGCTCGTGCACGCACACACACAGACAGACAGGAAGAGAAATCCTACCATCATTTCTAGAGATGGAAGTTTGGAGCAGACTTGAACAGATTCTTAGGCAGCAATACTAACTCGAGTTTTCTATGTTGGATACTTGCAAATCAGAGGCAGCACTTTGGAGAGTTTCACCACAGTCCAGTAGTTGAAGGAGAGTGAGAGGAAGCTTTATTTCTAGTGAAGTATCGCAATCCGCCTGAATAGAGTCTAAGGAAAAGCCACTTGGGTTCAGTGGAGAGACAGCGTCTGGCCCCTGGGGTGACAGCAGCCTGCAGACCCTGGCTGGCCAGGCTACCCGGGCTGGCCAGGCTTTGGGCAGAGGCGCCACCTGCATTGGCAGCCCCAGCCACCCCTCTGGTGTCCCAAATGGAGCTGACCCACCAATGCGCACGCTCAGTAAATACTCATCTCACTTTGATGAGCCATACTAGAGTGTGACCTTGAAACCACAGTGTGGGAGCTGCAGAGAGAAAACATCTTTACAACTCACTCCATTAAATAAGCACATTATCATATATATATGTAGATACACTCATATATACACAGATGCACAGATATAATATCTACATACTATGTATACTATAGATATATACACACTATGGGTAAACGATATCTATACATAGATATGATATAGACATATTACATATATATCAATATACTATTTATCTATATATCGACCTCTTTCTATATATATACATATATATATAGAGAGAGAGAGAGCTATCTTTCTCTATGGAAATAGCTCTATATAAATGTATAGATACGTCTAAACATATACTATATATAATATGTATATTCTATATCATCCATATTTGTGTGTATATTGTGGCTTGAACTCAGGACCTCTTTATTTAAAAAAATAGTTTATTAAGTATAAATGAAGTACAATAAATTGTACATTGTCCAATTTGATCATTTCCCCTTTTCATTGTGATTTTTAGTTATTTTTATGTAGTTGTACAAAAAAGTTTCCATTCAACAAATCAGTCTGTGAGTACAGTGTGTCTCGCACCGTTCCCATCTTCTTTACTATTATTGTTATTATTATTATTCCTCAAGGCTAGTGCTCTACCACTTGAACCATACCTCCATTTCTGGCATATTGTGTTTAGTTGCAGACTAATATCTTCATGAACTTTCCTGGCTTTGAACCTCGATCCTCAGACCTCAGCCTTCAGATTAGCTGGGATGACAGGCGTGAGCCATCGGTGCCTGGTAATTACACAACTGTATTCATACTGAATAATCCATTTGGTGGTTGACACTCACCCTCACATTTACTGGAATTGTCGTCTGATTTTTGTCTGGATCCCTTGTGCGGTACACTGCAGTCAGAACCGCGTCTGCTCCTGAGGACTGGCTCCTCTGTCATGGTCACGAGTAAATCCATTCCTTCCTTCACACTGAGCAGCCCCAGGACGCTTTCCAGTCTGCGCCTTCTGTAGCTCATTGGGCTCCTGCAGCCCAGAGGCAGGGCTGCTGGACCTCCTGTGGGAAGCTTTGAGTGTGACATCATTCCACAATTTTCTTCATCAGCTCTTTCATATGATTCGCATGACTTCTGAAAGAGTCAGAACAGTTCAGTAATGTGTCACGTGTGTCCACAAGCTAGATGACGTAATTCCACATCTTTTTGATCAGCTTTCCTGCTAGAATAGTCACTCTGTAGTGAAAGACGGCCGTGAGTTTATAGAGCATGAGACTCAATCTTGTACCTGCAAGATGCTCTTGCTTACAGAATCTGTAGGACCTGGAAAGGACAATGAACTGGCCCAGTGGAGAGGACCATGAAACCAAGCTCACTCTCCTAATGGATAGGTGAACTAATAGAATTAGTACAGTGGTGTTACTGCCTATTAGTTACTTGAAGTGGAAATGCTTCTTGCAGTTATCCATGTACTGATTAAATATAAACATAGTTTGCTTCAGAAAAATACATCAAAAGAGATGTAGAGGGAGCAAGATTTAAATGGAACAAAATACTGGATGCCCATAGCTCACACCTGTAATCCCAGCTACTCAGGAGGCTGAGATCTGAAGATTGTGGATCAAAGCCAGCCTGGGCCAGAAAATCTGTGAGACTCTTATCTCTAATGAACTACCAAAAAGCTGGAAGTGGATCTATGGTTCATGTGGTAGCGTACTAGCCTTGAGCAAAAAAACACCCTCAGGAACAGCACCCAGGTCCTGAGTTCAAGTCCTAGGATTGGCATGTGCACACCTGTATGTGTGCACACACACCCAACCCATTAAAACACACAGATACAACCTGATATTTTCTTTTTTTTTTTTGGGTCCGGTCATGGGGCCTGAACTCTGGGCCTGGGCACTGTCCCTCAGCTCTTCAGCTCAAAGCTAGCGCTCTACCACTTGAGCCACAGCACCACTTCCGGCTTTTTTCTTTTTGCTTATGTGGTGCTAAGGAATCGAACCCAGGGCCTTGAGCATGCAAAGTAAGTGCTCTACCACTGAGCCACCTTCCCAGCCCCCACAACCTGATATTTTCTTAAGCGATTATATAGTCATTTGGAACAAAAGTAGATCGCAATAGCATAACGAACTCATGCAATGTTTGACAATTTCTAGAGGAAGAAAAACACTGAATTGTTTCCTTCTGAAAAATGATGGCAAACATTTTCCAGGGGAAGACAGTTCTGCATCCCTGCCTCTTCTAGACCATCCCAAACCACCTTTCCGTGATTCTCACAGTCACACAAGTGACATTCAGCCACTCTGCCCTGGCTTTTCCTCTGTTAATACTCTTCCTCTGCTCTCTGTTTAGTGAAAGACAGGGTTGGGAATGGATTGATTGGTAGTCACTTTCTTTATCTGAGCTGTTAGAGGGATACTGTAGTACTTGCTTTCTACTCTTTGCAGAGCTTTAATAAGTCAACACCAATAAAATACTTTGTGCTTCTAGTTGTTTTCAATTCCTATCCATGTGTGAGTACAAGGCATCTTGCACCGCTTCCAGCATTCACCCTGATCTAAGCCACAGATGAACCTTAAGGCTGCATTTCCTATTTGCTGGCATTGTTGGCATGCATGGGCTTTCCTGGCCTCATGTCTCTTCTCACTGATCAGTGCAAAGAAGCATGTTCAGAGTTGTCAATCTTGACCTCTTCTTGTCTGCACATGCTTGTGTTTAACTAACGTTGCGTTGATCACTTACCAAGCATGGAAGATAGACAAAACCAACCCCTAGGTATGCAGCCTGCTGCTTTTTATCTTGTATCTGCATGCCAACTTTTAGGAACAATAATTGTTTTGCCTCTTGGGAAAGCACAACATTATGGTAATATCATAATTCTCTGTCTTCACTCAAATTTTGTAAATATTCTTCATTTATACTATTATGCTTTCCTTTCTGATGGTAATAAACATTTTGTTTGTTTTTTTGTTTTTATGTTGGTACAGGGGCTTGAACTCAGGTTCCAAGTGCTTTCCCTTAGCTTTTTCCGCTCAGGACAAGTGATTTTTCCCTTGAGCCACAGCTCCACTTCTAGCTTTATTGGTTAATTGGAGATAAGAGTCTCTCAGGTTTGTCTGTTCATGTTGCTTTGAGCTGCGATCTTCAGGTCTCAGCTTCCTGAGTAGCTGGGATTACAGGTGTGAGCCACTACCGGTGCCTGACTCTCTGTGGTGGTCTTAAAACAATGCTTTTAAAATTGGTGTTTAACAACCATTTTCTACAAGTTTTAAATTTACCGAGAACTGTGGTCTGGACTTTTGGCTAATGGTTGAACAGGAAAGTTAAGTCTTCAGTGTGGGGAATACTATAAACCCAGAAACAGATGCAATGCAACCCAATTAGGTGCTTCTTGAAGAAAAAGACCCAATTTAATCTACCCTGTTCCCTGCTTCAATTCCTCACAGATAATTCCAGAGTCAACCTATATACTATTCTATGCGTGGCATGCACCCGTCTATCTGAGCACTGGTCTCTAAGGCTCAGCTGGAAATGGAAATGTTTTTATGGCTCGAGTCCAAGTGCATGGATTTGAACATTCTATTTCATTGGGACCTCTGGCAATCTTTTGAGCTTCATGCCTTTTAAAGTGTTTTGGCTTTTAACAAATTTCTCTCTCCATTCTCCCTGGTACTCTGAGAGCCGGCATTAGGAAATCATGTATATAAATAGCAATCCAAGCAATTTAAGGCCTCAACTCATCATTTGGTTCGAGCAGACCTGGTGCCATTTCAAGGACATTAGGAAAAATCTCAACAACAAACAAACGAGTGGAATTTTCCCCTCTTGGCTTGTTGATTCCAGAAATCTCTCTTTCAGAAATTTACCCTGTTGGATAAAAGCTTTTAGCTCATTGAAGTATAAATATCCCCAGGAGAGGAAACATATTAAGTGATCAAACATTTAACAACTTGCTATAATTGCTTAGAACGGATTCTTGAGAACAAGAATTGGAAGGAGGGCATGCAGGAACGTGACTTGGGAGGGGTAGTATTATGGGAGGCAGGGTGGATGTGCAGTGCACATGGGAACTGGACCCAAGTATGCTCATTGCTGCCCAGGGTCCAGTTTTTCCAGTCTCATGGGATAGGGAAATATCTTGGAGCTGCCAGTATCCCCTGGGCATTTAGTGTCTCCCAGGTACAGAATTTATAAGTGAATTTGTAAGAACAGACATAAATAACTTGTAATTTGAGCCACCAGAGATCAGCTGTAGTACTGGAGTGAGCAAAGCTTTGCCCAAAGCCTGCTATTGTTGGTGTCAGGACAAGGTCATTCAAAATTGTGGGGCAGCGGTATTTCTCCAGACTAGCAAGCACAAGGCCCTGAGTTCAAATCCCAGTGCACCAGAGCACTCATAATTGCTTGTTTAAAAATTCTGGCCAGGTGCCAGGGTCTCACACTTGAAATTCTAGGTACACAAGAGACTGAGATCTGAGGATCACAGTTTGAAGCCAGCTTGTGCAGGAAAGTCCATGAGACTCTTGTCTCCAACTAACCACCAAAGAAGCCAGAAGTGGAGCTGTGGTTCTGGGGTAGAATGACAACATGAGCAAAAAGGAAAAGGATAGTGCCCAGGCCCTGAGTTCTATTCCCAGGACTAGCACACACACACACACACACACACACACACACACACACACACACACACACACACACACCTTTGCCTATCCAATGCCATGAAGTGTTTTATTTCTGAGTTCTTGTACTGGTTTCATAGTTTCAGATCTTATATTTAGGTTTTTGATTCATTTCTGTTGAGTTTGTATATATTGATAGATAAAGGGTCTAGTTTTCTTATATGAATGTCCAGTTTTCTCATCATCACTTATTGAAAATTCCATGGCTTTTTCTCAGCGTATTCTTAACAACTTTGTCAAAAAGAAGTTAACTGTGAATATGTGGAATATTTGCTAGTTTTTTTTTGTATTTCACTGGTCTGTGGATTGTTTTTATGCCATTTCCATGGTGTTTTGGTTGGGATGGCTTTGTAGTATACTTTGAAGCCAGATAATCACTTTTAGTTTTCTTATTCTTGCTTAGGATTGCTTTGGCTATTCAAGATTTTTCAGGATTACACTATGGATTATGCATACAAAGAATTTGAAATTCTTTTATCTAAGAGCTATCAGATAGCCAAATATGGAACCAACCAAAGTGTCCCCAGATAGAAGAATGGATAAAGAGAATGTGGTATGCATACAAAATAGGATACTATTCATCCATAAAGAGAATGAATGAAATTTTTGTCACTGATAGCACCCTGAATGAACTAGAGGACATACTGTGGAGCCATAATAGTTTATCAATTGTGTTTTATTTGTGTGTGTATAGATAAATACATATAGTTTGTATCAAAATAGAAATGAAAGATTAACACCCCTTGTTCTTGCTCATTTGTGGAATCTTGTAAAGGTGATTTTATCAAAGAAGTGTATAGACTACTGATCACTGGAAAGTGAAAAGAAAAAGAGAATGCATGCACGTGAGAAAATTACAGATTCTGGAACTCCTATCTCTCACTACATGCAGAATCAACTGAAATGGATAACAGCCTGGCACTACCACACTATTAGAGGAAAACCCAGGCTAAATTCCATAGTTGCCCACTTGGACACTGCCTCCGGTGTCATCCAGGGCAGCAGGAATGAGTTCAGGTCCTGGGGGCCAACACAGAGGGTGCTGACAGTCCAGGACATCCCCAACAGATTGACCCCTCCTCACACAGAAATGTCAAGTACTGGAGATGGAAATGTGAACTATCCGGTACAACATATATCAAATATTATACTTAAACGTACACTCTAAGTATGTAAAATGTGTGAGTAATATTCAGTGTATGTATCTTAAAAACAGAACACTTTAAAAATGGAGGGGATGGGTATGGCTGGGAGAGATGGGGAGAAGGATGGAAGGGGTGAGGTGGCTCATGGTTCATTGTACTCACAGACTGACCTGTTGGATTCAAACCCCTTTGTACAACTACTTAAAGAAAATTAACAAACCACAAAAAATTAAAGAAAAACCTAGATGATACAGGTTGACCCA
Organism: Dipodomys ordii; assembly: GCF_000151885.1. NCBI lineage: Eukaryota > Metazoa > Chordata > Mammalia > Rodentia > Heteromyidae > Dipodomys > Dipodomys ordii. The sequence goes on from NW_012267368.1 coordinate 3,131,288, forward strand.
TTGTAACAATGAGATGTACAAGACATTATGTTGAAAACAAACTTTACAACTTGGGGTGTGGGGGAGGGAGGGAGGAGTTGAGGAGGTGGGGAGGGAAGGTTTGGTAGGGGAAAAATGAAGGAGGAGGTAACAATGCTCGATAGGCAATGTACTCACTACCTTACTCATGTAACTGTAACCCCTCTGGACAGTATCTTTACAATAAAAATGTTTTAAAAAACCCTAGATGATTACCCACAACAATCAAAATAACAAATGCCCACTTATAACGCACAGTTTGTTTGGTCTTCTGCAAATAAAACTTTGCATAATAGAGTATTAGACACATGGCCAATCATCCCCATTTCTTTGTTCAGGCTTTGCCAAGGATGGAAGCAAAACAGCTTTCTGTATGCCAGATTGAAACAATTACATCCACTTTCCTGGAAAAAATAAATTCAATCAAAGTTTTACATAGTGAATAAAATAAGTTCTTTGAAATCCTTTTCATTGTGATTTCTCCAGCAAAGCCAAGAAGTGTTATCCATAAAGCATTGCTGCTGCTGTTTGATTTCTGCTCACTTTGAAGTTCTAACCTAGGTTCTGATCTTTCATGCTCCATATTATTTCTGGAGGTGGGGAGTGAAAACAGAGAGAGAAGCTTAACTCCATAGTTTGTTTCTGTGTCATTAAAAACAGATCTTTAAGGGAAGCCCTTGTGAGTTCCCGTGGAAGATGACACTTGTGTGAGGTATCTGAGAGCATGCTTTCCCAATCATTAAGTTCCAAGTTCCTAACTTTCCCAATGAATATGTGGTCTATTCATAGTATGTAGGTGTCGTGTAGTGTATCATTAAAAACCCTACCATTTTATCAGTAATTCCAGCAAAATATCCTATCTGCAAATACAGATAATATTACATGACTAATACTATTTATGACCAATATGAGTATAGGTATGTATTTTTCTTGTATGCAATTATCAGTTTATTTCATTATCCTATCATTGATCTAATGTAAAGGAAAATGTATTCTTCTCAGTTGAAATATATGAATATTCCAGAATATTCTTTCATATGATGTTTTGATTTCTGTCATTCCTTAATCAATTTATAGGAAATGTTCCATTAGCTCAACATGTCATATCAACTGTACTTTTTTATGTTTCTTTTGAGCCTCTCAGAACCAGCACCATTACCTACTAGCACAATACGATAGATCCCATTTGATGTGTAGTGTATTCCGACACCCAGAGATAAATATGTGATCAAATAAACAAAAGTAATTCCTCCATTCCTTCCTGCCTCTCATTCTGGCACTGGGTCTGAGTGATGAACTGTGGAGCAACACTGAATGAAGGCAAAGCACTGATATTGACTAAGTATTTGCTATAAGCACTATTAAAAAATATTTTGTGCCAGTGCTGGGGTTGAACTTAGAGCCTGGGTGCTGTCCCTTAGCTTTTCACTCAAGGCTTTTTCATGAGCCACAGCTCCACTTTTGGCTTTTTTGATGGCTATTTGGTGAGAAGAGTCTCACAGACTTTGCAACCAGGCTGGCTTTGAACTGTGATCCTCAGATCTCAGCCTCTGGGGTAGCTAGATTACAAGCATGAGACACAACTCCCAGCTCTAAGCACTATTTTGAAAGATTTTTTTTCAAATATGGTGAGATGCTGGGGCTTGGAGATAGTTGATGCCCCCAATGTCAGACCCTGTTCCAGGGCCTGGGCTGCCTTATGGGACTGCCAGCCTCAGCCAGCACACAGCAGGGTGAATTCATGGTTATAAAGATGCTGTCCCATCTAACATTTCCTGGACTTGATGAACAGACCTGTTCAAACCCAGATCTTCTTTTGGTGAGGAACTTTCATCACTGATGACAAAGACTGTTCAGTGATTGGTGCAAACACAATCCATTATTTGCATAAAGGAAATGCCATACAGTGATTGGTGCAAATGCAATCCATCATTTGCATATGGGGACTGCTGTGCAGTGATGGGTGCAAATGAAACCCAACATTTGCATAAGGGGACTGCCATGAATGGTGCATACATGCTTGTCACAATCCATTCCAGCTAGGAAGCTGACTTCTCATCTTCTTGTTATCAGCTGGGAGATGCCTTCCTGTGCTGTGGTATGGTGTGTAACTACAGGTCCAATAGGGTAGCCAGGGAACCAACAGAGACGTTGGAGGAGATTGGCACCACCTGCCCAGCAAGAGCCTCATCTGCTCCTGCAGCAGGAGCAGGGCTTGTCCCCAAGTGAGCAGAGATTCCACTCCACATGCAGATGTGGCATCTCTGTCTCATACCTGTAATCTTGCCTAGTAGGGAGACTGAGGTCTGGGGATTCTAGTTTGAGGCCAGCCTGGGTAGGAAGGATAAGAGGGAAGCCCAGGTTATTTTGATCCAATCCAAATCCACAATCAAGTCACTGAAGCTCCTCTGTAAGTTATTACTTTTTTCCTGTGTGTCTTACATTCTTTGAGGCATACATGAATCAATTCAAATATTCAACTTAAAATTATTTCAAAAACAGAAGATATCCAGGAGATAGGAAGATGAATTAGATGGAGCTCTCCTTAGAAGGGGTAACAAAACATTTGTTCAGAACTGACGAGTACCACAGGGGCAGTCCCTGGCGCCCAGGTGGGCAAGGAGATTGGAGGCTAAGGATCTGGAGAAGACCTCAGTGTTGGGCCAGAAGCCTAGGGTGCCAGGTACTCTCTATGTGGTTGTGTGGCAATTGTCACATTTGTTCCTGACCTCATGTCAAGTTCCCCTTTCTGGGACCACATGCAGCCTTGCTAGAATAGGAAAGTGAAGTCTAATCTCAGGCTCAACCCTTGATTTCATTTATGCCACTTAAATATCCCTTATTTAAGAAAGCGAAGACCAGCCCCCTGTGAGGGTGGCTGGCTCGCCATTTCCATGCTGTTTACTCTGGTAATTTATTTATTTAGGAAATTAAGTGTCACATTGGCATCCGGGAGCGCTGGCACAGTTTCCAGAATTATTTAGCCTCTTCCCCCGAAGCAGCTTCTACATTAGGAGAATGTGTTTAATTAACTGTAAAATAACTAGATCTCTGAATAGTTAAGCCAGAATTTAAAATAAGGGATATTCTCAGTTGGGTCATAATAACACATCTTAAATTTCATATATTCTTCATCTTGTTCATGTCAGCCCTTTGTACATCTTCGAACATTGGAGGAGCAGTGGAAATAACTCTATACAGAATGCAGGTTCCAGAAAGAGAGGGCTCCGTGACCCGTGTTTGTCAAATACACACAATTTAAAAATAATACGTGACATGGTTAAGGAGAGGGATTGCATTTTTAATTATCTGAGCTGCAGAAGGTTTCACCGGGAGTTACAGTGTCATGTGTCCATCTATGTCCAGTGTTCTTTGACCAGCATTGCCCCTCCCCGACCCGCTCCCCCTATTCCTCCCCCAGATTCCATTCACGTTTCCTACTTCCTTGATCACTTCTGTACATGGAGTATTTTCATTCATTCATCCTCTCCCAACAATCTCCCCTTTAGATCTCATTGCAGCCTCTGACATGCACTTTGTTAAACTCTCTGCTAGTGTTTGATAGGTTTACTCTGTGGAGATCCACTCCTCTATATACTGTCATTTAGGTGACTAAATTGTATGCATAAGCATCTGATTAGGTGGTAGGCTGTAGTTTGGGTCTAAGACACAAAATATGAAAGGAAACACTCAACCTTTGTCTTTCTGGGCTGGCTTATTTGACTGCGTGCAGATCCATCCATTTCTCTGCAAATGGTATTCTTGCCTTCTTCCGGATGGCTGCCTAAAATTCCATCACGTAGTTGGGGTGAGTTTTGGGCATAGGGTCACTTCCGTCCTTCTTCGTGGTCTCTTCCATCCTTATTTGTTGTAAATGTGCTATGTTGCCCTGGGAGAGATGGAGAAGGGAGGAAAGCCTGCAGGTGAGCCAACTTAATTAGCCCAGATCTGTTTCTGAGCATTCCCAGACCCAGAGCCCAAAGACAGATATGATTAAAGCCTGTAAAAAAATAAAAATGTACTTAAAATGCTATTTTGAGGTTCATTAAGCTTGAATTAGTCAACATCTATTTCTAGGGGCTGAGTCAATTTGCATGTCTTCAGTGGTTCTCTCTTTGGCCAATTAGTATTTTGGTGACATTAAGTTTCTTGAATTTAAATAAATAATTGAAATATGTGGTGAAAAAAATCCAAACTGGGAGTGGAACTAATTAAAATTCAGATTCTGGACGTGCATTTTAAGTGGAAGAATGACGTACATGATTGTGGATGACTTTTTTCCCCCTTTCAGAGGGAATCATATATACAGGGGATCATATGTACTGAAACAAAGAGAAAAATACAAGACAAGTTGGGTGGGTTGTTGTATCTAGTTTAGAAAACAGAATAGTTAAGTCGGATCAACAAATAAGTGCAGGTACCACTGAGGCAAGCAACGCAGATGCGTGGTTATACCTCACCCAAAAGAGGTAGAAAGAGAGGGCCCGTGATTTCTCTGCTGTCTTCACAAAGCTCCTCCTGAATTTGCAGCGGGAGTTGATGTGAGTCTTCCTAAATTCGCAGGCACGGCAGGGGCACTTGGTAAAACCAAGTGTGTGTCTGGACCAAACACGTTAGCAATGCCGTAAGTAGAAGTGGTTCAAAGGGAAGTGTTCTGATCCTAGCTACATAATGTTGAGACTTGCATTTATTCATTCATTCATTCATTTATTTATTTTCTGTAGAAGAACCGAAACCACTTGGTCTCCATCTCAAACACTCACTTCTGTCCAAGTGGTGTAACCACAGCCTGGATGATGCCTAAACTCAGCCCATGGTCACCTATCAATCACACTTGAGACAGAAACCAACAAGGTCCTGAGACCAGGTGTATTCACACAGGGAAGGGTTCTGGATATTTTAATGTCTGAATTTATAATGTCATGACCAATGAGAGTAGTAGAGGTTTTTTTTTTTATTTTTTGGTCAGTCATGGGTCTTGAACTCTGGGCCTGGGTGCTGTCCCTCAGCTCTTCAGCTCAAGGCTAACGCCCTACCACTTGAGCCACAGCACCACTTCTGGTTTTGTAGTGGTCAATTGGACATAAGAGTCTCATGGAGTTTCCTGCCTGGGCTGGCTTTGACCGTGATCCTCAGATCTCAACCTCCTGAGTAGCTAGGATGACAGGCGTGGGCCACAGGTACCCGGCAAGTGGTGGTTTTCAGAACATCCTGATGACCATAGCCTCCTCTTCGGGCCTTGTCATTTAGACTGATGCCCTGTGGATTTTGTGCAAGGTTGTCTGTGGCTTTGAGAGGAGCCATGCTGGCTTGTGCTCCTCCATCCCTCTGTGGGTCTGTGCTTGAAATGGGCATCTGTGTTGCGGTGACATGGAGGGGACCAGACCCTCTCCTCCATGCCTTCTTCAGAAGCGTCAGCTGGTTCTGATACTCAAAGCTTGGCCTGGTCCAGTGAGCCAGCAGAGCTTCACATGAATATAACATTGTGCTGCCACATAGAAGGACCCTACAGCCTATGAATCCCAAACACGTGCTCTGTGCCCCAGGTGTTATGGATGCAATTCCTTGTTTAAACTTTTATTTTTCATGTGGATGCTGAGACTTGAACTCAGCGCCTGGGGGATGTCCCTGAGCTTCAAGGCTGACACACTACCACTTAAGCCACAGCTCCACTTTTGGCTTTTTGGTGGTTCCTTGGAGATTACAATCCCATGGCCTGTACTGCCTGGGCTAGCTTTGAACTGTGATTCTGAAATCTCAATCTTCTGTGTAGCTGTGATTATAGGTGTGAACCATGAGTGCCTGTCTGGATGTAATTCTTTCTCCAGGGATCTGGTCCGAGCAGCATTAAGAGAGGTATTCAGTACAGGGGTATTTGATGCCCATTCTCAAAACACCCCTTCCCAGAGGGACACTGCTCAAAAAGAAATGTACTCATTACCTGACTTATGTAACTGCAACCTGTGGTACATCACCTTTACAATAAAACAATGAATGATAGAAAAAAATATATCCCTTCAGCATGAAAAAGTTTCTAGGCATTTCCATAGTAATATGCACAGACAGTGCCTTAGGTGGCGTATTGCAATTTAACAGAAAATTAATTTTTCTCACAGAGGTAGAAGCCAGAAATTCTACCCATGGTGAGAGCTCCCTTCCTAGTTTACAATCTCCTCTTTCTTACTTATCTATCTATCTATCTACATGGATATATATATATATATAATATATATATATATAATAGAGAGAGAGAGAGAGAGAGAGAGAGAAAGAGAGAAGGTGCCCTTGTTTCTCTTCTAGTTCCTGTAATGATGGCAGCAAGGTCAGGTGAAGACTCACTCACGTGACCTCAGTTTCATACATCCAGGCCTTGTCCACTTTCATACACAGCCACATGGGCAGTTAGGTCCCTACTACCTGGCTCAGCCTCAGGCTGCCATGTAATGAAAGTCACAGATGTCTTTTGTTTCTACTGATCCAATAAGTTTTTTTTCTAAATAAGTTTTTTATTGTGAAAATACTGTACAAAGTGGTTATAATCACATGAGCAAGGTAATGAGTGCATTTCTTATCCAGCATTGTTGCCTCCTCCTTTGTTTCCCCTTCCTATCCCTTCCCATCCCCCCTACCCCCCAAAGTTGTACAGTTCGTTTTTCGACATAGCATCTTGTACATCTCATTGTTGCAATGGGTCCACCTGTATTCCTATTTAAACAACCTGTATTCCTATTGTTTTTTCCCTTCTGCTCCCCAAATCATACCAACATCAAATACAGTGAAAACAGGGATTATACTATGGGGGAGGGACATACAAAGCAACAAAAAAAATCACATGGTACCTTATAAATATGTTAGAAACAGTAGCAAGAAAGAAAAAAAAACACTTGTGTCCTTATCTTGGGGTTCATTTCGCTTAACATCAGTTTTCATAAAGACTAATGGTAACTATAGCTCTGTTAACTTAAAACAATAATGGCCCCAGTGTCTAGTTCACCTGGGTTTTATTCTCTGAATACGGGCTGTACAATTCTTACCATTTTACCAAGAGGAAATCAGAGCACTGATAATGTGAGCACTCTGTGCTTAATCTTAGCTACAACTTCGTGATTGGAAGTCTCCATTTCAGGCCCAGATTTTGAAAGAGGAACAACTGTGGGGAAACCGATCTTCACTTTTCCATTCCTAAGCACTGGGTTTATACCACAACCCCATCTCACAATACTGACAGAGTGGACAGTCACACCCACCCTGGAACTGGAGGCCGAGGCTCAGGCATGGCCCGGGAACATGGCACAGCACCCAGGCCCCAGGGCCCAGGGTGCATGGTGTCACAGTATCACCTCGGACAACTTGTATTTATCACCCGTGAGTAGCACATTAGCTAGAGAGGTATTGCTGGTCACTTTCTGCAGTTATGGGCATGTGTTTGTCTGGTAGGTGCTTTTGGAAATTCAGCTAAGAGATCATAGTGCCAGTTTTGGGACTAAATGGAAAATCTCTCTCTTTCTTTCTCTCTCTCCCTCTCTCTGTTTCTCTCGGTATCTTCCTCTCTCTTCTCTTTTCTCTGTCTTGGTCTGTCTCACTCTGTTTCTCTCTCTCTGTCTCTATTTTTCTAACTCACTGTTTCACATCTTGATTTGTCTCACTGTTGCTGTCTCTGCCTTTCTCTCTATCTCTGTTTCTGTCTCTCTCTGTCGTCTATCTCTGTCACTCTGTATTAAATGTCTCTTTCTCTCTCTGTAGGAAATACATATAGAACAGTAGAAAACACTCAGCTCTGTTTCCATGCACAATCAGCGTGCTGAATGTCAGTGAGGAAACCAATATTCCTCTTGCTACATACAATATACTAGGGAGCTTAGTGACCCCAGGAGCATTTCTCCAAGACAAGCAGGCTTTAAGGGCCTCGGTTTCCAGTGCATATGCTGTTCCGCTGCTCTGCCTCCGGCTTTCGGATGTGTGACAAACAAAAGAAAACAGCTTAGTGGATGCAGCGCCTTGAAACCAAGGGACTCACAAGTGTTTTTCATTGCACATCCAGGAGCCACTCAGAAATGGAAAAATCAATGTCTGGCAAAACCCAACACACTATAAGTTTTTGGGACAGAACTACACGTTTCAAAGTATATGGGACGATATGTTCTGTCCCTTTCATTAGCAAGTGGAGCATAGATCTTAATAAAGGAATAAAAATAATAAAAGAATAAAAAACATTTAATAAATATTTGTTTTATTACGTATCAGGCTCCTCCATCCCATGCTCTCGTGAATGTAGTCATAATATTCAGTACACATGTGGGAATGGAGCCAGGCCCTAGGGGTGGGGAGGGAGGGACGGGGGTGGTGGTGGTGGTGAGTGACTTAATGATAAGGAAAAGCAAATTACCACCCTCACCTCACCCCTGCACCCTGATGATAGAATTACAAATAAAACCCCGAGTGTCTCAGAGGGTTCACCAGGACGAGGACATAGACAGAGTGCTGGCCATAAAACCGTATGGCAGGAGCTAAAGGAAAGGAACTGTGCTAATGATGTGATAAAATACAAACTAAGGGAAAAGTGAACTCACCTTGCAGGGATTCTCCTTGCTAATTTATGTCTGCCTTCTGGCACTGGGACTTGAACTCAGGGCTTTAAGCCCTGGCTTGGCTTTCTTGCTCAAGGATAGTGCTTTACCATGTGGGCAACACCTCTACTTCTGGCTTTTGGGTGGTTAATCAGCCATCAACTAATCAATAATAGTTAATTATTAATAATTAATTAATAAGAGTCTCACAGACTCTCAGGCTTACTTCAAACTGTGATCCTCAGATCTCGGCCTCTTGAGTAGCTAGGGTGACAGGTGAGAGACACCAGCACAGAAAAACTGAGAAATAAGATACAAATGCACATTTACACAGAATTTAAAATATTATTCAAGTTTTAGCATACGCTCAGACTCATTGTCTATGATATAATGTTTCTCTCTATCTTTCTGGTTACAATGAAAGTAACATCCCCTCAACACCTGTCTTAAATGAAGTTTCTCTTACAAAAGTATTGTTTTATGATTCTTTAATAGTCGCTAGAAAATTGGAACACATCATATTCTTATAACAAGTTAATTATTTTGCATCTCAAATCTTTTTGTTTTTCTGTTAACTCCCTCATCTATTACCTTAAATACAAGATAGATTCATACAGAAACAGGTGAGTGTACACAATTTGTGCCCTTACCATCTTATTCCAATCATTTCCCCACCAGAAATAGTTCCCCTGAACTTGAAGTCACTGAATTTCCTGTCTATGAGTGTGGGTTTTCAAGTCTGGTTTTCCAGAATAATTTTATTTTATCTACACGGGGTTGTTTGCACAGTCAACTTAGAGCGGTGATATGAAATAGCATGGGGAAAACCCATCAAGAATGTATTTTCTGGAACCAGAGCTTTTTCTCTTTCTAATTTTACATGAAGCTTCAACAAGTTCAAGATCAGTGATTTACCTTCATACCACGAATGGTAATTAATTGAATTGTAGCAACAATCTTCATTCCTAAAGGAAACCTCTGCTGAAGATCACTAAGTGTAAGCATTTAAGTGCAGAGTTCTAGGTCAATTCCTGAAATGGTTTTGGTAGAAATTCCTGTGTGTTCAAACACAAGAACACTCTCTTTTGCCAAAAGAGAAAAAATGTGAATGTGCAATGATGCTCTAGGCTCTTGAACTTGTGTGTAGGACACCAGGCTTCTGAGAATAACTGTGATGCTAACAATATCATTTAAAAGCATTCAGTTTATGAAACCCAGCAATTTCACAGTCAAGGTGTAAAAAGAATTAGTTATTTGAGATATTATATTCCCAAGTATAAAACCAAGCTTCTAAGTTTTCAGTCTCATATTGGAACACAGCAGAGTGTTGTCATGTTCAGATTCAAGTGACGTGTTTAAAGATTTTTTGCCTTCAAAGTGTATTTGATTATAAGATCAATCAGACTACCTAAGTAGTGCTCAGAACTGGAGGAAAGTTTAATACATAATAATTTGATAATATTTGATATAAATGTGGCATGCTAGACCACTTAACACTAATTCAATTCCTTTTCTCTTCCTTCAATAGAAGATTAAGTTATTTTCAGGTTGAAGAAAAATGTTTTAAAGTTTGCCTAAAAAGTGTATTTGATTATTAGGAGAATCAATGTGATTAATCCAAGTTAAGTAGCTCTTGGAATCTGTATTGAGGAAATCTAACTGCTTTTATATTCAAAATTGTGCAATAAAAGAGGACTATTTTGAAACATCTGAAAAATCTTCAGAAAATATTGTTATTATGTTTTGGTTATTAGAAAAGCAAGGCTTTTAAAGTAGGTCCTGAGCTTTTCTACTCAAAGCTGGTGCTGTACCACTTGAGCCACAGCTCCACTTCTGGCTATTCTTGGGGATAAAGGGTTTTAGGACTGTCCTGAACATGCTGGCTTCAACCCTCAGTCTTCAGATCTCAGCATCCTGAGCAGTTAGGATTACAGGTCCAAGGTGACTACTTTAAAATGGTATTTGTTTTGTATTGATAAGACTTTGTTATTTTTACAGTTTGAATATGCATCAATTTATATGTATTTATACCTAAGTGAAGCTATTCAGAAGTAAAAATAAACATGCTGATGAAGTCAGGAAGCAATTAAAGCAATCAAGAAAAAAGAAAATCAAAACAAAGAATAAAATTTGAGGCCGCTAAAGAAAAAAAAATGCATTTAAGTTGACAGGAGCTATCAGTACCTAGAGTATGAACACTAACAATGATAATGGACAAAGTGAGATGGCGGTATGAAGATGAGAAAATTTCAGGAACACAGAAAAATAATGAGCAAAAGGGGAAGGAATAAGTAGTAGTTATCTTTACATAGTTGTCTACATCTCTACTCCTCCTTGGTATCTATCTGTTTGAGTGTCAATCTGTCATCATTCTCATTCTATCATCTTTCTATATCTCTATGTATCTATTGTCTATCCAGTTATGCCTGTATGGTTCTATTATCTATCTATCTATCTATCTATCTATCTATCTATCTATCTATCTATCTATCTATCTACCTATCATTCTTTATTGTCCATTTTCTATGTATCTACTGTTTATCTACCCATCTATGTAGTCTGTTTGACAATATCTTCCTATCTATCTATCTATCTATCTATCTATCTATCTATCTATCTATCTATCTATCTATCTATCATCTCTCTATCTGTCTGTCATCTTTTATCATCTTTCTCTCTGCCCCTTGTCTACTATCTGAAATAAACAGAAATGGTAACAGAAGGGTCATTCACCTCCTGGATTGGAAGTCCTGGGGATAGAGGCCAGTCTCCTCAGTGAGGAGATGAAGTGTTAACAACCCACCATAGGGATCACAATGGCCTAGTTTTCCACCATCCTGGACTCCCCTTTGGAGCATAAGCAGTCAGGCCACCATGAGGGGTTTCCGGTAATGCACAGAGCATCCTTGAAGGCTACAGCCTGCAGCCTTCTCCATCCCTGAACCCGGGGCTCTGTCATGGAAATGACTGCATCATCTTAGGGTGTAAACTGCAATTACTATTCCCAATTAACACTGGCTGACCCAAAATGTAAGTATTGTGGAAGAATACTCCAGGATTCCCCAGACAATGGTACTTCAGGGGCCCAGAATCCAGAGATCAGCAAGGAGCAAGGCCATCAGACTGTAAGGAGTCCAAGTGACATGAGAGGGTTATAATGTATGTAAGAAAATCTAGGCTATAAACAAAGGTAGGGAGGGGGAGAGAGACAGAGACAGAGACAGACAGAGACAGAGACAGAGAGAAAAAGAAGAGGAGAAGGAGACAGAAGGAGAAGGAGAAGGGGAGGAGGGAAGGGAAGGGAGAAGAGAAAAAGGAATTGAAGAGAAATAAGAACAAAGAACAGAATACAGGGGAGAGGAAGGAAAGGGAGGGGAGAGACGAGAGGAGAAGAGAGAAGTCATTTATATTGAGTAAAAGGACATTTGAATGGAAAACCCAGTTTAGACACAGCAGGTCCAGAAGATTTCAAGTGAACAAAAATGAGCATTAACAGTATTGCAGAATGATGAGCAAATAAATAACATCTGTTGTTTTATAACCAAATCCTTAGGAGTATTTATTAGAAGGTAATTATTAAATTAAGAGCCACCTAATTTTCCTTGGTGGATAATTACCAAGTATATACATGAGTCAAAATATCTAGCCTAGGTCATATATATGCACAATAGAGTATTATTTGACCAAAAAGAAGAATGGAATTATGTCGTTTACAGGACAGGGGATGGAACAGGACAGCATCATTTTGAATGAGATAAGCCAGCTCAGAAAGACAAATACTGCATGATTTTGCTCATACATAGAATTTATAGTAAATAATGTAGAATTAGGTCATTTTTTAAATGACATAATTGCAAAGGGAGGTTTGTTGGGGAGGAAGGAAAAAGGAAAGGAATGGAAAAAGGGAGCAACGGGGTGCACATGGTTGATGTACATTAAAAGGCTCTATGAAAATGTCACAATGGGGGCTGGGAAGGTGGCTCAGTGGTAAAGCGCTTGCCTTGCATGCCTGAGGCCCTGGGTTCGATTCCTCAGCATCACATAAGCAGAAAAAGCCGGAAGTGGCACTACGGCTCAAGTGGTAGAGTGCTAGCCTTGAGCTGAAGAGCCAAGGGACAGCACCCAGGCCCAGAGTTCAGGCCCCCACAACCGGCAAAAAAAAAAAAAGAAAATGTCACAATGAACCACATGGGACACTCTCTACTCATGGAGAGGAGAGAGGAGAAAGGGTAGGTAAGAAACAGCAATATGGCAGGCCACTGATGGCCCATGTTTGTAATCCTAGCTAATCAGGAAGCTGAGGCTTGAAGGTGAACGTTCAAAGCCAACCCAGGCGGAAAACTCCATGAGATGCTTATCTACAATTAGCAGACAAAAAGCTGGAAGGGAAGGCATGGCTTAAGTGGTAGGGTGCCAGTTGGAGAGGAAGTATTTTCCAAATAATTATGTTTTCTAAACAGAAACAATTTAGCTTGATAGAAAAATTTTACACATGTGAAGTAAAGAAACCTGATTTTTAGTCATCTCTCTCCATAAAGAGTATTTTCTCATTACTCAGCATTACTTGAAAAAAAGAAGTCTGTGCTTCAAGAACTACTCTTCTGTAAGTAATGAGATTGGGTTACATTATTTAAAAAATGGAATTCCAGCTCAGGGTCCCTCGGTGTACATGAGTGTTGCATGTACAATGGTTCAGGGAAGCTCAGTGCACATGTGTGTTGTATGTACAATGTTGGTTCAAGGCAGCTCGGTGCACATGTATGTTGCATGTACAATGGTTCAGGGTGGCTCCTTGCATGTATGTGTTACATGTACAATGGTTCAGGGTGTTTATGGCAGGTGATAATATACTGTATCTTCTGGCTGTGCTTGGCACAGACTTCCTGGTATTGAGACACCATCCTGGGCAGGAATTCTATGTTAGTCTGCTCTCTTTCAGGTCACATCCTGAGGACACACCTCTTGAGAGATTTCCATCTGGTGTTCCTTCTGCTCTGGCCCAAATTTCCAAGCATAAACTCAAGAAGTTTTTACTTTAAAACTAACAAACAAGCCAGCAAAGCACACAACAATGACATTTTCACCAAGTCGTTAGTTTAAACTATGAAAGAAACACACAATAACATTGAGACGAATAAATACATACTCAACTTCCATTTCTGTATGAAAAGATTTATTGAAGTCAAGTTCCATGATATTCTCTTGCACATAGTTAAAAGAAAACTGGAAAGTAAAGCAAGAAGTAATCTAGTTTATATTAGTTAGGGGACTCTAGGAATATAGATCATAATTTTACAACCCTATTTAATTTCGTAGCGTAATCTCTGTAACTCAATAGAAGTGAAATGAAATCAATTTTTAGCTTAACTGCTTTGGGGCTATTAATTTGGGAGATAGTTTTCAGTGAAATTTAAAGGCTTATAGCCAATTTAGCCAAAGGCTAGAGAACAAAATGATCTCACATACAAAATCATAATTTAAATTTTAAGGAGGCTGAAAATCAGAGAAAAGGAGTGATGCGTGGACTCAGAGAATTGGTGGTGTAATTCATAAAGATGAAAATGAAGCGCTGTGTATAGTCAATTGTTTAAGGTTACAGAAGCCAATATTACAAAAGTGCCTTCCTTAGTCAACAATGACAATACATTCTTTCGAGGCAGAAACTATATAGAATGATCCTACCCAAAACTAATTTCTGATACTTAAGGACTAACCCATTTAGGACTAACACTTTATCCACTTACTGGTTTTGAGACATTATCATTTTGTACAAAATGTGAGAGAGTGCTTTGTGACATACTCAGCAATCTCACAATAGTACTAATTCAGAAGGAGAAGTAGAACTCCAAGACTGAAATTAAAGTGCTGGGGTCAGAATCCTTTCTCCCTCATTACGACATCCGGGGAAGTCCACTGCACTTTCGCTTGCCACAGCTCCAGGAGGCTGACGGAGATCGCAGACCTTGAGATGTGGAATTATTACAGTGAGATTTCTTAGCTAGACTTTCACCTGTTAGTCTAACTGGTGTTTTATTTATTTGATGTGTCCAACATTAACACTTGCTTCTACTTTTGATAAATCCACATAAAAATTACAGTCTTGCCGAAGTTACTTCTAGTCTATTGCACTCCACTGTTGAAATAAGTTTTGAAAGTATGAGACACAAATGGCTACTAAAGAGTCTCATGGACTTTGCTGCCTGGGCTGGCTTTGAACTGTAGTCCTCAGATCTCAGCCTCCTGAGTAGCTCAGATTATAGGCATGAGCCACTGGCACCTAGTATATGCATATATTTTGTTATTATGTCATTCTTCTCTGGTCCTTCTTAGAACTACTTCATTGCTTAGACTTCCTTCTTGTAACCTGTTGAGTTGATGTTCCTTTTCAGTTTTGGCTGGGTTTCTGTAGTCATCTGTAAATGCTGGTAATGCAAACTAGCTGGTATCAACATACTCATTTTTCTAGCAAGTTTGAAGCTATGATTTCAAATCCCAATATGACGCTATGAGCCCAAAGCCCAGTCCTGCAGAGAGAGAAAGGGTATTGAAGTATCTTTATCATTCATTTTATGTTTTAATATAAAAATTGTGTACACATTTGATAAGTACATTGTGATGGTATTTTTGTTTTTCCCCCTTTTTATATTTATATTAGTATAAACTGTATAAAGAAGTTTCATAAAATTCACCCCCTCTATTGCTTTTCGTTTCAGTAGGAAGTTTGCTCAGGCACTCACTTGGCTTTTTTGCTCAAGATTGGCACCCTA
Source organism: Dipodomys ordii (assembly GCF_000151885.1). Lineage (NCBI taxonomy): Eukaryota > Metazoa > Chordata > Mammalia > Rodentia > Heteromyidae > Dipodomys > Dipodomys ordii. The sequence goes on from NW_012267368.1 coordinate 3,146,640, forward strand.
CCACTTAAGCCATGCCTTCCCTTCCAGCTTTTTGTCTGCTAATTGTAGATAAGCATCTCGTGGAGTTTTCAGCCTGGGTTGGCTTTGAACGTTCACCTTCAAGCCTCAGCTTCCTGATTAGCTAGGATTACAAACATGGGCCATCAGTGGCCTGCCATATTGCTGTTTCTTACCTACCCTTTCTCCTCTCTCCTCTCCATGAGTAGAGAGTGTCCCATGTGGTTCATTGTGACATTTTCATAGAGCCTTTTAATGTACATCAACCATGTGTACCCCCGTTGCTCCCTTTTTCCATTCCTTCCATTTTTCCTTCCTCCCCAACAAACCTTCCTTTACAATTATATCATTTAAAAAATGATCTAATTCTACATTATTTACTATAGATTCTACGTATGAGCAAAACCATGCAGTATTTGTCGTTCTGAGCTGGCTTATCTCACTCAACATGATGCTGTCCTGTTCTATCCACTGAATTTCAAGTGAATTTCCTTCCCCAGGAACCCCAGGCACCCTTAGGACCGTCTTCTCTGCTGGCTCTTTTGGAGTGATCCTGAGGTTGCTGTCTTGTCTGTTGCCCCTGACAAACCCGAGCCTGTAGAGGCTAGCTCAACATTGCCTTCCAACTGGGAGTCAGAAATGAGTGCAATTGCTTTCCCACTCTCCATTGTTGTTGTTGTTGTTGTTATTATTATTAGTTTGTAGTGGTGAATACAATCCGAAGAGCTACTGAGTACAAGGAACCACATATACGGACATCTTCTCAAACTAGAAATCAACCCAGAGAACAGACTAGAGGTGGAGATAAGGGGTCAGGGCCGAACTGCCCAGATGCCTGGCACACTGGGTTTTACAGAAGAGCAGGGAACAGCTGAAGAAGAGGAAGAGAGGTAGCATGAGATAAACAGCTGGAGGAGCTGTTGGGCAGATATGCTAATGTGGGGTTTGTCACTATCTTGGTTGGAAGTCATTTTTTATTTGTAATCCAAGCTACTCAGGAGGCAGAGATCTGAGGATCACAGTTCAAAGCCTGCCCATGGTAGGTAAGCCCATGATGTTTTTATCTCCAATTACCATGAAAAGCCTGAAGTGCAGCCATGGCTCAAGTGGTAGAGCAACAGGCAGCCCCGAGACAAAAAAAACTAAGAGATTTGAAGTCACTTCCAAATAGGTACACACAAAGATCATTCCCAAGTTCAAAGAGAATTAGCTCTCGCTGGTTGTCCTGAACGTGCGGATTTCCTGACTTGCTGCCTCATGCCATCTGTGGCTGTGAGCTGGAGAAGAGGCCCCACCCCCTGAGAGGTGGCAGCCAACCCCAGTGCTCTCATGCTTTTGTTTGTGTTTGTTGGAGATGCTGGGATGTGCCCATCTCCAGGTCATAAACTCTGATGCAGGAGAATTGCAGTGAGCTTTACTCTGCACAGAGTATCAGGACGGGCTAGAGAGGAACCTTTCATCATTTAGCAAACTAAACTATAATTAAATGTGATCGGCTTTCTTGAGTTTTTAAAATGTTGTCTTTCGGTTTATTTCTGATTATGTTTTATCTGCATAACAAGTGTCTGCAGAACGCACAGATGTTGCACTCCGTCCTCTGACATGTTTATGGAGGTGTCACTGGATATTTGCTATTTCTCTAAATTGATAATAAATTTTGACAAGTACACGACTACATAGAGTGAATGAGACACTTGTGGTGAACTTGAAATATAGTCTCAGAAGTCTACCACAAATTCTTAAGGATAAATTTGTCTTTAGGTTTCAAAGTAGAAGTTTAGTAGTAGTAATTGTTTTGGCTAAAACTTTTTTATTTATGATTGATCCTTTTTAAAAAGTACACAGATTTCTATTACATTATTCAGGTTGTGAATCAGAAAATGCTGATTTACAATTGAAATAATGTCACACAGAAAGCTTACTTTCGCTTTACCAAAATGATCTCAGGCCTAACGATATTAACAATTAATTTAGAAAGTAAAATGCATGTTGAGATTTCCAGAGTCAGCCACTAATCTTCAAAAATCCCAGTCCAGTATAAACAATATGTGATTTATATATTCCATTTTTAATCTTATTGATTGCCTTGTGTGTAAAGGAAAGACAACTTTTCCCAGAACTCTCTTTATGTGTCCAATTTCTATATAAAGAAATGACATCGCTACTGAACATTACTCATCTCCACAGTTTCTTTCCTCTTGTATTTCGCAGAGTTAATTTCATCATAGCTATTCTGATGTTTAGTGGGGGATGAAGATCTGGTGTCTTTGTACAACTTGGAACCCTAATTGGCCTATGCCACTGAGAAACATAAGCAATTAAAACTCTACCAAGGAAATGTTTTTCTGTCACCAATGAGCTGGCATTTCCTTTCAGCCCTCGGAAGCGATCATCACTTATGGTCATCAGGGGACCTTGAGTTTTTTGTACTCAAGGCACAAAATTGCAAGTGTCTCACTGTTTCATTCTCTTCTCCGATGCTGGGAGCCATGTGCTTTTGTTAAAGGAAGCATTAAACAACCTGCCAGTACAAACTCATGGTACTGGAGCCTCTCGCATGCTGGCAAGAACCAAAAGATGTTATTGGGCTTAGAGGTTAGAGTAGAATAGTAACATAGCACATATTTGTTAAAAGAATCCACTCTAGTTCCTCTCTGGACTGGTTTGGTTCCACCAACCTGTTGTTTTTTAATTTTCTGAGCCCTGAAAACCCCACTGTGCTTAAGCAGCAGCCTTTCATCAGCCCGTAGTAATTAGAGAGCTGTAGTCTGCAAGGTGCTCCGGCACTCAGAGCAGTAGCTCTGCGCTGCGTGAGCCCATTCAATTGTTGGTTTCCTTTCGGAATTGTTTTTTTTTTCTGATACATAATGATGTATCAGAAATTCTTTCTCTTTAAGTGCCATGATCTGGTATATTTTATCATTTGTATTTATACGTGGCACTGCAAGTGTGTAACACACTTCTGTGCATACACACACACACACACAACTACTGGGACATGGCATTGCTACAAGAAGAGAATGAAAGAAATCAATAAAGATTGTGTGTGAAATTTTATTTATTTATTTACCCATTAGTAGTTGTGCAAAGTGGCTTCAATTTAACAAGTCAGTTTGTACGTGGAATGTATTTTGATCAATTGTACCTGTTCCATTTTCTCCCCATCTTTCCCAACCCACTCTTACCTATTTCCATTTTTATATATGTAGACTTAATATTAGGATGGGATTCACCTACCATTTCTCTGTCTGTTCATCTGTCCCTTCCCCTTGGCCACACCTTACCCACTACAACATCTTTTCCCACTTCCTGCTATTCATTCTGTTAAATTATATGTCAGTTGTTCAAAGGAATTACACTGGAATCCTCCCCTATGCATATCATATTTCAGTTAACATATTCGTGTACATATGCATATGACCCTATATATACATGTATAGTCTAATCTAGATCAAACCTCCACATTTGAGAGAAACCATGCATTTTCTGTCTCTGAACCAGACTGTCATAATTAATCTAAGTAATCACAGTGTGACCACTGCGGAAGGCTGTGTGGAGCTTTCCTTATAATATTTGTGATTCCTCAACTGTTCAAACATAGAACTCCCCTAGGAGCCAGGGATGCAACTCTTGCACATTTATTCAAAGATCACAAGTCAGGAAACAGCCCAGATGTCCTTCAATGGATGAATGGATTAAAAAGTCTATCTGTCTATCTACACACATATGTATGTGTGTGTGTATAATGGAATTAATTGAATGGACCTAGAACAGACTCTTTCAAGCACAGCCTAGTTAGCAAAGAGGGAAACCTTCTTGGCCTCTTCTTCTTCTTTCAAGTTAACTTCACGGGTTAGTGAGCTGAGGTTTCCTCAAGATCAGATTGTGTCCAGTGTCCAGATGCCTTTCACACATGAGGAATATCAAATAGTTACTGTGAGACTCCTCTGGAAAACGCCAATCTTTTCAGACAAGGTGTTTGGAGAAAATGTTTGGAGACATATTCAGTTACTGTCACATATTTCTGATTCACTAACATTCACACACACCCTTCTGTAACAACCTTTCTTATTAACCAGCCTCTGCCAGAAGTAACCTGTCATCTCTGTTTTTCCATTTCACACAGGCTTTCTCATGATGACACCATCTGATTTCTGTTCTTGTTCCTGGCCTCTCTTCCTCCGTGAGGTGCGCATACGTAAGGGCATTCTCTCCATCCTGTGTTCTGTGACATTTGTTTTCCTTGTCTACTGCCAAGATCTACTCTTTAATAACTTTTGTGAGTGAGGACCTGGTTCTTATCTCACTTATTCTCTATGGCTGAGTTCTAGTTCTCTGCTGTGTCTTCTCTGGAGCTATTACATCAATGCAATCAACAACGACGGCTTCCCCCACCCCTGCACTGAAACTCCACAGCCAAATGGTGAGGAGCTCTGTGAACAGAAGGCTCACCACTCACCTGATTTCTGCCACAATTCTCTGTAGACAGACAGGACAGAAATGTTACTCAGCAAGAATGCATGCGGACAATGGATCAGTGGCCAAGATGGACCAGTGAACACTCTTGAAAATCATCCCCATCCAAATGATACTCAGGTAAAAAAAAATGGAATCAGTATTTCCTAGAAATAATTTTCTGTTTCCCAGAGGAAGAACGGTACTCTACATTGTCTAAACACTCACAGAAGTGTTGTCCAGATTTCACTTTTCCCATCTTCCTACTCAAAACCATTGACAAGCTCAGCAGCGGCCACAGACTCTTCCATCTCTCTTGCTTTTCCAGTGTTTCTTGTTTATTTCTGTGATCTGACGTGAGCCATTCTTATACTGAACTCTGACACTCTGGAATCCCTCCTGTCAGTGCCTCTCAGAGTGAAAACTGCATAATATCAACTCTCATCTTAGTCATTTTGTCTGTGCCAGTTCTGGGTCTTGAACTCAGGACCTTACCCTCTCCCTTGGCTTGCTCTCTACCCTTTGGGCCATGTCTTCTTTCTGACATTTTGCCAATTAATTGGAGCAAAATTCTCAAAGACTTTTCTGCATGTTGTGGCTTTGCACCATGAGCCTCCATGTCTCTGCCTCCTGGGTAGCTAGGATCATGGACCTGAGTAACTGACACCCAGCTCCAACCTCCTTAAATGGCCTCCTACATACCAGCAAGTTATTCTAGACAATTGTGAACCTCAGAAGCGTGACACTGTGGCTTCAGCTCATGTATCCATAGTCAACTACATACCTTGCCCACTACAACTCTGCAAGAAGGAAACAATCTCCACATCCTTTTCTCCTGCAAACCATTCCTTAGGGTTGTGCGGTCATAGCACCTCTCCCTGAGACACACATTTTATTTTCCCTTCCTATTTCTGCCTCATTACAAATTCTTCGACCTTCCCAGAGAGCCCAGAAGTCTTTGTTTTTGTATTTTTCTGCATCGATTTGGCATATTGTTTGCATTTGGGATAGAATAAATACCTTGTTCTACCAGCAATATCTTCTTAAGAGTCCAGGAAACCCTTGAGACATGAGAACCTGTGTGAAATTCATATAGACTCATGAAATTGAAGTCAGTAAGAAAATTTATTTTTTTTAACTTGGAAAACAGTATATACATAGATTTGAGATAGAAGGTAAATTGAAAGGACAAGGGCACAAGGTCACTCCATGTGAGTTTTAGAACTTTAAATCGATTCTTTGTTTGGTTTGCTGAAAGGATTCTTCTAAAACCGTAACTACACAATAGACTCTGTCCTCGCCTTTATGTAAGCAAAGCAGACATTTCCACTGTCATGGAGCTTAGAGGTTGATTTAGGCAGAAAAATGTAAGAAAGCATATCAATGTGCAGGGCAAGTGCCGAGAGTCTAGCTAAGGGTCAATCAATACACTGCAAATAGATGAAATCTGAACTTAAAATGGTTCCTGGATACTTATCGATTACAGAATGAAATACATATGTGTCACATCAGGTACCCATTTAGTTTTCTTTGAGGTACAGTTGCTTGTGTGTGTGTCTTGAACTCACTTCTACTCACCTATGCCCTGCCTTTCCTTCAAGGCCTGAGCTTCACGCCTGCAGCCAAGCCCTCACTACCAGCAAAACTGCATTCATCCTTTTTAATATTCCAATCATTTCCAAGTATACTGGCCATTTTCCACCTCTCTCTTACCCTTTCTCTTCTGGAAAAAGGGTAATAGGTTGAAAATGAACAATGTACATTATATGACTGTATGAAGCTTCATCATAAACCCTTCCATGTTATAAAATTAATATGTGTCGATTAAAATATGGTCTACCAATGGAAATAGCTGTTTTTTTCCCATGAATATTGATGCTCTGCCAATACAGATAGACCCTGGTTCTGATGAAGCTGTGGGAGTTTAAACTCCTCCATGGTGTGATCAGTCAATGCTGTGCAGACCCAATCTCTGCCTGAAACAATTTAAGAGAGAAATTTATTGTTTTTGTTATGTGTTGTGTAAACATTTGTCTGACCAATTAATGAAGCTATTACTAAAACAAGATTTAAGTAAATTGATTATCTCACCATAAAACCAGCAAAGCCAGAAGTAGATTAATCTGTTCTAAATTAGCATCTCTAATGCTCTATGTACACAAACACATTACATTCTGACAATATAGAAAACTGCAGCCATCACCAAAATGATTCAATTCTGAATGAATGAAATGAATGAATGAGTGAAATTCTGGCAGTGTTTTCCTCTGCAGAAACTTAAGTAATTTAATATTGAGTATCATATTCTTTTTCAATATAATAATATTGATTATCATATTGACTTCCTTTTTTCATGCTGTTGATTGAATGTATGAGTGAAAACATGGAAAGGACTTGGATCTAAATGTGGTTTTACACTGTACACATATATCTTTAGATAATAAACAAATATTGAAGAATAACTAGTTATGGAAATTTTATTTATACCTAAAAAGGAAACATGAAAAAGTTTAAAAATAACTCAGGTGAGTCAGAGTATATATATTTTAAAGAAGAGAAAATCAAAATGTCTTAATAATACTACATGTAGATATGTGTGTCTTTCTTATTAGATTAGATATGTTCAACCAAACACTGTACCCAGGAACTGGCAAAGTATTTTTTATTGACACCTTTTTATTAATACCTTTTATTGAACAGAGTTTAATTGGAACAAAACCACAGCTTTCATCCCATATGATTGATAGCTGCTTGCATGGCTGAGATATTAATTACAAGGAAGATGTGAAGGCCCAAAGGTCAGAAATATATACAGTGTGATGTACAGACCAAAGCTGGTAGATGTATAATCAGCCAGGTAATACTGATTTCAATATTCATTTTAGAATTTTATAGTTATTTATTTATTTTTACTATACTGTTGGTGCACACTTGAACGTTCAAATCTGTTTTTTTCTGCTTAATGCTGTTATAAACATATATGCACAGTTGTGTTGAATATTTAAATGGATAGAGAGTTGTCTTCATTTAGGCAATTATTCTATTGGTTAAATATGTTAAAAGTGTTTCCATTTGCTGACTTGCATTTTTAAGCTTCTCAATGATGTCTTGCTGTGTGTATGTGTGAGGTGTTGCTACTGAGGCTTGAACTCAGGGTCTGGGTGCTGTCCCTTAGCGTCTTCACTTAAGGCCATAGCCCCACTCCCAACTTTTTGCTGGTTAATTGGCAATAAAAGTATCATGGACTTTCCTACCCTAGCTGGATTAGAACTGTGATCCTTGCAAGTTCTTCTCCTCAGTAACTAGGATTATAGCTGTGAGCCACGGACACCAGGTCAATAATATCTTATAATGACAAGCAGTTCTTAATTTTCCTTTACACTCACTGATCAATCTTTATTGTACTGTTCTTATTTCTAATCTACTCTATCTTGAAAATACAGTTGACATTTAGATTTACAATCCATTCGAGATTGATTTTTATAAAGTTGGAGATATATATCAACTTTTATGTTTTCCTTATGGAAATCCAATTGAATCAGTAACATGAGTGGAAAAAACCTATTCAATCTCCACCGTTCTGCAGTATAACTTCTGTCATTCTGTAGTATAACTTCTGTCATAAATCAGCTCCTCATCCACATTGTCTGTTTTTAGATTTACTATTCTGTTCCATTTGCCATTTCTTTCTTAAGATGGTCTAAAACACAGTTTTAAATACCCAGTTTGTCAGCTGGTACTTCTTCTTCTTCTTCTTCTTCTTCTTCTTCTTCTTCTTCTTCTTCTTCTTCTTCTTCTTCTTCTTCTTCTTCTTTTCTTCTTCTTCTTCTTTTCTTCCTCTTCCTCCTCCTCCTCCTCCCCCTGTCCCTGTCCCTGCCCCTCCTCCTCCTCCTCCTCTTTTTCCTTCTTTTTTTTGTTGCACTATCCCTGAGTTTTTTTTTACTCAAGTCTACCACTCTACCACTGGTTAATTGGAGAGAAGAATCTCATGGACTTTTACTACTTTGGCTGGCTTTAACTCTCAGTCCCATGAGTAATTAGGATTACAAGCATGAGCCATGGGTGCCTGGCTCTACTTTCATTCTACTTCATCTTTCCCTCTGAGTGTGCATTTTGTTTTGGCCACAGGTGGGTGCATATGTGTATATTATGTGTTTCTAAGCTCTCTTAATATTTTATTGGCCCATATTTGTAACATTCTACCAATATCACACTACCAAAATAGTGATGCTTCTATGTCTGTATACATGGTACAGTAGATCCTCCCACTCCGTTAGTTTTTAATACTTGATATTTTTGAATGCCGTCTTCTTTCTTTCCTCCTCTTTGCGGCAAGATAGGTTGAGCAGATTCCAAATGTCTGGCTGTATCTAACTTGGTCACGATAAATGTCATATAACACAGTGCCTGCACTCCCTTCCTGTGGTTGTAAAGCAGTTTGTTTTTTTTTTGGGTCCAGTCGTGGAGCCTGAACTCTGGGCTTGGGCGCTGTCCCTCAGCTCTTCAGCTCAAGGCTAGCACTCTACCACTTGAGCCAAAGCACCACTCTTAGCTTTTTTCTTTTTGCTTATGTGGTGCTGAGGAATCGAACCCAGGGCCTCATGCATGCAAGGCAAGCGCTCTACCATTGAGCCACTTTCCCAGCTCCCCTTTTTTAAAATCTTATAAGTTTTTTATTGTAAAAATACTGTACTGAGGGGTTACAGTTACATGAGCAAGGTAATGAGTACATTTCTTATCAAGTATTGTTGCCTCTTCCTTTGTTTTTCCCCTACCATCCCTTCCCTCCCACCTCCCCAACTTCTTCCTCCCCCACTTTCCGCCCCAAATTGTAAAGTTCGTTTTTCGACATAGTATCTTGTACATCTTATTGTTGCAATGGGTCAATCTGTATCCCTATTTAAACAATTTGTTTCTTCCCTTCCTCTCCCCAAATTATACCAACATCAAATACAATGAAAACAGGGGTTATACCGTGGGGGAGGGACATGCAAAGCAACAAAAAAAGTCACATGGTACCTTATAAATATGTTAGAAACAATAGCAAGCAAGAAAAAATCCACTTGGGTCCCTATCTTGGGGTTCATTTCCTTTGACTTTCTGTCCTGTGAAGGTTTGGCCTCTCTGCCTTCCCTGTGCTTGTTTCTGCCTTCTTTGACTCGCAGGTATGCTCACAAGCAGAGCACTCTGGGCCTGGAGTTTTCCTTAGATTTCACTCATGCATTTAGTCGAATTAATATAAACTCATGATATATTTTTCCCATTCATTTTGTCTTGGAATACTTAATTTAATTCAAACTCTTCATGTTAATAAAATTAATCATTGTCTAATTTTTCTTTATTGTATTTTTACTGGTATTGGACAATCCAATGATGGGCTACTTTTGTTGTGTTGGTTTCTTTACTTGCATATTTTAAGCCACTCTCAAAAGGAATTTGGAAGAGCACACTTCTGGAATTTTTGATATCTCTTTTCTCTCTCTTTTAAAAAAGTCCATTAAAATTTGCTTTTTCTATAAAATTTCCTTGGTTAAATTTTCTCTATGCTTCTCCATTCTAAGTTTTTACATGCAGTACATGTGTGCAAGATTGGAAATTTCTTTCTAAATGTACACTAACATGTATTCAACATGTTCTATTTTAATGATCATCTGTTCAAAATATCAATCATATGTCTGTGACTTTCTTTGTCCTTGCTCTGAGGGTTATACAGACTTCTATTGCTGAATTTATAAAATGTGCAAGTTCTTTGATATCATGATTTTCAATTACATAAAGGTTGCTCAGATAATAGTATTTGCTTTTAATTCTTTGAAATTTATTGTAATTGTTCTCACATTCAGCAGTACCAGGGGAGTTTTGATAATATAGTCATGACATTGGAATGTGTGTAGCTGAGTTCAGTCTTCTATATTTGTGATATGGTTCAGTTTTGCTCACATACTATCACACAAACAAAATATATTTAACCACCTTTTTAGAGAGTTCAGATTAGGAATAATAAAATTGTTATGTCACATGCATGTTACTTGTGATTTTTTTTTCCTTAAAAGCTGTGCTTAAGCCAGCTGCCAATGGCTTATACCAGTAATGCCGGGTACTAGCTCTAGACCAGGCTGGACAAAATCATTTGACACTCATATTAACCAGCACCTAAGACAGATTGTACTCTGCTCTAATCCCAGCTACACTTGAGGCAAGCCAGCAGAGACGAAATTTTATCTGACTCTAATACCAACAGACAAAGCTGAGCATGGTGAGACAAATCCATCCTCCCATCTGCAGTAGGCAGAATAAACGGGTGGATGGAAGTCAAGTTCAATCAGAGTAAATGCAGAGACCCTATCTCAAAAATAACCAGAACAAAATGCGTTAGAGATGTGACTCACTGCTCAGGTAGTACAAAGCCTCAAGCTCAGACTTCGGCACTGCCAAAAAAGAAAAACTAGGGTTTACCAAGATCCTCTGTCTCCTTCTCCAATCTGTCTAATAAAATAGTTGTAATAAAGGTAAGAACAAAGGAAGCCACATAGAAAACACTGAAGTTTTGATACAGTTTTGGAACTTTTTTGGAGTCTAATGTTCTTTCCTCTACTCAGGAAGTCAGAGAGAAAACTGAGTATTTTTAGAACCTACTTGATCCTCTTGGGTTCTACATTTAGAAGCAAACTCCAAGCTTTCAGGGTTAATTACTTCTTACAATTAAACCGTTAAAAATAACTTAGGGAGGATATCGCTTCCAGGAAGCCATTCATTAAATGATAAAAATAAGAACCACAAGTTCTTCTGCTCCAATCATCCTCTGAATTTTAATGTTTGGATAAAGCGTCTGTACTATTTTGTGATATTAGAATACCAATAATTATTCACTAACATTTTGCTAATGAACTCATTTTTTATGTTTCATGAAGCAAATGAAATCCATTCAGATATAAAACATTTCTTTTCTGGCCTTTGGTTCTAACCCTGCAACACTAGGTTAAAAATAAGATTTATGCATGCCATATTTCCCAACACCAGAGACAATTATAAGTTAATTGTAAAAACTAGAAAAATGAAATTTGGTCACCATTAGTCAACTAAATTAATTGCATTGTTTTACTTGTCTCTTGGCTTTTACGATGATATCAATAAATAAGTCAGCAACTGTATATTTATGGTGATTTGCATAATTATTTACATGTTTTTCTCCTCTGTGGCTATATTATAATTTATTGACATGAACCCTGTTAGTGGCATTCATTTTCCAAGAATTTTAAATTTAAACAATTATGTGACAAACTTGTGAAGTCATTTCACCCCTGTTTTATGTTCCTTTATAAAATATCCTCAGAGGTGGATAGGAGATTAGATTAGAAACAATCTACCATCAAACTGTGGAGTTGCTGTATGAATTTTGCTCCAGTCAGCATCGTGAGAAATGTTTGAGACTCATTTCTTCTTTTGGTATTTTTATTTTGTTGTGGCACTGCTGGCTTTGAATTCAGTACTTGGCACTTGGTAGATAGGTGCTCTACTGCTTCAGCCATGTGTCAAATCATCTTCTTCTGCTCAGGATAGGGTGTTGCAATTAAACTTGACCAGTTAGGACAGTAATCCTCCTATATATGATTCTTGTATAGTTGGGATGACAGGCATATTCCACCTTGCCAATTTTTTTTTATTGGTTGAGATGGAGTCATGCATAATACTGGGCTGGCCATTCTCCTGATCTCTGCCTTCCAAGTAGTATTACAGATGTGAGCCACTATCTCAAACACATCTGTTTCTAATCACAAGCATATGATAAGGTCTGCAATATTTACTGCATAAAACTCCCTCTCCAGGAAGAAATAAATATTTATATCTGCTTTTATTTTTATGGGCAGATTTGAGGGCTGAATTGAAGGCAGAATTGGATTTTGGGTTTATGGGCAGGTATATCTTTTCAATGTATGTTTTCTCTCTTGTGCTAAGGCCTTCACCATGCTAGTGAGATACTCTGCACTGAACTGAATTCTGAGCTCTGTATGTGTAGTTATTTAACATAATATTTGGAGCCAATCATGCTGTTTTAATTAGGACTGGAGTGATGCAACTTATTTTAAGATTTGGTGACAAGAGTTCCACCTATATATCTTCATCACATAATAAGAACAGCTTGGCTAGGTCCTTATGATTCACACCTGTAATCCTCACTACTCAGGAGGCTGAGATCTGAGGACTGCCATTTCAAGCCTGGGCAGCAATGTCCAGGAGACTCTTATTTCTAATTAACTATCAAAAAGCCAGAGGTGGAACTGTGGCTCCAGTGGTAGAGCACTAGCCTTGAGAAAAAAAGCTCAGAAACAGAGCCCAGGACTGGCACATAGAGAAAGTTTAATTGCCTAATTTTTCTGATCCAAAGAAGTCAATGCTGTTTTATTGACACTGAATATTTAGAAGAAAAATTATTTCACATTTCAAAATAAAGAAAACAATTATACTATATGTACATATACACACAATAGCATACATATATCATGTAAGTAAATATGTTTATAGTCTCCCTATCAGAAATGAAAATATTAGATTCCACTGGTAACACAAATATCTACATTTATTTCTTTGTTTTGCTCTCTTTGCTTATTCCGTTCAATGGTAGTCTCTATCTTGTGAAAATATTTGCTTCTAGAGGAACAATGGCCATTTGGTGGTAAGTTGGAAGTCAGAGTCTCACAGGCCTTCTTTGCCCAGACTGGCTTCAAACTGCAATCCTCTGACCTTAGCCTCCTGATTAGCTAGGATGACAGGCGTGAGCCACCAGCACCTGGCTTCCATTTCCTTTGTTTCCTGACTGTGGTGGTTGATGTAATTTTAATGGAATGGTTAAGATGTCCTACACAGAGTCTCATCTGAACACCAAATGCTGGAAATGGCGGTGTTGGGGAGATGTGGTGAGTACCTGCCATTTATTGACAGTACGTGAAAGATTCTCCCTTCGGCCACTTGGGTGCCTGGCATCCAATCAGGGGAAAGTACATAAGGTGAGGAAGAGGCCATGTGTGTGGGGCTGCAGAGCAGCTAGCTCTTTCCAGCTTGCATTGCAAATTAAGCCAGGTTCACACATAAGAAGTCAATACCTTAGTGCACATTTTCCACTGGTTCTATGTCTCTTACAAAACATGGCTGGTCCAAATCATCATGCTTAAGTTACCAAGAGCACCAGTAAGATGGATTACTTGCCCCATGATTAAGAAAGCTTTCCTATCACTTTATCATTAATATGTGTTGATTGATGATAAGATTTTAATTTTTAATTAGAGCTAGATTTCCTAGTAGCTTCTCTTAGTATGTCAAGGTATATCTCTCTTAATTAGTATCAGCCACACAGAATTGAGTCCTCGGAGATTTTTGTCCTGCGTACCAGTGGACCGGGTGATTCACTTTGACCTAATTTCAAGCTCGAGACTTGGGTGGCAGATCTGGGTCAAGGAACAAAGGGACAGAGTGAACTAGATAAATGTTAATACATCACGCTGAATTATTTATACAACTATTATATGGGTTTTTTCCTCTTGAAATTTACTATGATTATTACCATTTCAGTGCTGTTTCAAACCTCTGCAATGAGAATACTTGCTTGACCATTAGGAATCTTGTTACTTATGCTTTATATCTGCGTGTTTTATTCTTTTGTAAAATTCTGCATTGTTTAGTCTTATTTTCAAAGCTATTATTATTTCTGAAGTAGCTTACTCATTGCTAAGAATTACAAGGGTGGCATATCCTCTTTTCATATATATGTATATATAGATACCCTTATATATACATATATATACCTCTTATATATGTATATTTATACATATGCATATATGTATATATTCCAACAATCTGACAGCTAGATTGAGTGGAGGGGAAACTGTTCCTCTGATAGAATAATGTAGACCATCAAATTTTCTTTGATGAAAATGCAATTCTAATACTTCATCGACAAGGGCTTATATTATTCAAGATTACTTTTTTTCCCTTCAGCTAGTTAGAGTGGAGGCAATGCTATTGTGATTTCTTTCTTTTCTGTGTTTCTTTCTATTTTTCTCTTTGAGGAGTTGTACAAAGGGGCTGTCAAATAACAAAGCAGTTTATGAATACAATATATTTTGATTACCGTCACCCTTGTCAACTTTCTCACCCATCCCTCCCCCCACCCGCCTCTTCCCTCACGCTTCTCCATTTTGTAGGATGGACATTGGATTGTGATGAATCCAGCAACAACTAAATACACAGAGAAAAACAGTCTTACAGCATTATCGTGAAGTCCTTGCTGAGATATTGTCTACCTAACGTGCCATGTGGTATGACATTTTCCCAAAAAGGCCTTTTCATGCTTTTTCTAAAATCAGGAAAGTGGGTACCTAAAAGGGTTCCCCTTTTGTATAATTCTAGGAATCCACAGGACTGTCTTGAGGAGCTGTTGGTGTTTGAGACAACCTGAATTGTCATTCCAAATGTTCAGTGATTGTCATATTTGTCATCTGTACTCACACACAATCATTATTACTTAATCACCACTAATTAGAGCCTGCAAGACAATTTTAGTGTGTCATGATTTCTGTCCATTATGTTCAGATTTTCGTGGAAGATGCCAGAAAAGGTCAAGTTAATTGCTGAATACCACAGAGACCTGCGTGACCTCCTGTGATTTTGTCTGCCTGGCCAGCGGGTGATTCCCTGGCATGTTCTCTGCTTCTGTCTGGGTCAGAACAGAGGGGAGGGGACGGGCCACGCAGGCCAACTGTGTCTTGTAAATGAATATTCAGAAGGAGCCAGAGACACATTCCAACATGATGCAAATCAATTCTCTTATCTGCTCATTCTTGAACATTATAAAGGTGTTAGTTTAGAAATTACTCAATTCCTTCTCTATGCTTAACAGAACTGTTTCATACTGATAGCAATAAAACTTCCCACAGGATCTGGAAACACGTATGCACCTTACCATATTTACTACGAAAAGAACTGCTTATTATTTAACAACTTAGGGCAAATTCACAACAATGAAGAGACTTTTTCTGGGAAGATTCTGACCCATAAATTGTTCATTTATACAACAGAAAAAGGAAGCTGTCGGTATCAATTTAGAGATTATATTATTATTTGTATCAGTTCAAATGACTTTATACTTCTATGGGTATTTTCCACAAACTTAGAAAGATTTTTTTTATTATTAAGTTCTAAGTATACTTATTTGTGTTCATTCTAGGGCTAGAACTCAAGGCCTGCGCATTGTCCTTCCTCTTGGTCAATCACCGAGCCATGGCTCCACTTCTGGCCTTTTTCAGAATAACGTTTCATACTGCAATCCTCAGATCTCAGCATCGTGAGTAATTGCGACTCACAAGTGTGAGCCACTGAAACACAGCTAAATTCATATTTTTTGTTTTTATTTTTAATTGTGAAAATAACGTACAGAGGGGTTACAATTACATGGGCAAGGTAATGAGTACATTTCTTATCAAGCATTGTTGCCTCCTCCTTTGTTCCCCTTCCCATCCCTTCCAATCTCCCCACCACCCCGCCACCCCTCCCCCCAGCCAAAGTTGTAAAGTTCGTTTTTGACATAACGTCTTGTACATCTCATTGTTGCAATGGGTCCACCTGTATCCCTATTTAAACGATTTGTTTTTTTCCTTCCTCTCCACAAATTATACCAACATCAAATACAGTGAAAGCAGGTGTTATACCATGGGGGAGGGACATACAAAGCAACAAAGAAATAATCTTATAAATATGTTAGAAACAATCAGATGAAGGCAAAAACATTTGAGTTCATTTCACCTAGCATCAACTTATCTCACCTTTTCTGCTTGTCTCAGACATAACTAGTTATTGCAAATAAGGGAAACCATGGGTCCTATGTTTCTTTGGGCCTGGCTTACTTCACTTACCATAATTTTTTCCAAGTCTTTCCATTTCCTAACAAATGGGGCAATGTCATTCTTTCTGATGGAGGCATAGAATTCCATTGTGTATATATACCACATTTTCTTGATCCATTCATCTACCGAGGGGCATCTGGGTTGACAGAAGGGAACCTTACTGCATTGTTGGTGGGAGTGTAAACTTGTACAACCACTTTGGAAAATAGTATGGAGGTTCCTCAAAAGACTCCACATAGAGCTCCCTTATGACCCAGCAATCCCACTTTTGGGCATTTACCCGAATGATCACAAACAAGACCACACTAAAGCTACCAGCACAACTATGTTTATTACAGCATTATTTATCATTTTTTAAGAAGTAATTGAATTCAGTGAAGTTTTCGATAAGAAGACATTTGATCTTCATGGTACTTTTATTCAGGTGCCGTGGAGACAGCCTCTCTCCCACTGTATCTTTGAGACATGTAAGATAAATGAACTCTCAGATTTGAATAGGAGACCATTGCCAGGAGAATTATGTCTAGGTATTGCCATTTAGAAATGAAGCTTCCACCTTTGCAATTTTTGCTCTTCTTATTTAGTAATCTGCACTTGACTCCACAACACAAATTCAGTGTGACACTTGGGTCAGTCTCTTCATCCTAAGACCTCAATTAGCCAAGAATCTTTCAAGTTCTTTGATTTTTTTAGATTTCCTTAACTGTCCTGTTTCCTTTACCTACTTTAGACAAATGAAGAAAAGGAGAAGGGAGGGAGAATACAGCCACAATTCCAAGGAATATCCTACAACATTGGGAAAAGAAGGGAGGGGTAGAAGGGAGGGGGGTGAGAATGAGGAAAGGGCCGACACAGATCAGGATGCATTGTGTTCATAAACTGCTTTGCTAAGTGGCAACTCATTTGCACAACTACTTGAAGATAACCCCAAATTGGAAAACTATTAATAACAGCATATCAACAAAGTACTAAATTAATCAAACAATAAAAGCTAGGCTTTAGAAATGAAAGAAAAAATATGAACTCCTTAAAGATAACAAAATGAAAGAAACGATATGAACTACTTAAAGATAACCAAAAATTGGAAAACTATTAATAACAACATATCAACAAAATACCAAAGGCAATTAATAAAACAATAAAAGGCTTTAGAAGTGAAAGAAAAGATATGAAGCTTTAGTTATTAATTAAAGTGGTTCAAACAGTTGTTGCTTTGGTGGTCTCTTGCTTTACATGAATCTCTAGCAAGTGTGTCATTTACTTTGGCATCTGCTTTATGCTGCTTTCTCTTTTCTCTTTTCCCATGATTCCTTGGTATTTTTGTTTTATCTTCTTATTGTTACAAAAAAAGAATATAATCTCTTGATTAGCAGGTTTATAATTTACCTATTGAAGATTTCTCCCTGGAACAGTGGCATATTGGACTTAGAAAAATTAATTCTAACCTTGTGGTTGCCAGTGATGAAGACCTTATTCCTAGAAATTGTCCAAATATTCTCCTCCCTTGTTAGGCCAGTTTTCTTCAAAGGCAGTGGCCCTCTGATGGACGGAGAGGCTGCGTGTTTCCAGGAGCTTAGAAGTCCCTCCTCTGTGAGCACATGTTGATTCTGGGCCCTGAACTTGACCTGCTCCTCCCTCTGCCCGTGGAGACTCCCACTGGCAAACCGAATGTTTGCATTCATTGAGCCATAAGCAGATTTTCTAACAATTACAGGCAGCTGAATAAAGAGCAGCCAAGAGCCTTGAAATTAGTTTTGGAAATTCTAGGCAATTGGGCTGTTGTGTAGCTAATTCCAAAGTAAGCATAATTCTGCTTGATCTTTCCTTTGAAGATGCTTGTTCTCAGAAACTGTGCATAGACACTGTTTCCCCTGCTCTTTGTTTGTCTGAGGAATCAAAGCTTTCTCCATGTCATGTCTTAAATCACTAAAAAAGCTGGATAGAATGTTAACCGCTTCCACTGAATAATTGGCTTTTTAAATATATATTTAGCATCCTTGATTGAGATTAAGTATCAGTGATATTTTAATACTACACATTAATTATGGTTCTAATTAAATAACATTGCAGGAGCAATAAAACAATGCTCAATGCTCCAGGAATTGACAGTAGATTATTAAATAGCAAGATATTGATGAAATTTAATCAAGAAAAATATATCAAATTCTTGTCTTTATGATTATAAGCAATTAAACTAATTTTAGTAACAGTTTCTTGAGACCAAATATCTAAAAGAACACCAAGAAAACTACACACTTGTATTTCATATTATTTGGGATAAGCAATAGTAAAATATTTGAAAAAGCATATTTTGCATGTGTGCCAGTCTTGGGGCTTAAATTCATGGCATGGGACTCTTGCTAGACCTTTTCCCCTGAAGGCTAGCACTTTTCCACTTGAACCACAGCTTCATTTCTGAGTTTTGTTGGCAATTGAAGGTAAGAATCTCCCAGACTTTCCTTCTGGGGCTGGCTTTTTTTTCTCAGATCTCAGCCTCTTCAGTAGCTGGAGTTACAAGCATGAGCCATTGGCCCCTGGTTAATTTGTTTTTTGTTGGTAGTGGTGGTTATGGGGCTTTATTTCAGGACCTGGATGCTGTTTCTGAGCTCTTTTGCTCAAGGCTAGTGTTCAACCATTTGAACCACAGTGCTACTTCCTGTTTATGAGTGGTTATTTGGAGATATGGCTCCCAGGGACTTTCCTCCCTGGGCTGGCTTTGAACCACGGTCCTTAGTTCTCACTCAGCCTCCTGAGTAGCTAGGATTACAGGCGTGAGCCACTGGCACCTAGCTCCTGGCTAATTTTTACAATGTTTGAATATTCATGAAATACATCTCTGAAGTTTTGTTTTTCTTATTTTTTCTTTTTTTCTTGTGAAAATACTGTACAGAGGGGTTTACAATTACATGGGCAAGATAATGAGCACATTTCTTATCAAGCATTGTAGTCTCCTCCTTTGTTTTCCCTTCCCATCCCTTCCATTCTCCCCCTCCATCCTCCTTCTCCCCCCCCCACCAAAGTTGTAAAGTTCATTTTCGTCATAATGACTTGTACGTCTCATTGTTGCAATGGGTCCACCTGTATCCCTAGTTAAACGATTTTTTTTCCTTCCCCTCCACAAATTATACCGACATCAAATACAATGAAAGCAAGGATACCGTGGGGGAGGGACATACAAAGCAACAAAGAAATAATCTTATAAATGTATTAGAAACAATCGCATGAAAGAAAAAAAAAACATTTGAATACATATCCTAGGGTTCATTTCCCTAACATCAACTTATCTGACCTTTTCTGCTTGACTCAGACATATACTAGTTATTGCAAATAAGGGAAATCATTAGCAGATTAAGTTCAAAGGTTAATTTCTTAATTTTAAAGAGTGTGAGTTTAAATTCAAAGGTTAATTTCTTAATTTTAAAGAGCGTGAGTTCATCTTTTCACTACTTCTTGTCAGATTCTTGTACCCTATTGTCACAACCACAGAGGATCTGAGTTCAAAACATTCCAAGAAAACACCAGTGGAGGAGAGAGAGCAGGTGTGTTTATTCAGAATGGGGAGAGAGTCAAAAGGGATATTCAAAACACCAGCGTGGGAAGCCATCCTCTGAGAAGCTGGATTCCTATAATCAGTTGTTTCTATATGTGAAAGCCTGTGGTAAAGGGAGATTTGGGTCCTGGTGGGCTGATGCGGCGGCAGGGGCCTGAGGGACCCCTATGGGGCCCCTGTGGCTGGTGGCTGTTCCTCTTTGAGCAGGTGGGAATCCAGTCCTATTTGGATTTATCAGAGATTTGGTTTGACAAAATTCAGGTATACTTGGGCTTTTCCAGCTCAAACTGCATTTTATAATTGCTTGCCTAATATATGAACCTTAGAACATGCCATTGGTGAGAGCAGATTGTTCTAGAATGTTGAAGAGATGAACTATCATGGCCACTTACCTCCATATATCCTGTTGATTCACCTGGATTTCATTTCAGAGACACCAAGATTATTTGTTTCCAAACTGCTTAATTTATAATATAGTGCATTTGTAAATATGTTGGAATTTATATGTGTATTGTATATGAATGTGCACATATACATTTACATATAAATATGTATTATATTATTTTGTATACATTATACATTTGTACATATAATGTGCATATACATATATGTTTATATATAAATGTCTATAGTATATACATTTTTATATGTATATAATTTGTAATTTTATATATAATGCCCATTACATATACATGTATTATAGACCTGTATATGTGTATATATCTTTCTGCGTTCATGCTCATATTTGTATTCATATTTAAACATTCACATACAAGTATAAATACACATATACATACATATATGAACATATGCATATATGTCTCTATATATTTATATAATATAAACACGCATATACATACATTTATCTATGGTTCACAGATTACCTATAGCTATACCTACATCTATGTGTGCACACACATGTGTGTTTAAATATAAATTGTATTCATGTTGTATCTTATTATCATATGTTCTCCTAGTCTCCAATTTCTTATCTGTGAGTTTAATTCCTCTTTATTTGTCAAGTAGGTATTTCTAAATATGTCATGCTCAAGGGTCCATTGGATGCAAGGTTGACAGAGTAGCCTCAGGGCCCTACGTTTGTAATTCAGAGCTCAAGGGAGGGAAGACTTGTATCAAACATGGAGAAGTCTTATAGGGTTAGGAGCCAATTGAATATCAAGTGTCGGGGAACAGGTTCCCAACGAAAGAGCTTTGAGGTGTAGTCTAAAACAGCAAGGACAAGTGGAAGAGAAGAATTGTGCCAGGCAGCCTCAGGAGGGGAGAAAAGGGGAAGGGAAATGACAGGCATGGTGTGTCGGGCGGAGAGGGGGTTTGGGGGAGGAGAGCCAAGGCTGCGATTTGTGCTCATTTACTTGTTCTGGAAGATTATTAAAGACTTTATGAGTGGCTGTTTGGGGGTGTGTTTTTCTTGTCACTAGACTACAGGCTCAGTAGTTACATGCTCAGCTTCCAGTGTGTGTTTTACCACTTGGGGTGAGGAAGCTTGGTAGCAGATATATGACAGCCTTGAAATCCTAGCAAGCCACAGCTACTGTGCTACATTGACGAATCAAAGCAAAGCTGCGTCTGTGTGAGCTGTGGGTGAGAACCATCATGCTGGGCTTTCTGTCCCACTCTTGGGGTTCTGACTGGTACGGTCTCCTGGATACAGCTACACCTGGCATTCACAGTCCTCAGTCGGCCTGGGTGCCAACTTGGAGGCCTCTGCTGTGGTGTGCTTTCTGCCCCAGGACCCTGGTACCTATGGTGGTTATGATCTGTGCATCACCTTCTGCTGTGGTATGATCTGTCCTCAAGAATTCTGGAGGACTTTTGTCTATTTCTAGACACACCATTCTGCTTAAACTCTGACCATTATTGTGAAAACAATATAGTCATATTTATGAGTTTTAAATAATCAGTCATAAAAATATTTTCAGAGCCAAGTACTGGTGGATCACATCTCTAATCTTAGCTACTCAGAAGGCTGAGACATAAGGATCGAGGTTTGAAGCTAGCCAGGTAGACAAATCAGTGAGACTCTCTATTTCCAAAAGCCAGAAGTGGAAACATGGCTCCAGTGGTAGAACATCAGCCTTTAGTCAAAAACTCAGGGACAACATGTTAGCCCTGAGTTCAAAAACCAGTAGTCACTCAAACACACACACACACACACACACACACACACACACACACACAATCAAGAAAAAGACATTTACTTTCTGAAGTTGCAGTAACCACAAGGTACATCACAAAAAGCAATCATAAACTGATTCTTTTGCTAACGAAAAGTAAAACTGATTACTATTGACGTTGATTTTATGAGGAAATATCTATAAATGAGAGTATTCTCAGCTACACTTGGGAAGTAAGAGTAATATTCATCCAGTGGTACACAGGTGAATGAAGATTCTGTGTTCTCAGTAATTAATCTCTTGCTTCATCATGACAAAAATAATGAACGGATTTATTAATTGTTTAAACCTACTAATTCAGTGAGAATCATGTAAACGTGTGTGCGCCAAGCTTAGCTTTTTGGCTCAAGGCTGGGGCTCTACAACTTTAATCACTAAGCACACTTCCACGTTGGTCTGTGTTTTTGTTTTAGTGGTTAACTGGAAATCAATCGGTCTCTTGGACGTTCCTGATCTAGTCAGTTTTGAATCTTGATCCTCAGAGCTTAGCTTCCTGAGTGGCTAGGGTTACAGGTGTGAGCTACTGCAATCTGGCTACTTTTTAGACCCCTTAAATGACAATCCCAGGGAGAAATCAGCTGTCTTAAATATGTATGATATGAAACCAAATTCTCCACCTGTGATACACGCTTGCTTCTCGCCTTCTCTAGATAGAGCCAGAGATTTCCTCTTTGTGTTTCCTTCAGATCTCCATCATTTATGCTGCCAGGAGAACTAGGCAGCCTTTGTATAGTTCATTTGGGATGGGTAGTACAATAGCGAGGATAGGAGGAATAATGTAAGAAGAAAAGGCATGGCACAGGAGAGGAACCCTGGAGAAGGAGGAGAGCGAAGGGACACAGGGCCAGTGGTGTGCTGGCCCCAGACAGGTGTGAGTCAAGTCAGCAGGAATGAGAAAGCACTTCCCATGGAGATGGTCCAGCACACTTGGAGCCTTCTGCCTGGGCCACGTGCCCTTGCTACCCTCTCCTCCCCAGCATCTCCCACACCCGCTTCGCCAGCCAGGCCTACAGCTACAGCCTTTTTAGTGACTCTCTTTCTGACAAGTTGAGAACCACGGCGTCTCATGTGTTATAATTTACCCCAATTATAGAAGGCAATCGTTTCACATTCTGTTAACAGTTTCCAACAACAGTAATTGTTTTGGAAAAAATCTTGCCAAATTAGAAGCTTTTTCTAAAATAAAAATTTTTAGATTAATACTTTTAGCTGGAGTTAGAGCCAATTCATGTGCGCCCTATTTCTTCACAGTATCATGGAATTAGTCATTAAGGATGTGTTCCCTAAAAACATACATATGAACACATCTTATAGGATTATCTAGGATTTATATTTCATTGCTTCCTAGAAATCATCTGTGTGTACAGTGTTAATGTGGCAAAATACTTAGACATAATTCTCTATGTACTCTTTCTTTAATATATTTTTTATTGTAAAAATACTGTACAGAGGGGTTACAGTTACATGGGTAAGTTAATGAATCCATTTCCTATTGAGCATTGTTATTCTCTCCTTTGTTTTTCCCCAGCCATCCCTTCCCTCCTCACCTCCCCAACTCCCCCCTCCCACCCCCAAAGTTGTAAAGTTCGTTTTCAACATCGTGTCTTGTACATCTCATTGTTACAATGGGTCATCTTGTATTCTCCTTCGTGTTGTATCCTGCATACAGAAATAACATATCAGCCTTATTGATTTGAGCGAAAATGCCATAATTCTTAATCTTACAGCCTACAGAACAAACCTTATCTACAGTTTCCCCATTAATTTTTATGTGATAACAGTTAATGCCTTTCATCCCAGAAAAACAAGTAAACAAGACCTTGATGGCAATGGATATTAACGACAAATACAAATTTTCTGTGCAAATCTACAATATGAGAGACGGCTTTTTCAGAAATTGATTTCAGTCATTTGGTGCTGGGTGCAGTGCTCCTGGGCTTTCAAGCAAAACCTTGGGAACTATTCCACTTCTGGTTAAGTTTTTAAAAATTATATTTGAAAAAAAGCTTTTTAAAAGAAAGCTTTGATGAATACAGATGAGAATTAAAATAATAAAAATTAACGCTTGAGTTCCAATCAGCTTAACTGTAGAAATGTTAGTTTAAGATGGTGTATTCCCAAGATAAATGCCTGCATCTCCTGGGTTCAGTTTATTTTGGGTTGAACAAATGCATACCATTGGGAAAAAGAAACAAAAAGATGATTTATATTGGGAAGCCTTTTGCTGGGTGAATAAGCCTTGTTTTGGAAACAGCATTGCAGTTTTTGCTTTTATTTTTGCTCAAGTTAAAGGATAGTCATTGTTCCGTTGGCTTGTTCTTTTAAAGGCACTGACATCAGTTTAGAGAAGATTAATGAAGTGTGTACGCATTTCAGGAGAGAAAAATGTCTTTGGGTTTTGGAAAGCAGTGAAATGATCTGTTTCTTTTCTTCTTTCTTAGGCTTTTATCTTTCTTTTTTCTTCTGCGTGTGTCAGTACTGAGGCTTGAACTTTGAGCCTGGGTACTGTCTAGCTGCTTTGCTCAAGGCCAGCACTCCACCAATTAAATCACAGCCTTGCATCCCTATTTTCAGTGGTTAACTAGAGCTAAGAGTCTCATGGACATTCCTGCTCAGGCTGGCTTTGATCTGTGATCTTCCAATCTCAGCCTCCTGAGTAGCTAAGACTACAGATGTGAGCTACTAGCCCCTGATAGTGGTATATTTCTTTTTGTTTCTACGTCAGTGATTTTCCAGCACATTCCACCTCCATGATCTCACACTTGTTGACATGTATGATCCTTGTTTTTATTATTAATATTTTTTTAAAGAATTGGAACATTTCAATGCCTCCTGGGACCATTTTTGTTCCAATTGCCACTTGAACAAGACTTCTTCCGACTTCTATGTGTATTGAATGCACAATTTTCTGCTTTGGGAATAATATTTTTCATACTTTAAATGCATCAGAAGTTCAAGGTTTACCATGGCAAGATAAGGTAATTTATCATTCCTAGACTAATGCATTATCCCTTTGATAGTTGGTTTTAGCAGTCTAAATAAGAGATGAGAAATAAAACCATTACGTATAGCATATGACTTGTTGCATGCCTTTTGACCAAGTTGCAGCTTTGTGATGTGTAGCATAGATGTGGATATTATAGATGTGTATTTTATATAATTATACACATGTATGTTTTTGTATCAACACTTAGAGCCCTGTGTTCTTATTTGTCTTTTAGGCTGGCACTCTACCAATAGAGCCACAGCTCCATTTCTGCTTTTTGTTAGTTAATTGGAGATAAGAATTATACTGATTTCTTTTGCTCAAGCTGCCTTTGAACTATGATCTCAGACTTGGGCCTTCTGAAGAGCTATGAAAATAGGAATAAGCCACTGGTATCTGGCTTCAAAACTGAGACTTTTGTTTCGTTAGAGAGGGTTGGGGCCAAGGAGAAGGACAGCAGAAAAGTGAGAAAAGAAAGGTGGATGAATAAAGGCATTATACCCTATGTGCACCTGTGAAAATGCACCCATGTCACCTGAGGGGAGGGTTGGGATTGGGAGAGATGAGGGGAAGGATGGAAGGGGTGCCATCGATCAATGCATTGTAATTACAAACTGACACGTTGAATTGAAACCTCACACAACTATATAAAGATAATGTAAAAAATAAAAAGAATAACCTACAAGTCAATGAGGTCCTGCTGTTATCTCTAGTGCTCAACCTTGGAATCTGAGGAGAAGCCATTTGTCCTCAGGTGAAAAAGGTACTATGATTTGTGTGGGTCCTTCAGAATTAGGGGAGAATCTATTTATTTTGTATTTTTGGTATGATAGAGAGCCAGCGCAGTACTTTTCAAACTAAGTTTGATATATTAAACTTTCTCAAAATACTAAATTTTTCACCAATAATTTTGACAAACAATTCCGTCTTTCTAGAATTTGAATAGGTCTGAAATTATGATTAAAAGTTCACCCATAAATATGTCTTTGGGAAAATGGTAATGTAAATGCAATCTCCTTATGATTATACTTTTAAAATAGATGTGGAAATTTTAGCATCGCCTCACAAATCATAGCAGAGGAGGGAGAATCTGAAACTCATGATGACAGAATAGTGCTGATATCCCCCCTAAATCATTCCAAAAAAGCAGTAAGGTGTAGTCGAAAGAATGCGGGTTTTTAAATTTACGTGAAAGAGCAAAAATTTCCTGACATACCATTTATAAAGACTTCTAGGTGAGTGTAACTCAGTGAATGAGAACTCCAGTTCTTCTGTGAGATTTTGGAAGAACAGAAAGCAAACAGCTTTTACCCGTTCACTGTGCTCCAGACACTCTATCATGTACTTTATATATACTGACTTGTTCACTGATTTGTATCATTTACTTACCAGACACTTTATTATACCAATTTTCCGAATGAGAAAATTTAAATACATGCAAGGATTTGAAGCTTGGTATCAAATCATGATAACCTCTAGAACTCATGATTGTAATGGATTGCTGGAAGATGGAGATTGGAGATAATTGCAACTCAGTAAATATTCTTTATTATTGCTGACATAGCAATATATGGTACCTGTATGTACTAATGTAATGATGATAATTTATATCACCATGTAATAATGATAATATGATATATTAATCATAACATCATAATGATAATAAATAACATTTCTGTCACAAATTTTAGTCATTTTGTCACCCGAACCACTCCGCCTTCAAGGCTGTGGTGGTGAAAGTAACTGTGGTCCTTGGGAATCTGGGGAAGCAATCTGCATGAAAGTAGAAAAGTAGAAGGAATGATTCTTAAAATATGAGGGAAATAAGACGAAGATAATTCAATTCACCTGCCGCTTTGGTATATGAACACCAAAACAAAAAATTACAAACTAGAACAAGAGATAGCTCTGTTGAAGGTGCGTAAAAGACAATTACATTTAAATTTTATTTTGACAACTGCTACTGAAACAGGCAATCAATGACCTCAGATTTCTTTAAATTAAGAAAACGGAATGACTTCCATCTAAAGTATTATTTTCAACAAACAATTGAATAAAATACTTGATGTTGAATCATGCTTTGAATCATGCATGGGGGAGGGAACTCTGAAAATCGTCAGCGATATTATTTTTGCTGATGTATAATACCTTTTAAAATATGAGATCAGAATCTCCATAATAGCAGCTGCAACTGAAAACTGTGGATTGAGAATAAAAGCATGATTTAGGTTATAACTGAATGTTCAATATGTGGGCCTCATCTTACCAACATTAGCTTAATGTTTCTGAAATGGCTCATATGTGACTCTTTTCTCCTAGTTCTAATCTGGGTACGTGTTCTCTTTGTGTAATCAGAGTTGTTCTGTCTGAATTTCTCTGTATTTGAGGACTTCAGAATAATATTGTATTGGACATCAACAATGGCAGAAGGATTAATCTTCAACAGTGTTTTGAGTTGGCATTTATAAGTACAAAAAGTAGAAATCATTTCTAAATAATGTCCTTGTATTGTACTTATATACAATATCGGTTCGTAGGTTTGATTTATGTTATCACTGTGAATTAGATAGAGGGTTTATGAGACACTACAAAGACCACAGGGAAACTGAGGGATTTCATCTGATTTATCAATCTTCTATTCTCTGATGTTCTCAACAAACCTCCCGCCTGATTTTGGCTGAATGAATAATATTGTAATTAGATAAAAAAAAAACCTTTCAAAATAAATTTGGAAGTATTTTGAACAGCATATTCTGATAACTTAATTGAGTAACGTTATAAATATATGCCAAGTGGAACCCAGGTATCTTGGCTGTCTGAATAAATTTAAAATACATTCTTTTAATTCCAAAATGGTTGGAGTTTAAAAAAAATATTACATTAAAATAGCACAGTTGCTAAGGGAGAAAGGTGGGAGGGAAAAATGCTTTCTCTTGGGAAAATAGCTCGTAAGGATTTGCGTCTCTTGTCATCCGGAGGTCCTCATGCAGTTCCTTGGTGCGTGCCATCACGATATTTTAATATTTTAATAACCACAGCGTGGCAGGTGCTGGGTGAGCAGAAGAGACATGCTGAGAGGCCAATGTGAGCATGCAAGCTTGGATCCATGGAAATGGACCTGCAGGGAAGACAGACCCCTGCCTAAGGGACAACTACTCTTCTCACCTGGAGCTTTGTGGTAACATGGTTGGCCAGCGTGTAGAAGTGGAAAACTTTTCCCTCAAAAGCAGTCCAGGTCAGGATGGCCGTCTCACCCAGCCCAGCCAGTTAGGCAAAACAAACAGAGATAATAGTAGGTAGGGACATTGTCTCTTGTTCAAACATTTCTTTCTGTGTAGAAAATCCTCAGCATGCCACTAAAGACCTTTTAAGCAGTAACAAGGGATTGCAGTGAGATTACCATATGCAAAGATCAGCAGAAAAAAAGAAACAACAGTAGCAAAGCTATCTGCTAAAGAAATGGAGAGAACAACTCCACTTCCCCTGTGCCCAAAGCAATATCCCACTTAGGAATAAATTTAAACAAGAAAGAAAGATCTGAACACTGAAATGTCTGAAACATCAGGGAAAGACTTAGGATAGAAAGCCCTTGAGCTCATAGACAGGTGAAGTTAGTAATGTAGAAATGCCTACATGCAAATGGATTTAGAGATGCAAGGAAATCCTGATCAAAATAATAATGGCATTCTTTAAAAAAAAACTGAACAATAGAATCCTAAGATTTATATATAACTACAAAAAATCCTTAACTGCCCCCAACAAATCTTGGGCAAAAATAATGAATTTGACCAGGTGCCAATTGTAAATATTGTAAATAGTGCCACAGGGCTTAATGTGGACTTGAGGGATAAAGTATTTGTGGCAATTTATACAGAGTTATTTATTGCTTAAAAAGAATCAGTGTTAATAATGAGCATGACGCTTAGGGCACGGCACTTCAATAGAACGTACCAGCAGTAACAATGAAGGGATGTGTGTCTTAATTTCTCTCCTTTTTAAATTTAAAATTTTTATTTTTAGTTTTTTGCTTTTGTTTTACATTTTTCTAACAGCACTCTGACTTGCTTCAACATTTGTCTGGACTGTTCTCAGAACTTCCTGAGGGACTGAAAGAGCCTGTTCTCTTCTGTTACATTTCTCACTGCTCTAGTTACTTCCTGAAGTTTTCCTTCCTTCCTTCCTTCCTTCCTTCCTTCCTTCCTTCCTCCTTCCTTTCCTCCCCTCCCTCCCTCCCTCTCTCCCTTCCTTTCTCTCTGTCTCTGTCTGTCTGTCCGTCTGTCTCTGTCTGTCTGTCTGTCTGTCTCTCTCTCTCAACTCCATGATTTTGACTTTCTGGATGGGACTCTATCTTGGAGCCACATCACCATCTCTACTTTGCTCTGAATATTTTGAGATATGGTCTCACTTTTTCCTGAGGCAATCCTGGAATGTGATCCTATCATTTACATTTCCCAATAGCTGGGATGGCAGGCACACTCCACCACACTGAACAATTCATTGAGATGGGGGTCTTGTAAACTATGTGTTTGGGCTGATCTGGATCCATCACACCCAGCTACAGGTGTTTGGCTTCTCATCTTCAACCTGAATCCTTCTCCAAGTGTGAGGCTGCTTGCTTTGTCCTTGAAGTTTAGCCAGGCCTCCTTCTCACAACCAACCGCATGTTTAGAGAGAATTTATGGAATCTTAAGCCAGGGAGCCTTAGCTAGTTCCCTACATCTTAACTAATTATCCTGACATTATATCAATACCTAATTTTTTCACACCAAAATTGAATCTATTTGGATACAACAACATACAATGGAGCAACAAACATGGCAGTCTCAGCAGCGCAATACCATGGCCTTTCATACATGGTCTCTTTCATTTCCCTGCTTTGCACAAAGAAAATGAATTGGTTTCTGAGAACCATGGAGAATTCTGAAAATATTTGCACAACAGCAGATAAAATTGAGCAGGTGAATGTACTGTCAGCAAGGTACGAATTTTTTCCTTTTCTTTCTTTTGCAAGATCATCTTTAAGTAGCTGTGCAAAGGTGTTCTAATTCATTTATGAATACAATACATCTTGGTCCACGTCACCTTTCCACCATTCCCTCCCATTTCCATTTCCACATGTGTGCATTGAATGTAATGGGTATATTTATCTATCCGCACTCTCTTCATTAACTTACCCCCAACCCCTTGACAATCTACCCCCAACCTGACACCTCAAGTTCCAGATTCCTGGTATTTATTTTCTAAGTCTTAAGTTAGTGGTTTCACCATTGTATTTCTCCTCCACCCTGCCTGTGCATACTATAGTTAATGTGTGTGTCCATATGCATATGATTGGCTCTTTGTTTTCAGGCACATTTGCAAATGAGACCCAAGTTCCACATAAGGAGAAAACATGGCCCTTAGACTCTCTGGGCTGACTGACATCACTCCATTCTGTCCAGGTCCATCTTTTTTTCCATGAAAATGGTGTACTATCGTTATTTCTGAAGGATGAATAAAATTCCAATTGTATATCACATTGTCTGCATCCATTCGTGCATTAAAGGGTATTTGGTGCTCAAATGCAGCACTGAAAATGGTCACCAAGACTGATGTGAGAATCTGCCTCACAAGACTGTGGCCAGCCTATATGAATGCCCATTGTCGAATCCTGGACAAGTGTTTGCAAGAAAGCAGTAATTGCATTAGCTCTCTCAAAATGCATTGCATTCATATGTGTCAACGTCTAATAAGTGCCATGATTATTCCAGTCATCCTGAAGTTTAAAAAAATGTCTGGTATTGTGTACAGAGAGCTAGGACCCTTATTTTGTATTGTCTTAACTATTTTTAACATCACCTATATGATTCATCACCTATACTGATTCTTTGCTTTCCATCTCATTAAACAAATATACCACCCTGTACCAACATGCCAGTGGAAGGGTAAGCTGATTTAAGATACATTGAGAAGAAGGCATGGCTGTGCATCTCTATAATCTCTGCACTTGGAAGGCTGAGGTAGGATGGTGATGAGATTCACACTCTCGATGAAAACAGCAAGACTGTCTGGAAACCAAAAACATACAAATGAAAAGACACACGGGGAAATTTTGTTTTAACTTGCAAATGATTTTATCATGGGCTTTCTTTTGGACTTAAAAAGATTTTCTCCACAGTTATCTTCATCTTCCATAAGTGGGGAGAATTAAAATAAAACTTAATCTTCATACAATTTTGTAGCCTGCTTAATGTTGATAGGACTAGATCAAATTTTATCACTAAATGAATAACAGAACAAAAATGTACTCCAGAAACACACATTGATTAGCAAGAAGAAAAGTGATATGTGCAGATTAATATGTCAGATATTAAAGTTCTTTGCTGTTTCAGTATTGTTGATTGCAGTAAGCATGATAAATCTCAAGTTTACCAGACACAATGTCAGCAATTTGTCAAATCCAGTTTAGCTTACATGAAGTCTATTGCTTGCACAACCCACTTGTTAATTCAGCTGCCACTTTTTCTACTGCTGTTGCATAAATCCTCAATGACTGGCCAAAACATACATTTTAATTTGGTCAACATCAGCTACACCAAAATCTCATATCCAGTCAGCCCAAGCTGATTTCCTGTCATCAGATTCTCCATTGCTTTCAAGCAGGTTCTCATTTAAAGTCAAGATCTACCACAGTTCCACAAAGAACACTGTTATCTATTAACCAATTTGCATGATTATAAACTTGAAAAAGTACAATGCTTGGATTATAAATTAGAAAAGGTCCAATTGTTCTTAAATATAATGTTCTGAATATATTGAAAGTTTGGTTCTTATTCTGGCCTTCTGCTAAAAAGCCATTGAAAATGTGTGTTGACTTTCTTTTCATTCAGAATGTAAACAATGAAAACATTTAAGGATCAATATTAATATTACACATTATGATGTGTGTGTGTGTGTGTGTGCACGTGCACTAGTACTAAGGTTGAACTCAGGGTCTCACATTCTCCCTTAGCTTTTTTGCTCAAGGCTGATGCTCTACCACAGTTCTACAGATGTGGAACCATAGTTCCACATCTGCCTTTTAGCTAGGTAATTGGAGAGAAGAATCTCAGGGACTTTTCTACTAGAGCTGGCTTTCAACTGACATCCTCAGATCTCAGCCTCCTGAAGCTAGGATTTCAGGCAAGAGTCAGTGCTGCCTGGCACAAAACACCTTATTTTTGCATCATGGAATGCTAGACTGAATTCCTAAATATGTTATTGTAAAAAAGACTAAAATGAGAGTAAATTAATGTGTTTGAATTTGCCCAAAGGACATCACACAAAGTCAACACAACAACCTGGATCTGCTTCTGCCAGAGTCCATTGTACTCTGCTGCCACACCCCACATCCTCATGCAACACCTATTTTCTGTTTAGCATCTGTCCTTACACTCAAGGATCTTCATTCAGATTCAGCTTTGATTAGGCATGACTCAGCTGTTGGTGAAAAAAATAAATCTAACCTCAAGAGCATTTGTAAGGTAAATCAATGGTTATGTTCACACACAGGAAGGAGAGGAGTGAGGCAAGCAGCTCAGGTTGGGGTGATGCACCCCACTCCCAGGCCAGCAGGTCTCTGTCCACAGCACAATATTTACCACTTTCCCTTGGTTAGATTTTCTAGTTCCTTTTCAATAAAATACATATACCTTTCTAGCTCTTTTTCAATAAAATAATATCTTCCAGAAGATTCCAGAAAGCCTCATTTCCAAATTCATTGATCAAAGGTGAGCTAATACCTTTGATCATCCTGAAACCAATAAGTTAAAATGCAAGAGTACTAGTATTTTGAGTTAAGTAGCCAGTGGAAATAGGTGTTGGGTACCAATGTCTACTATTGTCTTCTTTCTTCTCCTTGGGCCATTAAGTAAGAGATTAGAACTAATAAATAAGCATAGAACTACCCTATGATTCAGGAATTCCACGCCTGGGCATGAATTCAAAAGATTGCTAATTGGGATACAGTAAAGCCACCAAGACAACCATGTTTCTTGCTGAACTATTTCCCCATAGCCAAGGTATGGAATCAGCCCAAGTGAGCCTAAATGGACAGAATGGATCAAGAAAATGTGATATATATACATAATGGAATTTTGCTTATCCATTAGGAAGAATTATATTACATCATTTGCAAAGAAGCTGAAGGGCCTGTTAAGTCAAGCCCAGAGAGAAAAAGATTACTTGTTTTATCTGATATTTACAAGCTAGTACTAGTGTATAAATATATTAAGTGGATGGTGTGCAAGTATGCACAAATGTATTAACTGAAATATAGTAGATTCAGGGGAGATGTCAAATAGTGTAATTTCTTAGAAAGGCAAAGTCAAAGATGAAGAAAATAAATTCCAGGAAGTGGGAACTCCTAAGTGTAAGGGGGGTCCAGGGGAGAGGTATAGAGGAATGAAGGGAAGAGAGGGGGATAAAGAAGTCATGAATCCAATGTATAGTCTACAAAATGAAGAGGTGAGTGGGGAGGGATGGGTGAGAGTGTTGAAGGGGTGACATTGAGCGAGATGCAATGTGTTCACAAACTACTTTGTCAAATGGCAACTACTTTGCACAACTACTTAAAGATAATAAAAAGTAATGAGTAATAAATGTGTTGTATACTTTGATAAAACTTGTTTAAAGCTGATGGTTGTTTCATTTGGAGAATTTGTCATTGCTTATTACTATTTTTGGTGATTCTAGGGTTTGAACTCAGGGACTTGAGTTTGCTAGGCAGGCAATCGACACCCTTTTTGCTCTTGTAATTTTTTGGAATAGGATCTCCCACTGTGCCAGGCCTGGGCCACCGTCCTCCTGTTTCTGCTTTCCACATAGTTGAGATCACCGTTGTGCCAGTCTAGACAGTCTTTGTTGTTTAACATGCAGACTTTCTTGTAAACCTTTTGCGTGAACTTGCAAAAAGTCTTTGTCCTAATCTGTACATCAGGAGTGGCTAGAATTACAAGTGTGAGCCGTTGAACCATTGATTCCACTGACTATTTTCCGAGACTGCAGAAAACACAAGCATGGACAACAAAGGAGGAGGGAGCGCTCCATGGACCCTACTGGCTTATCCTCAAATCATTAGCATTAGGCATCTTACATGATTGCTTTGAAGTATGTTGGCTGGGGATTGATTTGTAAGAGGACAATTTATTGCATTTACAAATATGGTTCTGCTGTTTTATTTGTATGCCTTTGGATAATTTATGTAAACATTACATGTCTCATTTTACTTCTCAGTTAGTAGACCTAAAGGTTCCTTCATCATACAGATTTGAGCAGTAAATTCATTTATTAAAACAATGCTGTAGGACATAGAGCCAACATTTGCCAATATTACTACATTATAGCTGTTGGTGTGTGTGCCTGTTGATGTCCTATTAACAGGAGCAAAAGAAATATTTCAGCACAAATGTTGAATCATGCTGAGGGCTCTCTGGGGTGAATTCTGATGATTGGATAGATGTGAACAGTGCGTGGCGGTCATCTCACTGTCTCCTAAATGTTTCTCTGTGCCGGAGCTTCCCAATCTCCTGTCATCACTTCAAGTACATCGTGCACTGCCGTAGGCAGTAGTTACAACCTGCTGTGCAGGAGAAAGCCAGAATCAACTCCTTTGCCCCTTTTCTGGCAAAAAGTATAAACTTTTTCCCTTCCTCTCCCTTTCCTGTTTCTGGTAACCATGGTTAGACTTTGCTCTTGTATGAGATCCACTTCTCAAATTCCACAAGGAAGGAGATTTTGTCTTGTGCTCTGGCCCAATATCCTGGAAATAATGACATCCAGGTCTATCCATCTTGCTGCCAATGAGAGCATTCTATTGTATTTATTGTATTAATACACAATCAAAGTTATGTACATTAAAAGTGTATATAAAATTATGCATATGCATATATGCAATGGAAATTATACAAACACATGTATACATACAGGTACATATACATACATGCATATAGACATATGTGTATATACATATACAATCCATGTACAAAATATAATGTGAATACACTCTTATATATATATAGACACATATGTATTTATATGTACAATTTTATATTATATATACATGTATATACACCCACATAATTTATATTAAACATAATGTATTATAGATAACATGCATTCCTATATACATATATGATGCATATTATATATTATATATTACACATACACATTTTCATTATATGTACATATTACATATAATATATAATACCTGCATATATACATATATGTATATATTTCTTCTATTATGTGTACATATATAATTTTCTATTGTATGTATATATATATGGGAGAAGGAAAAACAAATATATACATATAAATATATGTATAAATGAGATATATACTCATTTATGTATATGTATACACACTTATGTGCATATACACATATATCTTATGTATACATATATACATATGCATATATTCAGGTTTTCTGTCTCCCTCATCCATGGTTGGGACATTCAGATTTCAGATTTATTCTATCATTAATATTGTTGCCCTAAATACTAGATATTAGGTACATCTCTGATATAATGGGTTCCTTACCTTTAGCTATACATGCATGCAGAAGCAGAATTGGTAGAACATAGAATAGTTAAATTTTGTTGTATTTTTTTGTGTTTGTGGGGCTTGAACTCAGGGCCTTGGTGCTGTCCCTGGAGCAAAAGAGCTTCAGGCTAGCACTCCAGAGAGCTACCTCCCATTGTTGGATGGCTAATTGGAGACAAGAATCTCACAAGGAGTTTTCTGCCCTGACTGACTCAGGTCTCAGTCTCCTGAATAACAAGGATTACAGGTGTGACCCACCAGCACCTGGTTTATCGTTACATTTGTAGATTTATACGTTAACTCTGTACCATATTCCATCATGACTATAGTAATTTATATTTACACCTACAGCATGGAAATTTCCTCTTTCTCTTCATCTTTATTAGCACGTGCTATTTTTTTCTTTTGGATCATACACATTCTAACAAGCATATAAATATTGTGATTTTGTCTTGGATTTCCCAAAGTTTAATGATATTGGGCATTTTGCATATGTATATGCCACTTGTATGCCTTTAGAGAAAGATATTTAACACATTTTATAGATAAATTATGAGTGTCCTTGATGTTGTGGATATTTTCTCACTTTGTAGATTGTTTCTTATATTTGTTAATTGCTTCTTTTGCTTCTTCGATTGATGTAACTCTATTTCTCTATTTTTGGTTTATGGTGTGTGCTTTGGGGGTCCTTTCTACAAGTGTTGTTTGCGCCCACATCTTGAAGGATTTCCCTCTAGTGTTCTTATGATTTTTATATAATGATTTCCAAATTTAGGGTTTCACATTTCAGCTTCTGATATAGTTTGAGTTGGTTTTTGCTCATGGTGGGAGGTAGAGATATGGTTTCATGCTTCTGCATAATTATATCTTATATAGTATGCAATTATATATATCTATATCTTATATAATTAAATATTCTCAGCATCAATTCTTGATCAGCCTGTCCTTTCTTCAGTGCAAGGTCTTGAGGCCTAGGTCAAATGATCAGTTGGCTGTTTGTGCATTGATTCATGGATGGGCTGTTATGTTTCAGGGTGATTCTTGGCTTAAAATGTGTATTTTGTAAGAGCTGACACCTGACAGAAAGTGTGTGTTGGAAGGAGATGTTACCAACCCTATCTTCTGAAGATTCCTACCCAGATCTTCTCAGGGCTCACGGTCTCATGCATGGTCTCAGGCCCCAGGGCTTGCCTGACCAGGGATGAGATTTGTTTTCTCGGGATGGAAGCTGGCAATGCTTTTCTGTAAAATACAGGACAGAAAATATTTTAGGCATGGTTGGCCAATGGAGTCTCCACCTACACTGTCAGAAGAGTGTGTCAGCCCTTTTCCAGCTGTCTTTAGGGTACAGACAAGAGTATGTATGGGTTGTGCAAATAAGGAAACAGAGATGTGAGATGTGTACGGTTGAATACTCCCAGCCACGGGTGGTGCCTGGATAGCCATTATCTCGGTCTTTGCCTCTGTAGGGGTTCAGAGTTATCACCATCACTTCACTTAGGAGCTGCAATGAGTCAGTGACTGTTGCCTAGTGACGGTTGCTAGGTGGGTCATCTGACCTGAGATTTCCACTGTTCTCTTCTTTTGAGGTAGTGTGCCTTTTGTCAGGAGAGAGAGATGAGAAGAAGGCTGGAGCCTGAGGAGATTGCAGAGTGAGTGCAGAGGGAAGAATACAGGTGCAAGGTGGGGGCTGGGAGCTATTCTCCTGCTAGCTTTAATTCTGAGACCCAGGTAAGGGAATGCTGCACATCAGCATAGAACACATCTAAGCCTTGCTCGCAGGCAGCGCCACAAAGTCCTTACTTGTGTTCATGCCTCTCTGCCCACTGGGATACCGACATGATTTGTGACTTACTGTGAGAAACTAGCTCAAGCATCCATCTTCTTCCTTTTCCTTCGTCTTTCCTCTGCTCTCCTGGGGAGGAGGCTCGCCTGGCCAACTCCACAATTTTGGAGGACAGGCGCTGTGGCTCGCGAGCAATCTGTCCTTGTCCAGAATACCCAGGAACAAGGAAAGCGAAGATGATCTTCTCCAAAGATCCTGGAGCACTTGCTTGCCCTCAGAATCTACTGGCCTTGATTAGTAATAGAGGTCATTTGATCTCATTTGTGATTGATCTCATTTCATTTCCAACTTACCTGGGGGAAGGTAGTGTTCACTGGGCGCTTTCAAGACTCTTCACAACATATAGAAATGAATTACAATTAGGCAGAGGCTTTTCGAGGGGCCAGTGCCCTTGGCTTTGGCCTAACATTTTTACCACCTCACTGCCTGGGAAGAGTTGAAATGAAGCCTGGGATAAATCTGATAAATCTGTACTGACTTTAGACCACATGGGATTTCCACCATGTTAGAGAAGCTTTGCTTCAGATGCAACTCTGTGTGTGTGTGTGTGTGTGTGTGTGTGTGTGTGTGTGTGTGTGTGTATGCATTGTACCACTGCAGCCACTGCTCAACTTTCAACACTGTGTGTGTGTGTGTGTGTGTGTGTGTGCCTAACTGGAGGTGAAGTCTAGGTTGGCTTGAATTCTGATCTTCAGATCTCAGCCTCCCCTAATTAGCTAAAATTACCTGCACGTGCCACTGTCTCTTTCTTGAAGTCTTCTTGTTCATGTCTTGTGCTGATATCTTCTCTTCACTTATTTGTGTCTTCTTGGAACTCTTCTACCTGAGTCATATTGTCTTTGAACTCACTTAGTGGTGGTGGTGTATTTATTTGGCGTTCACTCTGCTTTTAATCTATCCCATGCATTCCTTTGTTTGTCTGTATCCTGTATGATTTCATGAAATTGCTAATACATGTCATGTTTCATCTTAGTATATATTTTTATCATCACATTTGAGCTCAGTGTTGGGGGGGCTCTTCTACTTTGGAGCCTCCCTGATTCTTTGTTGTGGTATTGGTGGGATTTGGAGGCACTCTACCTGCTGGTATTCTCATAGTTCTAGTTTGAGACACCATTATTTCAGGAGACCACACCTATTGGGCCTCCAGTCACCCAAACTCTTCCCTTTGGGATCTCTCTCTCTAGTTTCATGAGTTGAGTGTTGGCTGGGCTGATGTTTTTTCCCCCTCTTAGTTGGGTGGTGAATTTTCACTCTATTTCTTTTATGATCGATTCAAACTTTAATTTTTAGGGATAATAAAAAATGGTTGCAGCTGAGTCCTACCCAACCCATCCCCAGCCAGGTCCTGCCAGGATCCAGGGTGAGCTGGTGAATGAGATGCCCAGAGCCCTTGTGGGATGCAGCGTGCAGACACCCTGGGCCCAGGCAGCTGGACCTTCAGGGCAGCAGTCCTGGGGTGTGCCTGCAGGGAAGCCGGGGTGCAGGGAGCCCTTCCGATTGGGCATGGACCTTCACAACACACAGCAACCCCTGGCCTGCATTTCTCTCCTTTCCCTAGCAGCACCTATGTGTTCTCCTCAGCACAAGGCTCTGTGAAGCAAACCAGGGAACACTGCGCCACCTTCTACAACTATGTCAGTTAGAAAATCTCCCTGCTGACTCTGAAAAGTTATTAACACTATCGAATATATGCTCAATCACAGGGATGCTAAATCCGTCCTCCCAAAACAAAAACAAAAACAACTTCAGAAACACTGAACTTCTTCCAATGAACACACAAAGCAAACATGTGCTACTTTAGCCAGTTGAAGTTACTGAGGTACATTCCTTCTAGTGTTTACTGCTCATCCATGAATCAGTTAATTCACCTTGATTTATCACAATATTGCAAACAGTGATGGTATGGTTAAAGATAATGCTCTCAGGGAAAACAATGGAAATTTGGCAAAAGGAAGCTATATACTGTTTTTGTAAAACCTGTATCTTTCTATTTTAACCTTTGGGTGGTAATAGAATACAACTAAGCACAGTTTCAAAAAAATGGATTATTAGGTGGCTGTCATCTTGTGGATTTTAGAAAGGGAAAGTATAAATTCCTCATTCTTGGGATTTAGAGAATGCAGTTGTTTCCATGTCTACATTAAATATTTTACCTCAAACAAATTCATAAAATTTTAGTTTTCAAAGGCATGTACTATGAAAACAAAACAAAATATCTTGGACTATATCATAACTTCTTGAAAGTATTCACAGCTGTTGACTGTGGCTATTCAAGAAACTTTGAATTATATGTTATCCTTAAATAGTATTGATTTTTAAAGTCCTCGTGTATTTAAAAAATCTTAAAATTAAATTAATATCATATTCACTGCTAAATAGATGGGGCTTTGGGGGCACAATTATCCACATGATTAATTTCTTGTTTGTTAGCAGAGCAACAGGCATGTGTGTGTGTGTGTGTGTGTGTGTGTGTGTTTAAAAGCCTGAACTCTAGCCCCATACTTCCCCTCGATCTATTGCTATCCTTGTGCTCACAAAGGATGAGTTCTGGGTTAAAATGAAGGTCATCCTCACATTATGTAGAGTCAGGGTTCTCTGAGGGACTTTATGACTTTCCAGTTTCATCCTGGCTCTGCTCACTCAGTTTATCTAGTCTGAGGGAGTTTGGGAAGAGAAAGCGACCAGCCAGAATATAAGGAAACAAGAAGATGGCCTCAATCCTAAGGGGGAGATTCTTACAATTATTCTCCTTCAGTATGCATTAATATGACTTTTTATAGCAGATACACAAGAGAGTATGGGTCAGAATGATAAATTACATGGCTGAAATAGTCATTCTGGTCAGGAATTCCAAAACACTCAGGTCAAGGTTTCATTCCATTAGAGTAATTAAGAAGTCATAGAAAAAGAAGATTTTCTATATTTGGGATTATTCAAAAATTATTTAGAATTTGCAGCTGACCTGCTCTGTAGAGTTTCATTGGTAATTAATCAAGAAAGGTTTCCTTGAAAATTCTTTTTAGCTAGAGCAGATATCAACTTCTCCAATAGTGACAATGTAGACTATTCACAACTATAAAAGTGGACCAGAAAACCAGTCGGACAGGGATGCAGGGAGTGTGATGGAGGTGCTCAGGTTGATTGGGAGATGGCGTAATCAAGTGTGAAGATGTAACATTGAAATCTCCTCTTCGCATGACTGATAGAAGCCAGTTGAAAAGAGAAAAGAAAGAATCTTTGCAGGAAAGTCAAGCCATTTCTTTAAATACCTTCACCAAAAAGTGAATTTGATAGAGGAATCACATAGTGAGCATGGTAATCTATAACCCATAGTCAAACCCTGGACAACTTCCTAGCTTCAGATTATGCTTATGTCCTCTGTGCCCCTTTGCAATGGAAGGAGACAAGATAAACACACCACTCAAGAATCAAAGGGCTAATACTTGTGATGTCATTGGCAAGGTGCCTGACACATAGGAAACCTTGAGAAATTATTTGCTATCATCATACTATCTCTATTCACCTAACATTTTCTTTGGTTACTGACTGGAGTAGATCCCATTTTTTATTGCTATTACAATAATAAGAGGGTTTTGTTGGGAAAGGAATATAAAAGAAAAAATGTTACACACAGGACTGAAATAACTATGAGTAACCCAGAATTTTAGCTTCTCAGACTTTCAGTGCTCACATATTAGTTGGAACTATGTCAAAGTTGATTAGAACTTGCAACCTAAGAAAATATATTCCCTGGCTTTACTGAAGTCTGTTATTGTGAATGACTTTTGGACTTAGGAAATTTGACTTCAGAATATTTATTTCTAAGTAAAATTTCAGCTATTGGGCATAAGGTGTTTTCAAATTTAAATTTACAATATTCTGGTACGGATAGGTCAAATAATTTTCTTTCTTCTATCCATATGTGTTTCCACACCATATGTGTGTATGTGTGTGTTTTGACTGTATATATACACAAATATGCTCTTTTGCACCTGTAAATCTATGGTTATTTAAAATAGAAATAAAACATTTTCCAATATAAAATAAATTCTTGCAGAAAATCCAAGTTCAAAGATAAAGTGTACTAGAAAATTTCAATATCAATCTATTTACTTCTCATTCTTCTTTAAATCTTTGTCAATGCAATAATTTTTTTATCACTTTAGATTGGTACTCTTTCTTAATTAACTCTAGTGTCATTTTAGAAACTTTACTAAGT
This sequence comes from Dipodomys ordii, assembly GCF_000151885.1. Classification (NCBI taxonomy): domain Eukaryota; kingdom Metazoa; phylum Chordata; class Mammalia; order Rodentia; family Heteromyidae; genus Dipodomys; species Dipodomys ordii. The sequence continues at coordinate 3,188,348 of NW_012267368.1, forward strand.
AATAGGTGTCACATGAACCATTTCTTGTCTCACCAGAATTTCCAGGGTTTGGCTTCGCACGAGACAATCTATGTCTTCCTGACTATGTCTTGAGTATCTCCTTTGGACGTCTGTTTCTTCTGTGGATCCAGAGTGGGCATTGGAAGATGTCATCTTCGTGAAGTTCTCTCACAAGTAATCTGCACATTGACCATGCCCTGACCACGCACACTCTCGCAATATGAGCAAGTGATCTTCCCATCAAAGTGATGGATGTCAAAATCAATCCTTATGGTAGAGCCTTTAACCAGTTCTTAGAATGTTTATGCACTGAAATTTCTGTCCCTATAGGTCATGAACTAAAATGAAGAATTGAAACATGAAGAGAGTTCGTGTTTGCCTGATGTAGGGTGTGTGCCGGTGCAGGCCTCATCAGGACACAGGTTGTACGTTAGAAGGCGATGTAGGGAGATTCCTCCTGCTCTTAAACAGATAGAGGTCTCTTGTACACAAGGATTGCATGAACTGCTTACTAGGAGAGAAAGGAGGATTGGAAGTGAAGGAAGAGGAGACAGATAAAGAGAAGCGAGAGAAATTGAAAGACTGACTACTGCCATACAAAGGAATATAATACACTAACACTGAAAATGAATAGTGCGAGGTTAACATATTTTAACTAGATATCATGCACTGGGGATGCTTTTTAAGTTTTTCCCTAAGCCAAATATTTTTTTTCCTGTAACAAGATGGCTGTAAAAGTGTCACAATGACTGAAAGATAGAAGATAAAATCTAACTGCCTGATTTTACCTTGCAATCAATATTTTATAATACACATGGAAAGATACTTTTTTGTTGACAACAAAGGTGAATTCCTATAACTCAGAGTGCAAATATTTATGCTTTTATCTGCTTTGTGAATAATGATGACAGAAGCCTCGCTGTTCAGTATCTGTATATTTCCAGCATTCAAATCAGGATGTGAGATTACAAGGAATATTAATATAGGGCCTTTTTAAAATTCAACACCATGCAAGGAAGTATGTAGAATTACTAGAAATGAAGTCACCAGACAGATGAAAGATTTATATATGTTAAAAAAAGCCACACAACTCCTTAGACTATTTGTTTTGAATATTAATGGCTGAACTGTTGAGAACTGAGATTAACATTAATGCTAGAACTGCAGACAAATGGACACTTGTTGGAAGAATACAAATGCACTTAACAACTTCTGTATAGAACACATACTTCATGCTAAACAGAACTGTGTTTTTTTGTATAGATGATGCATCTAACATGTTATAACTGTTTTTGAAAAGATGGTACTTTTCTACAATTCCACGACTTGAACAAGTAAGCAAGGATGTTTGCTGGTTCAAGGCCAGCCTGGTTGATGTAAACAGCTGTTGTCAAAACAACAACAACAAAACAAATTTAAAACACTTTAAACTGTAGAAATAAAGTAAATTCCTAAGCCAATAGAAAAATCTTAGGTTTCCTAATTTTTAAAGATAGCCACAAATCCAGTAATTTCCCTGCCCATTGAACAGATTACTTCATAAGTGAAATTAACCAGAATCAACTAATGTTTTAAGTAAAAACCAGAGGCAAATAAAAATGCTGGAGATAATCTCATCAAATGTGAAGGTGACTTTCACAGGATCTATGTCATTATAGAAAAACTCCACATAACCACAAAGCAGTTGCAGTGTTTATTCTTAGAAAGGGGGCTATGTTTGCACAATAAGTTCGGTTTCCTAAAAAGAAATTAACAGAAATTAACTAAAAAGTTACTCTCCAAGTAATACTGGATGTGATTTTACACTGGAAGAAATATTCAATCTGTCTGAAACCTATAATACATTATAGCTACTTGATGATAAGAAAAACATCAATTCTGATCGATATTTTCTCAGAAATAATGTGATTGATCCTATAGAATGACAACAATAGTTTTAGTTTTCATTTGCACTTTATGCAAATACTAGCTAGCAGAAAATACTAATTCCTTTAAATACTGATGCTGGTCTGAATACTTTTTAAAAGACTTATGATTTAATGGCCAATGGCTAATTTAATATTCACAAAGTAATGCACGAGGTAAGTAACATTGCATTGTCTTACAAATTAAGGTGCTAATCTCTCTCCAACATTCTGCCTATGATAATACATGTACAGTTTAAAATATGCATTCTACTGGGCACTAGTGACTCAGCCCTACAACTCTAATGACTCAGAAGGCTGAGATCTGAGGGCTGAAGTTTAACACTAGCCAAGGCAGGTGAGTCTGTTGAGAGTTTTATCTCCAATTAACAGTGGAAAGCCAGAAGTGGAGGTGTGGCTCAAGTGGTAGAGTACCAGCCTTAAGCAAAAAAGTTAAACAAGAGTGTGAGGCCCTGAGTTCAAGTCCCAAGCACAAAAAAACCAAACAGTTAAAGTTGTATATGTTTATTATATATATTTCATAACTATTGATGATATACTTAAACTCTAGTAGGCTGTAAGATGAATAGATGCTCTGTTGTAGATTTATTGTAAAAGTAAACCAAAGTTTAAAATTAAAAAGCATTAAATACACGTTCCATTGTACATGTCCCTGTTTTAAATTCATGGGGCTGAGGGTGTAATTCAGCTATAGAGTGCTTGCGTATTTCTGTATTTCATGAGGTGCTGGGTTTTATTTCTAGTGTCTCAAAATGTATGATAAATCCTTTATAGAAACCCGGTTCATGCCAACAGGTTAAAAAAATCAGAGCAGCCTGGCACTGATGGCTCATGCCTGTAGAACTAGCTATTCAAAAGGCTGAGATCTGAGGATCATGGTTCTAAGACAGCCTGGGCAGGAAAGTCTGTGAGACTCTTATCTCCAATTAACCACCAGAAAATTGGAAGTGGAGCTGTGGCTCAAGTGGTAGAACATTTGCCTTGAGTAGTGCTCAGGCCCAGAGTTCAAGCCCCATGACTAACAAAAATAAATACATAAATAAGTAATATAAAAATAAAAACCACAGAGCATCATGTGTGGAATGTAAAGCACATTTACAATTTGCTAAAAATGAACCAGCTAAGAGAAGTCGTACTAAGAAAAATGCTAACATTTTTCCAAGACACTTAAGAGTTGAACTCTTTGTTGAGACAGAGTCTGCCCAGGTATCCCTGGTGGGTCTCCAATTTGGGATGCTTCTGCTTCAGACTGCTAGAAAAAGTGCTGGGATTCCAGGTGTATATCACCATGCCCAAACAACTATCCTCATTGATATATTACTTGTTAGACTAGAAATACAGTGTACAGTTTTTTTTTTTACAACAAATACATCTCTATATTAGCTCCATAAGGGGTGTTTTATCCTTTAGAGAAATGAGAAAATGAAAAATGTGAAAGCTGAATTTTCAAAAGATGATAAACATTGTAGAACCAATGCCTAAAGTCATATATTAATAATCCAAGCTCTAATGATTTCTCCTAAGACTGTTGTTAAGCAACTCACAGTTACTCACAACCTCATTTTATAGCCTTCTAATGAACCTAATGCCTGGATCTCTGCTAGTCATTTGAAATTCAAAGATAAAAATTATGGCCCTTGCTTACTAACAAAGTTGCCTGTGTCCCTGGTCCTGCCTGTCACTCTGTTCTGTTCTGTGGCAATACTTGTCTGATTTGGGTGGTATATTCTATTGTCACTTTGATGAAAGATCCTAAGATATAATTATGACAAAATTGAGGAATTGCTCTTAAATGTCCCAAAGATTATTTGGGGCAAAAAAACCCAAAACAACAACAACAACAACAAAAACCAGCATGCTAGATGTGAGTATGTGGGGAGAATGACTCATGGTTTAGAAGACTAGCAGAAAGGAGAGGGAGGCTCACCAGGGACCTGGTTGACAGACAAAGTGAACCAAGGGAAGTCCTTGGTAAATGGCGAGACAAAGCAGAGAGAGATGGAACTGGGCGAGTTTACTTCTTAAGCAAGATCCTCAGGGCCAAGGATAAAACTTTGAGGCGAACAAATGCATGCGTACTTCTGGATGCTAAACCTTAATGTAAGCAAGGAAAAGGGGCCTTAGAAGGAGACTTGAAAAAGTATAGGTAATCTGAAACAGAATGGAGAGGAACATTCTTCAATTATAATTCCTACCAGCAGGAGGTATAGGCCCAGGAGGGAGAGGAGAGGCTTCTCTTTTCTTTGGGGTTTTTAGTTTGTTAATTTCTGGCTTAGAAATCCTTATTACCAAATATCATGCAGCTAACAAATTCATAAACGAGAGCAGGTGTGACTCTCAACAAGAAGGAATCGTATAATCCAACAGGAGAGCAGGAAATCAAAATAATTAAATGTAATAGTCGAGTGGGGAATTACTGAAGCCCACGAAAAGGGCTGTTTGCTCATCTCGGAAAGGGAGGAAGCGTTTTAAATCCTAACAGTAAAAGACAAAGTATCACTGGGTGCGGTGGCTCATGCCTGTATTTCTCGCTGTTCAGGAGGCTGAGATTTGAGGTTCAAAGTCAGCCTGGGCAGAAAAATTAGTGAGACTCTAATGATCCAGCAAAAAGAAGAAAGTGGAACTGTGGTTCAAATGGTAGAGGCTTAGCCTTGAACAAACTTGGGAGCCCAAGATCTGAGTCCAAGCCTCATTACCAGCACACACACACACACACACACACACACACACACACACACACACACACACACACACACACACCACCACCCTGGAGTGTTGACTAAATTGCAAGAAAATAAAAGGTAAAATTAAAGAGAGAGTCACTTTTGTATAGAAATTTAGCACACTCGACCAAATGCCTCTGTGGTCTGTTGAGTGGACGTGTGTGTGCTATATTCACAACTTCTCAGGGGCTCCTGAGATTTTTTTTCTCACCAATAAACAGTCTTCGATGGCCCTGTGTCTTTTATGAAATTATTTATAAGGGCAGTCCTTCATCCCACCGCCTATGTCTGAATCTGAGTGTCTACATTCTCCCTGGAATCAAAATGACAATAAGGGTAAGCGCATATAAATAATTCTCCTTTCTTCTTCTCTGCTCCACTAAAATCTGTGCTGGGGTAAAGGCCCATTTTCCTGCAAGAACCCCTTTTCCACAACCTACTGGGCCCACCACCCAAGCCAGGATATCCTGGGAACCCAGTGCTGCTAAGTGTGTCTGCCTGATGTGTGGAGTCATTGCTTTTGTTCATTTTGTAGGCAGACAGCCAGGGCTTCTTCACTTAGGATACAATGGAGTGGAGTGCGGCTCTCCTCTCACAGCATCTCTCAGGAAGAACACCTGCATCCAGGAATCCAGGCTGGAACCTGAAGTTCTTACCTGAACTCATCACTGTCCATTTGTACACACGGTCGTGGGGAAGGGAGACATCCTTCACTGTGGTTTGGTGGGACTGAGTTCAGTTCCCTGCATGTCTGGCCCTACTCGGTTCAACTCAAAGCAGCTGGAGTCATTTAGCTAGTGGATGCAATCTCCTGCTTAGATGAGAAGACTCTTGAGTTCCTTGTCATCTTCAGGTCAGACGCTTCAGCTCCGGTCTGAGAGTTTTGCCCCCAGCCTGTCTGCCACACACCTTTCCTGGTTTCTCATGCATGAGGGTTTGCTCTTTGGACGGTTCTCATCTGCCCTGCACTGTGCTCTGACAAGCTCTGTTTCTCTTGATGCTCTCCCAAGCTCCTGTATCCCCACCTTTCTTCCCTACTTACTGCCTAATAGAACCCAAATATATACGAATTCCTTCCATGGGCAAATGAAGGGGGGTGTGGGTGAGCAGGTGTGTCCCTGCCCACGGCTTGGGTGTTCAGGGAGTGGCTGGTCATTTCTGAGCTCCGAATTCTAACTAGGGCAGCGTTGGATTGTGAAAAATCAGTATTCTTAAAATCGTGACCGATGTCCCCAAATCCTGATTCCTGTTTCACACCACAATTGTCATATGCTTACACTTCTCCTGACCGATGTGCCAGCCCACGAAATGAATGGTTTCCCCAAAAATGACTTATAAGTGTGAAATATGCTCAACGCAAGCAGAATCTCTTGATAACCTATGTTACTGTGTCAGCCTCTTAGATACAAGAGTCGATTATTCTGTTCCGGCTGGAATGCTGATTAATCCTGAAGTGATTTATGTGGCACCGTCATAAATCACTGTCACGCCGAAGCCAGCACATGTGTCCAATGCACTCCTCCTGATAAGCTGGGGAAGTTTTATGTCACACCAATGCTAGGCCACAAGTGTCAGATTCCCCAGGAATTTTGTTTCCGCTGGGGTGTGGGGGGTGTGGACAGGTGCATGGCCAAATGTTGTGACACTGCATCCCCCAGAGGCCAACTTCAAGGTCAGACAAGGTCTCTGCTACTTTCTTAGATTCTAAATCCATGCCCATCTCTCTTATTGATCACATTGGGGGGAATCTGGTACTAGGGTTTGAACTCATGACATTGCACAGTGGTCTGGCTCTATCTTCCAAGGCTGGTGTTCTACCATTTGAATCACATCTCCACTTACAGCTCCTGCCTGGGCTGGGTCTGAATGGGACTCTCAGAGCTCAGCCCCCTGAGTAGCTAGGATGGCAGGTGTCAGCCATGGTGCCCGGCTGAGGTCACACTTCTTAGAGGGACCGTCACACTTGGGGTTCGGATGAGATCATACAATTGGAGTCCCATGTGCCGCGCTAGCCAGGAAAGCTGGGTCTCCACCCAGGGCTTGACATGACCGGAGTGTAGGTTGACACATGCATCCTGGGTTTAGAGAATTCCTCAGTGGGAAACAATGGGGAAATGAGCAAAGTAGCTGTGAGTAATGCATCATGGCCTCGGGTCCTGAGAGGCTTCCCAGGGTCCTAGGGCGGCTTTGCTGAGGACAGTACATCGCACATCCAGTCGGCCACACAAACTCAAGGAAACAACGCAGACTCAGTACAGACGGTCAGGCCTGATACTTGGTTTGAACCCTTAATCCTCATATAGTTATTTCATGTATTTTTGTGTTTTCTACATGAATCACTATTTAGTTTGCATGAACAATTTTAAATACACCTGCTAATGCTAACACTATACATACACAATACATATTGTTAGCTATCTCTGTTATCAATATTCTAAAAAATGCACTGAACAATTTGAAATACACCCACATCTACAAGAATGGAATCAAATTCCATTGGAAGAGTTAATAATATATTTTTTGAGTCTTAGGAGATAATATATTTTCTTTACACAGCTTTGAAAATATTTCTACCTGAATGACATACATAAAAATACCATATTTTAGAAGTAATTCTGTTTATTACAAGTTTTTTCCCCCTTTAGGACAGGTAACTTTCATTATTTAATTTGAATTCATTTACTAAATTTATTCAGGATTCATTTTAAGCAACATACTGGGAAATGAAAAGGTGAATAAAATATTTGCTTTGAGGCAAAGATGCCCATGCCAGGAAAATATACAATATATTATTTAAACAAACTGGGAATTTCTGATTAATCTTTGGCTTTTTAATTCTGATACTGAGGTATTTATAAATAATGAAAATTTAGTGAGAAATTTTCATTTTCTAAATATTGATATAGTCATAGCATGGGAATATCATTTCTTTGATATTAAAATTTAAAATTACATCATAGCTTCAGTTAGGAAAATATCTGCAAATGTTTTCAAAATTATTTTGCCTTTAACTCATTCATAGGCACTTAAGAAGTGACTTGGCTTGTTGCAAGCAAAATCATTCATTTTAAAGGCACACAGGCTCTAATTATTTTTTCCTCATTCCATCACACTGGTGTATTGTCTATGTGTTTATCACTTTCATACCTTTTATTGTCATTGTCTCATTGAATTATATAAGCCAATGTTAACTTGGTGAATCTCTTTCTTCTTATGAGTAGAATTCAGAATTCTTTCCTTTTCTTCTTTTCTCATTATTCTTTGATAAATCACTCGAAAGCCATGCTGATATCTGCCACTTCTATTTTTGTCATATTTAGAGTAATCAATAGAAGCTTTCACAATTTCAGACCCATTTCCATGTGACGTCAAATCCTCGCCTTTGCAACTTGCACATGACTGGGGATTGGGGACCCAAGCTGCCAACTTTGGTTCTCACAAGGCTGAGATGTAAGGATCATGGTTTGACCTTGATATTCTTTTTATTTTATCAGTTATAGGGCTTGAACTCAGGGCCTGGGCACTGTCCCTGAGCTTTTCTGCTCAAGTTGAGTGCTCTATCACTTAAAGCCACAGAGCCACTTCCAGTTTTCTGGGATAAGAGTTTCCCAGACTTTCCTGCCTGGGCTGGCTTTGAACTTTGATCCTTGGATCTCAGCCTCCTGAGTAGCTGCGATTACAGACAGGAGCCACTAGTATCTGGCAACCATGAGTTTCTTATCTCCAACTAATCATCAAAAAACTGGGAGTGGAGGAGTGGCTCAAATGACAGAGTGCCAGCCTTGAATGAAAAAGCTCAGGGTCGGTGCTCAGGCCCTGAGTTCAAGCCCAGTATTGGCACCAAAAGAAAAAAAAACAAATTCATGTCGTACTTAGCTTTGAATACTTACCCAGTTTCAAAAGTATCCCACATTTCTATCTTGGATAAAATTCTTCACTTTAAAAAACTAACGTTGTCCACATAACTTAGTAACTTTCTGTTTGCAGTGTCACATAAGAGATGCAAAACACATTGCAGGAATAAGGAATTTTGGATGCACTTACTTCTTTAGTATTCAGTAGTTGCCACGTCAACATTCACGTGCATTCCCAGCACACCCGCATGCTTGCACACTTGTATAATAAGGCTATCCTTGATTTACAAAACAAAGTAAAGGCAGCTTCTGGGAGGCCTGTGTCACGCCTTTTCTGGGCACCATGGTGGGTAGAATCCCAGTGTGGAACCCTGTGTGAATGAGGTGTGTTAGTCACCAGTTGGGTGGAGATTTGGAGGTGCTCAGGGAACAGAGCTTGCCTTCTCAAACAACAAATCTCATGAAAAGCAAGAGAAGAAATAAATGAAAGCAATGCCAAGTTTTCGATAGTGGCAGGCCTCAGCAATGGCGGTGGGAAACGCATTTCTTCAGCACTGATGTTGTTAGAATGAACGGGAAGATGAACGCATATGCCAACCAGACTTCTGCGCTGGTGGGGACATGGACAGGAGCATCAAGTACACACGGACTTTGTCTTCCCGCCATCATGTGCTTCGCTGTGTGTATTGCTGGCACCTTTGCTGTCTTCCACACAGGACACCCCTTACTGTCTCCCATAGGCACAGCTACTGCAATGGTGTTCACTGTTCTAAGCAGGTTTTTATGTTTTCTTAGTCCCCATCACCGTAAGACAGCAACCAGATCATGTATAAAACTTGACAGATGAGAAAACAGAACTAGAATTATAAAGCTTTAATAAGGTAAACTATCAAGTTCATGAGTACTCATGGGATACTTTTGAAAACTTATATTCCAGTAGATAATCTCCACTAGATTAATGTAACTACATGGCTTTACTTCTTTCACCCTTTGATTTCCCTTTTTCTCCTCCTCCTCCTCCTTTCTTTCTTTCTTTTCTTTTCTTTCCCTCCTTCCTTCCCTCCTTCCTTCCCTCCTTCCTTCTTTTCTTCCTTCCTTCCTTCTTTCCTTCCTTCCTTCCTTCCTTCCTTCCTT